>NC_092583.1:11406263-11758763 GCF_037975245.1 Apostichopus japonicus
AACACACTTTGGCAGACCTGTTTTGCACACGCTCCAAAACTTATGTTTTATGAAAGAGAATAGAATAGAATTGTCTTTCAACAGTGGTATCGTCTAAGATAGGGTCCTATGTATTATATATTTTATTAACATTTTAAACTTTCATTTGTTGTTTTCAGGCAGGTATTAATAAGAATTTTACTAGCTGTATATGACATTTTATGGCTTTTATTTGCTTTATTTGATGTTTAAATGATTTTTCTTTCTTAAAACAACACTGAGCTGTCGCCCCTACTTTTAGTAAAAAGGTCCGTTTTTGATGATTAAGCCCCGCCCCCAAGTCTGTTTTGTAGCAGATTGGCTATGACTCATGACAGCTACATGTTATATACGAAAATGGCTACCCTCGCGACCAATTTTCTGTACTGTAGTTAGGTACGCGAGGTGTGTATTGCATGCTAATTACATATACACAGCCTGTACTGCTGAATTCTACGTAGTGCATTTAATTTATATTAGGCCTTCGTTTTTGTAACATCCATTTAAGGATAGTACTGGTGTTCAGGTAGCTTTTCAGAGCAAGGGCCATGATAAGTTTGTTTGATTGCCCTTCATGTATTTTGTATAATTACGTATACACATTCTTGTATTTCTGAAGGCTACTTACTGTAGGCCTAATGCATTTAAAAAATATATATATATAGGCCTAGGCTAGGTCCCCTAGGCCTATTAGGCTTTCAGTGATAGCCACATTAGCATTGTACTGGTGTTCAGACAGCTTTTCCTAGGAAGGACCAGGGTAAGTTTGTTTGATGGGTACGTATAAAACAGGAGCCGGCCATAGCATCACAACTTTTATAAGACTATAAAAATTGTATAAGGTTATGTTTTATGTATAAGGATATAAGATGTATAAGGTTATAAGAAGTATGTTTAGCTTTCTTTTGAACCTGTAATGTTTGACATCAATTGTACAAAGAATTAAAATAAAGTAACAAAATGGAGAGGAACTGAGGTGGCTAGTATTAGGGGAGGAGGAGGCCACCCATCACTTGCATATAAAAACTTGTAATCTTCTTTTACATTATTTTTTCCAAGTCATAAATCCATGAAATCTTCATGTCAGAAAAATTGAGATGGAAAAACGTGGGTTGTTTTGATATCTAGAAGTGGACACAGTTTTGATCGTAGTCACCACTACAGTCTACAGTAACATACAGTAGGTCAATAGGCCTAGCTCTCAAGGCAGGCATCAAGAATATGGTCGAGTTGTTCGCCTCTTCTAATTTGGCCGTTGTGATTGACGTCAAACTATATGACCAAAAAGTCCAACAGAGACTGACCCAAGATGAAGGATACCATAAAAAACAAGTTCTTAAATATTCTATGACATTACTAAACCTTGCAACGTCGTTCTTTCGACTAACAGGCAATGAGCGCTAAAGGCAAGACTAGCAGGATAAAGTGTAACCTGCAGAGACTATTAGCGGCACAGTAGCAAAAATGAAGTTATATATTTGTTGTACCATGATTGATATTGATAATTGTAGAGACAGGGCAAAGATTTGAAATTAGGAATCAAAATTAAAACTTCCAGTATTGAGATACTGCGTCATTGATGCTCTTGTTGTTATTAGTCATCGCAGCTCGGCTAAGGAACCGAACTATGCCGTCAACAAATATTGTGACAGTAACGTGACATCTTCGTGTCGTCAAGGAGTGCAAAGGGTCGCTCAATTTCGGCGTACATGAAAGCTTGATCCGACTTGTGCCGCATTCTCGACGTCAGTCTGTATTTACTTCATCAACAACAGGCACCATCTTGCTGTTCTTCTTGCCTTTCAAATCTATTCATTGTTTTTTGGGTTTTTTTTCACAACAATACCGCGCCTGTAATCAACACGATGAAATTGTAACTCTAGGAATTTATAGTAACGAACAACATCGACCGAAACACAGACGAATGCCAATGAACTCAACTCAAAAGTACCTCTTCAACTATACGGATTTTACGATAGTTATTGGTCAAACAACTTCCTGTCTTTATTGCCGTTAACATCACACCGACAGCTGTTTTTATCATTGGTCACCTATAAGAAAGAAATCCCTTAATCTTTATCAATATCATATATAAAAAGGTCAACAATACTATTATAAATAACCTTGAAAATCTGTCCAGTCGTTGATCAATTTGAAACTATGTAGAACCCGTCACTGTGGTGAAGGACGTACATGAATACGGGTTTGTGTCTAGCAGTGTGTGTGTGTGTGTGATAGGGGACGTGGGGGAAGGGGGGGGGTTCTTTGTGCGTGATTCTGTCCCAAGCGCGACTGCGGATTTCGTATACATGCTTTGGGATACCCTTCAGTCGAATTGTTTGTGATTACATTTGTGATAACACATGTAACCACATCCATGTTCCGAATTCAACAGTAATGAACCGTTTTAATGGAGAATATCATCATTAAATTAAAGCAACAGTTCGAAACCTATATGGGGGACAATCTATTTGAGTTCGACGTGTCGTAAGGTTTTGCCAGACCGCCGGTGATGGCGGAAAAAAGAGCTTATCTATTGAAATCGATTAAGTTACTGTTTTTGTCTTTTCAAAATCGAGTCCAAATAGCCCAAGCTATCGTTCATGCATCCTGGGCATCGATGCATTAAAGGGGGGGGGGGGGGGAATCAAGTGGGTCTTGGCTTCGTTATCAGGGAACATATTGGGTCGTGGGTCTTTCAGTTTGTGGACCGTTGATTTCAAGTAGCGCGATGCATTTGATCGACAATTTTTGTTATTTTTTTTGTTTGTTCCCCCGTCTACTATACTTCTTATCATATAAGATTGTAGCTGATTTAATTAAGACACTCTTCCGCAGACCTGAAGTGGCTAATGAGCGATCAAATAATGATTTGATTCTACTCCCAACATTTCGTCTGTCACGGGCAAATTTCCATAGGCCTATATATCTGTATCAGTTCACATGCAAAGAGCAAATTGGAAAAGTCTACAAGACAGGTTGGAAATGATCCAACTGATTAAGCCTATTCTGTTTAATTTGCACCACGTTAACATCAGTTGTAGTAAAATGTTAATGAATTATTAATTATTAAATTGTTAAAGTTTCGTCGTAGAGATATTTTGTTTTTAAATTGTTATCATTATTATTAACCACGTAATACACGAAATACGGAATGGTTATGGTTATCAAACGATGTTTGTTATAATGTTCATTTCAAAGTTATTCAAAAACTAAACGGTGTGCTTTGACATCCGTAAAAGAAAGTTTTTGAAAAGGATTTCCCCAGACGACACGACAGGGCCCAGACGACACGACTCGGCTTAAACTGTGATCTAACCTCCTTGAGTAGTTGAAGGTCTTGCCAGTCAAAAGAAGTTATATATTCAATCCACCACATCCCTATTTATGGGCAAGATACTGAGATGGGGTTTTCAACTAACAGTGTGGAATATTTTGTCTCTTCAATATATAAGTTTCTCAATATTTGTCACCACAAAAGCCTTTATAAAGTTATTACATATCATGTGCCCCCCCCCACCCCCTCGATATCCTGAGCAAATTTAGATACGAAAGAGAACCCGCCGCGCAATGCATCAACTGAGATGCAGCTTTAAAACTCATTAAGTGATCAAAAACAGGGTTATATATTACTCGTGTAACCTTGACAAATTTCCTAATATTATTGTTTAAAAATGTGATCAAAGTAATATCTGAAGGCGTTGAATAGTTATCTTTATAAAACAATTGGTTCAGGGTGGGTTGATTATATAGCTAATTACTCTCTAATTGGATTACAATTGGGCTTAAATTACCCGGACCGACTTTAATCTACCGTGAATGTTGACCCCTCCATCGTCCGGTGTACTTAAAGCCTTTTTACAGTCACTGAACTATTTTGTAAGCTTTAATTTGTCTAAAATATTAAACGCCGATTTTGCTCGGACTAAGTTTTTTTAGTAGGTTAGGCGAGTTGGGGGGGGGGGGGGGTTGGGAGGCCAGTCTAGCAGGATCAAGAAAAAGCATTTATCTTTACGGAGTGGCCAAAGGATACCTTTGCCATAAGTCAGCGTAAATGAATGGGAACCGGACCAAATAAGTACTTGCCCCAGTCCTAGTCACGTGACTACAATTTTAACGATACGTCCGTGCATAAAGACACGATTAAAGTGGTATTTGACCTCTTTTTATTGCCATGGTGATAATCCATTTATTGGCGTTGTTTGTTTTGTTTCCACAGCCAAATTTAAGAAGTAGCCCAACATATAATCCATATATACGCCCTGAAAAAAAGTTTATTCCTAATCGTTCTGTTAAAAAATGGAGCTCTTTCGCAATGTTTATCTAGTGGTATGTCGATAAAACGTTCCAATAAATATATTCGCTTTTGTATAGTGTAATGCAAGACTACCTATCATATTAACATATTTTAGTGACGTTTATAGTACTGCAGAACACCAACCGATATATGATAAGCCCCTTTCATCTGAAAGGGAGTGTACATATAAATAAATGAATAAAAAACACTCTGGGATCTTAAAAATAACAACGCCAAATATTTGGAGGCAAAACAGATGTTATTGGACGTAATCTTTAATATATTTTGAATGGTTAACCGTATTCATAGCAGGCCTATAGGGAGTTTCAATTTCTTTTCATTGTAGTGCTTATCATTCGAAAATAGTATATTGTTACAAAGAGTCTTTTTCTCAGTTTTCTATATATCTTTGCATGTCATGTGTAAAATGATTAGTTCTAGTGTTTTTCAGGTAACAACTTATGGGCAGTTATTATTAGAGAGTGAAATTACCATATATACCCTATAACTACATACACCAACTATACTACAAACACTAACACTATACATAAACAGGTTAAACGACTATTCCGTGTTGTAAATTTGTGGGCGGAAACATATGGTAGGAATAAATCCTTGCAACGGAACCTACAGATGTAACTCTGTTATCATTACTAGTGATTAGTGATATGCAGAATAAATCCAAAAACGGCAACTTTTAACATCTGTGCACCGTCGTTTTGTATATTAGGCTATTCCCTCTGAAAGGTAATTTTTGAAAGAAAATGGACGAGTAATCAATCAGACAATGAAAGTATTACGTCTCCCCGAAGCGAATATCATCTCAGCACTGATATGTTAAATCCAAGTACAAGTCTGAAGTTTTAAGGAGGAAAAAATCTTGTCATTACTTGAAATGAAAACTATGGGCACAATGTTATGGGATTTAACCAGGGACGTAGCTAAGGCCTACTGATTGGGGGGGGGGGGAGGGGGGTGTAGTGGCTGAAAATTCAACTGGATGGGGTTTGAAGCCAAAAATTCCGACTGCTGACTTATAACCCCCACCCCCTCCCATCCCGCGCTACTCGTCAACGATATATACGGTCAGTGTCAGTCAGACACCCCATCTTTCGCGACTGCACTTTTGTTCCGAACTTTTTTCGATACCAGTACCCACTGGCACTCACTTAACAAACTTATTAGCCCCTCCCCCACCCCCAACCAAATATTTTTAAAATGTTGGTTATATTTTTCGGGCAAGTCGTTACAGCCCCCCCCCCCCCCTCCAAATCAAATTGGGCTCATATAATACGCCTATCACGGTAGTTCTACTATAGGCTTTCTTATAGGAGTATTCAAAATCATACGAAGTTTTGTATGGTGGAGTATAAGAATCGCGAGATACAATTTCTCAAAGTGGCAAAGAAAACGTGATAAATATGACTGATTAAAAGGTCAATTTTTAGGTCATTCACAATCACAGGAAAATATGAATAGGCCTAGATAAACTAGAGTGCGACAGTCGGAAATTCCGACTGTCGCAACTCCAATTGTCCAACTATCGTCAGTTTTACCAAGTTTGGGGGGGGGGGGGTGAGACACCCTCACACCCCCTATATAGCGACGTCCCTGGATTCAACTTTACCGAATAGCCTGGAAATGTTCATATAAATGAACTCGAACAGCTGCGCCCGGCAGATGGGTCAATTCAGGCAGCCTTTAATCTTTGATATATCAAAAGAATATTTCAAAAGAAGAAGAAATACAAAAGATGGTAAATATCTGAAATACTATCATTAAGATCAAACTGCATGCAGCGACGACGTGTATGGCAAGCCATGTGGGACAAACACTGCATAATATATCCGGGTATTAACTGGAATTTATACCCGTATTAATTGGAATATATACGCGTATATATTATTAGCCAATCATATGGCTTAAATATATTCGCGTATTAATTCTAATATATATACACGTATTAATTCGAATATATACACGTATTAATTCGAGTATATACACGTATTAAATAAAATACATATGGGGATTTAATCCAACATATGCACGGATTAATTAGAATATACACGAAAAAACATTTCCGCTCTTGCTGTGTACATATACCAACGATAAATGTTTTGGCGGGCTCGCGAGATCGCTTCAAAAAGCGAAACTTTATACATGTACAACACATGTATATTTGAATTAATACGCGTATATATTCGAATTAATACGCGGATATATTATGCGGTGTTTGTCCCATATGGCTTGCCATAGACGAGGTCGCCGGTCCCTCTGTCAGTCGATGTAAGCGTGAACTATCGATTAATGTGATCCACCGTTTGAAAACTTTCTTAATAACTCAACCAAAACGCATGTTATATTAAAGTCATATAGCCAATTGACCAGAGCAGGTTTGGAATGGCATTCGATACCACGTGTCCTCGACAATTGTTGTTTATTGCATTATAAACATGTTACTTGAGGTCATAGTAAAACTCTTAAAAAAAATAAGCGTCCTTGTGCAAAAGGACATTCATTAAATTAAATAACGCAGCTGGGCACTTTTAATAACACACACACAAAAAATAACAAAATTGCAATTTTAATTTATGAAAAGGGGGCACTTTTCCGCAAAATTGCCGAACGGGACAGGTGTCCCCCCAGCCCATTTCTGTCCCGGCTATGGTGGTGCAAAAGTGACACCTCTCAAGGAGCAAATGTTTCGACAATAAATTTATGTAATCATACACAATCACGACCGCGATCCACCGTCCTTGTTTTTATCCACCTACCGGAAATATGTCACCAACAATGTAGATCGTGACCTTTGACCAAATATCGCGACTTTGATCCGGTTTCACAGTACCCTGGAGATAAAGAAAACAGCGTCTCCTTTTTTCTTTTTTTTTGACATCATCACCATAAAATATTGATTCCATTTGTAATTCCGATCATCCAATCCAGACAGGCCTTAGGGACGGTAGTATAGAATTGCAGAGACGCTGACTACAACTCTCCTCCTCCGTACTGTCGTCGACCAGGGCGGAATGAAGGCAGTCCGTTGGTAGTTTGCTCCTGCTGCATGTAGATAGTAGTCTAGATCTGTGTGGATTGGTTCACCATTATTCTCATAAACCGGCGACCATTTTTCAAGACTTTCTTGTGGTCTCTCAGCTTCAGACTGTGACAAGGCGAAGTCCATGCAAGGCGCTGTTGTCATCATGAGGCAGCGACGACAACGGACCACCACGGTCTGGTTACAGCTGGCAGTGGTGCTCTTGATTGGTCTCGTGTCCTTTACTAGTGCCCAAGAAGAACTTGGATCTGGCGATTATGATGATTCAGTTAGTGTCAGCCAATCTGGATCATCGTCTGTTGGTAAGTTAGAGAACAACTCGCCATTTGTATGTGTGTATACACATCATGGGGTTGGGGGCGGGGCGGGGGGGGGGGTCAGGAAAGGTCGAGGGGGCGGGTGCCCTATTGCCCCTTCTTCAGAATATCTTTGACACTAAAAATCAGCGGCAAATGTATCATTTTGCTCAAAATATGCCAGATAGTTGATTTTGTTTTCTCTTTGTCTTTGACTCCTTTATCTTCGACCGCCGAGTCCTTACGGACTGTTATATCCATAGTTATTTCGTTGTCTACCTGTCAGTGTCTCCCGCTACCCACCCCTCCCCTTCCCCTCCCCTCCCCCTTCCCCTCCCCCTTGATCTTATAGTTTGTAACAAGTAATCAATCAAACTAGATCGGGGTTTTGATTTATTATAAAATAAAAGTAAATAGCATATTATCATTTTATTTACTACAATGTTTGTATTTCACATTTCCGAGATCTTCTGAGCCAAGTTATCATAACGTTGCAGACCCCCGTATACGAGACAAAACAGATTATTCCGCTGTTGAGAGGGCGACTTTTGTGCAACAGCGAAGTAAATCATTAGAAGTTTTGGGTCCATGAAAAATAAAAATCTTGCTTAACCTTCGTGGTAAATGAACCGCGGCAAAGTTGTTTTCTCGTGGTTAGTAGGCTATAGTATAGTAATAGGCTATATTTAATAGGGGGTGTCAATTCAATAAACACTGTAAACAAAGTTTATAACATACTTTGTAAATATTTTAATGTTGCCCGTATAGTCTTGTCGGTCATCACGTGACAATTTTGAAGCAAAACAATTCCGTTCATTTTGTCTCCGTAAAATATGCTAGATTCTTAATGCAAGACCTGCCATTATATGTCTATACAGGAAGTTGTTTTGCCATAACACAACTCCCTGGTCTATACATACAGGCACTTTCTGCTCAGCCTTATCCACTGTGTAGTATAATACGCTGTCAACTAGACCAGGTAGTTCCATAACAACTCCCTGACTAGACCATTGTAATATTGCAGCTAAAAACAAAATTCGCCACTGACTTTTCAGAACCACATCGGTCAGTTTATTAGCCAGCGTTTCATTGCGCGCCAAAAAATTGTAATGTGTACTTTTCTCAGGATTTCGTCTGTCTAAACAGGGGGTTCAATCTTACCACGAATACATAATATTAGTTTACTAACTGCCAGCATCATCACGATTGCTAATTTTTCGAAATAGATACAAAATAGATTAAATTATTTTGTAATCCAATTTTTTTGCCATAGTTTATACTACGCGTTAGTAGCGTGCGCAAACGGCACTTACATGAGCCACTATGTCAGTGAGGGGTAAAACGTTAAGCTGGAAGAATTTTCTCACATTCAATGACAATGGCTCCATTGGAGGGTATCCCCCCCAGGAGCAGAGCCCTGGTGGGGGTAAACGGGACGACCACCCCGGAAGCTTGAAGTAGTTTCAGCCTACTGTTTGCCAGTGGCGTAACGATGAGCCTGGGGCCCCGGCTCCTGGCCCAAAGGGGCCCCCTACCAGGAGGTCCAAGCAAGCGCGTCCGCAGAAATGTTGGCAAGGGGGATTAGAGGGGGGGGGGGGGATTAGTAGGTCATGTAGGTGCAACACACTACTTGATAATATCTAAGCTAAGCGCCACCATCTGTTCGCGCGGAGCGTACCATGATTTTTTTTAGCCAAAAAAAAAAACTCCTAGATCGTCGGAAAAGACACTTCCCGTGCGTTTCAAGTTGCATTTACACATCGGTTATTTTGAGATCTCATGTCTTAGGATTTTGACTTTCAATAATTTCAGTAATGCATCAGTATAGCAGGGGGGCCCCTTTTGGTTGGGGCCCCCGGCTCAGCACGGTCAGGGCCCGTAGGAGTTACGCTTACTGCTGCTTGCTCTCTCCGTCTTAGCTATATATATATATATATATATATATATATATATATCTATATATATATATATATATATATATATATATATATATATATATATATATATCTATATATATATATATATATATATATATATATCTATATATATATATATCTATATATATCTATATCTATATATATATATATATATATATATATATATATATATATATATATATATATATATATATATATATATCTCTTTTGTAAGATGAGCAGTTGACCCATATTGCTCAGTTAATCGTTTTCCATATATCCGGACAACACCGTGATAACACTGTAACATCAATGCGAAACTACATTAACACTGTTTATCATAATCGGATAATACAGTGCCAGGAATCAAAAACTGGAAGCCTAAATCCGTGATATCATCACGCCAATCCTACCGACCATATACCCTGGATGCAGACCAGGTGCCCTGGATGCAGCTAATGCTTTCGCTATAAACTGACCGAAAACAAGATTGAACAGCGCTGCAGATTTCAAGAACTATAGGGTCGCGAAATTCAAACTTCTACCGTTTAAAAGTCTTTCCTTGAAGCGGTATGACGCAAGGCGTACCTATAAGAAAAGGGGTAAATTTAAAGGAGATTATCTATTGAACACTGAAAATATATTAGAAAACGAACGATTTTTTAATTTTTTAATTAAGTTTTACCACAATATAGCTTTCATGTTTTCAGTAACTTATCAGTGTCGTATACAGCTATCGAGGGACAGAAACACTCCACATCTTTTTTTATAATTTTGTAATTCCAAGCTAAATATGTTTATTTTATTATTTGTTCATTTGTCTGTGATATATCCGTTTGTAAGGCAACAGATGTCGCATGACATTTAACGTTCACGGTTATTTTTAATGTTGTTAATAGAATTATACAACTTAAAGATATGATACAAAAAATGTAAACCGCAAAATATAATTTTCCGGAGTTGTTGTTTTAATACGGGTACAGTATGTGTAGTGGGGGCGGTCAACCTGTTTCTTTCACGTTTAATAACAATTAGTTTGTACAGCTGCACCTCGAATATACTTTGTTTGTGAATGCTTTACCAGACATTTAATACCATACCTTGCGTCTTTAACCCATGAAACATACTTTGGAGACAATACATCCATCCTGCAGAGCTGCAAAGAATTTCGCTTGGAGGGTACGAGGGAGGGGGAGGGGGTTCATGAACCTGTATGGAAGGGTCAGAGGCGAATCAAGGACTTCATAAAAGAGTGTGACCATGGTTTTTTTTTAAGCCGACTCCGATCTTAGGGTGTGTGGGATGCCTCTCCCAGAAGCAGTGGCGGAGCTAGGGGTATTGGTCAGGGGGGGCAAGAATAATCTGTAGGGGCGCTTTCGACACTATCTAAGCGGAGCGCCACTACAGGTTGGCGCGGAGCGTACAGAAAATATTTGAGTAAAGATACTCCCTAGATCGCAGGAAATGACCCTTTCGGGCCTTGCTAATTTGCAGATAAATGAAGAATAAATATAGGTGTCGTCGCCATTTTGTCAGAAAATTACACCAACAGAATATGACAAATGTCAATAGGTAGATGAGAGCGTAATAAAAAGTCAATAATAGCGAATAAGTAAAATGTAGTAAAAAGCTGAAAAGGGCGCCCGCAGTCCGTCAGGGGGGGGGGGGGGATTCGGCACTGCCCAGAAGTCAAATGGTACCTTCTGAGGCATATATTTAGACTATAAATTAGGTTTGTAATTAGTTCTAGTGAAAATGTTTTGTGCGAAGTTGAAAAGGGGGAGGGGAGGGGATGGGGGAGGGGGTTAGCGTACATCTGAAATAGTGGTGTAATACTTCTCCGACTGAAGGTAAAAAAAAATCCACCGACTGAACTATTTTTTCGCAACACTGACGATGAAGGTGGGAAGGGGGGGGGGGGTGAAATGCGCACGTCCCTGATGCAGTGACCTATATTTAGTCGTTAATATAACGACAGCGGAGTTCGCGAAATCTGAAGGAGTTTGAGGATGGAGGAGTCAAAACAGAGGTACAGTAGTCAGGTCGGAGAACATGGGGGATTATTGGACCACCGGGCTCCTTTTCAACTCCTCTTTTCCCCTGAAGGTTAATATGAATATGAGAATACAACTTGTCTTTATCCTATAGCCCTAATTTCCATGTCCCTGCATATTTTTGTAAATGACCACAAGCCCAGTGGCCGTAGCCTCCCACACCCTCTCAGTAGGGTAGTGTAGTGTGGTAGTATGGGGGACGGGTGTGCATGGGGAGGGGAGGGCAAAACGAGTCATACTACACTTTGGAATTTGCACACGTATTCGCTTAATTTTGCTTAATGTTGAGGTGAGTGAGGTATGGCTTTTAGACTAGAATAGGATAGAATAGGATAGAAAAGGATAGAATAGAATAAAATAGAACAGTCGGAACTCTATGTAGGCCTATAGAGAGGAACGTATTTGAGCGAACCAAAAAGAAACTAAAGACAGAGGACAGCATGACTTGAATGTTCCTGATACAGTAGCTATAACACTAGGTTACTATATAGTACCGATTTACGGTAAACTGAGAGAATGCTCTGTTTAGCTCACGTCAATATGTTACAAGCTTTGGAAAATATTGCTCTCTGAAGGCTATGGATGTCACCGAGACGACGCCAAATGATTGCTGAACAACGTAGTTTGAAGCCGTTTATTTTGCACACGTGGTTCAACACGACCATGTGTGAAAAAGAAATCATAAATAAAAAAAAACCCAATAAAGAATAACGCTCATAGTGTGGTGCAAACTTGCAATATTATTTTTATCAGTGTGACCAGTTTAGCATACCCTATCATTTCTGTATATAAATTATAAATTAGAGTAACATGTAGTTCGGCGTGTATGTTTTTCCATTTTGCTGAAGTTAGTCCGTCGAGTTAGTAAAAACAATAATGTTCGCATGAAAATTTGAGAACTGAAGGCCAGCGATTAGGTCTCCTATGGTCGTGTAAATCTCCCCACCTCATCTCACCTCAACCTAAATATCCTCCCACCCACACCCCACCACCTACCCCGCCCTTACCAAGCCGCCCTTGTTCCCGTCGTTTCAAATTGCTAGGCAAGATTCCTCAATGGATAGCAACATTTTTCATCAATACTGTCTCGACTGTGGTTTTCCTCTTAAAAGCGTATCACTGTTAGGCCTATTTTTTATGTAGGCTATGGTGTCACGGAAAAAGAAGTAGTACGCAGGTCGGCAGATGTAACTGTAAGGATTATTTTAACTGTATTACTAATCTAGTGACCAAAAGTAAACATTGGAAAGGAAACGAACGTGGAACTCGGTGGCTTAATTTCAGTAGGACTCTTCAGTGGCAGAAATAACACGCATGCACAAAGGAGGTCATGAAGTATAAATGAATGATCACTACTCGTATAGCCAACCATGTTTGGTTTACTTGCCGTGGGCAGGCAAGTAACCTATGCAGTCAAGGTGGCGTGTGTGCGTGGATATGTGTGGGTGTCTGTTTGTGTATATGTGACACTTCCTTGTATACACATATCGTCTGAGACGTACCACATATCGTCAGGGGCGTACCACATATCGTCTGGGGCGTACCACATATCGTCTGGGGCGTACCACATATCGTCAGGGGCGTACAGCATATCGTCAGGGGCGTATCACATATCGTCAGGGGTAGTCAAGAGTCAGACCTGACCCGGAGACACTTATAAGAATGATGCCCTCTGTTTGGAGTCTTCGTTTTCCCTTAATATCTATTTTTGAAAACCCGGCGGAATATATTACCCATTTTATTTTGTGTGTCGTCACATGAAAGAAACATTGAGTTTCATTGTCATCAAAGTTGAACTTGCTCCATTGACGTGTTGACCCTCAATGTCTTTTGGAAACCATGTGCGAAAGCGTTGGTAGGCCAATTGCATTGTTTTTGTACTGTGGATCAGTGCGGGTACTTATATATGACATTGTAACATAAACATACGGTTACATGTCAACAGTATCTTGTTAATGTTTTGACGGTACATAACAAAATGTCAGGAAATAATGTGCTTCCTGTTATTTGTGAAGATCCCCCCACCCCCAAAGATTGGTGATAACAAAACCTATAAAAATAGTCGCAGCTGACGTTACAAGTTTTTGGTGGGAGTGAGGACGGTGTAAAGGGGGGTGGGGGGTATGGCAGAGGAGCTGGGGGAGGGCAGAGGGACTAGCTGTAAGTACACTGCTGTGACTCATCGTTAGCCTTGGGAATAGGATGATGTTTTTAACAGATAAACAATTACGAAGGGTTTGTGTTTAAATTTAAAACAGACAAGGAGATAAATTATATCAATGCGAAGGGGGGGGGGGGCTGGAAGGGGAGTGAAATACGGTTGAAGACCTTCGAGGGAAGGATGTCTTATTGTCTTTATAGGAAGGAAGATGGAATTCCCTTCTTCCACATTAGAATTTTATTTCAGTATGTTCCACGAAACTGTAACATCATATTGTTGCCCAAAATAATAATTATAAATATATATTTATATAGGCTATATTAAAAAATCCCTTCCGAAAGGTACTGAAGTTTCAGACATCGTAGAGTGTACAGTGTGTTAAAGTAATTAGATATTGACTGCAGCATGCTTTGTGAAACCGAAGCATGGACGGGCGTTCCAGCATACTTGGGGACAATACTGGTGGCTTTTATAGTGAGAGGGTGAGCAGGATTCAAATCAAACCCTGACTGATTTTGGTAAAGGCCTGAACCTTTATGGCGCGACCAGAGGCGAATAAAGGGTTTTATTAAATAGGGGGTTTCCTTGGGTCAATTTTGAAGGGATTTGATCATCACAACCAGCACATATCTCACTTTACAACATAAAAGTTATGGCTGTTGTACTTGTTTCTCTTTGGTATCAACAGTGAACCGTTTTGGCGCAGTGGTTTACTTTTGATGTTTTCTTTCACCTTCTTGGGTGAGGGGAGTGTGGGGGGGGGGAGGAGGAGGGGTTACCATTACGAGAATTAGACAGTGTTTTCATATTACTTTCTACATGTGGTGGTGGGAGCACAGAGAAACTTCCTCCCATTCCTTCCCCCTCCCTCTATCTCCCTCCCTCTCCTTCCCTCCCCTCCCCTCTCCACCCCTATCCCTCATCGCTACACAATGGTTACCTTAATTAAAGGTTGTGTTTTGTGATTTCTTTACAGGTGATATTGGTGACAGGAATCCTTGTTCTTTTCGTGGTAATTTTTTACAACATAAACAATCAACCCGCCTGGATCCCTGCACGGAGTGTGTCTGTTCAAATGGAACAACAACATGTAATATCGAGTCTTGTCCCTCGGATGCAGGGTGTGATCCAACAGAAATTGTTGTTATTCCCGAAGAATGTTGTCCACAATGTCCCTATAGTGAGTATGCACTCCTATACTGTAGCCTTACATAAATGGCCTTCGTTTAACATAATGTTGTCCACAATGTCCATAGTATGCACTCCTATACTGTAGCCTAACATATATGGTCTTCGTTGAACAATACATGTGTTATCATAGAGGAATGTTGTCCATAGTTTCCCTATAGTGAGTTTAATGATAAACACTATACATATTGTTACCGTTGAACAATACATGTGTTATCATCAAAGGAATGCTGTCAACAGTTTCAATATAGTGAGGTTAATCATTATACACTATACGTATTGTTACCGTTGAACAATACATGTGTAATCATCCAGGAATGTTGTCCACAGTTTCAATATAGTGAGTTTACTCATATACACTATACGTATAGTTACCGTTGAACAATACATGTGTTATCATCCAGGAATGTTGTCCACAGTTTCCCTATAGTGAGTTTAATCATATACTGTACACTATACGTATCGTAACCGTTGAACAGTACATGTGTTATCATCGAGGAATGCTGTCCACAGTTTCCCTTTAGTGAGTATACTTATAGTGTACAGTAGCATACATGTTCGGCCTTCGTTACACATAAAATATTATCCTCGAGGGCTATTGTCCACATTTTCCCTTGAGTAAGTACATTATTGTTATTATTTATAAATTAAAGGTTGTATTGTGTTTGAACTTGTACAGTGAATGATTGAGATGATCGTCCATGTCTCCATGGCAACAAGATGAAAACAAAGTGTCTCTCAAAATATCGTCATCCAAAAAAGAAAAGATACCAACAAAAAACCCATTTAGGTATATCTACAAACAGTAGGCCTATAATTCTTATAACATCTTCTACGCCACATGCTAAAATCTGGCATTTAGTTTGATTTGTTATTTGCTAATGTGGCCAGTTAGTATTTAGGTATCGTGTGGAGGGAGGTGGGGGTGGGGGGGGGGGGTGGTAGGAGACAATATATGTTGTTGTTCGTCAGTTGTTTAAATTCGTTCTGATCATTTTATAATACTCTAGTGATTTTTAATCAAAATGTTTCTGTTGTTGTTGTTTTGTTTGTCAGATATGTACATTTTGGATACACATATCGTTGAAGACGCGCCTATCGATTTTACAATTGGGGAGTCCAAGAGAGTCAAATTTGGTTTAGATATGGAGATTGAAAGGAAGTTAACATCAAGGATTGTCCGTGGTGAAGATCTGTGGAAATTAAGTACGTGGATCAGTCCCAACCAAGATGGATCGGGACCGAGATATTCTTCAACCGATAACGTTTTCGGGGAAAAGGACGCCGCTAAAGAATACTTTAAACCACAGTATCCACCCTGGGAATGGACGAAATTACGTAATACTTTCAGGTTTCGGGGAGGAACGTGTGATGATTTTAAATATTTCTGTGTAGAATTTGGGCAAGGGGACGCACCACGACCGACGTATGACCTCTCGTTCACCATGCAAGCTGTACATGACGAACAAGAACGGTTGATAGACTGCGTACCTCTCGGTACCTGTGTTGGTGGTAAGTTTCTTCTCAACATTTGCAACAAACAAACAGAAAAGAAGAAGAGGGAAGAAGAAAGTTAAGGAAAGGAAAACAAAAGAGAAATCCGACTTTACGGGTTGCGAATATATGCCCCCACAAATTTGGGCCCAAAGAATGCGTTCCAAAATGCATCTGAGGTGGAAATAAAATTTTGGCCCACCCAGCCCAAATACGGTCCCGGAATTCTTTTTTTTTGGGGGGGGGAGGGAAGGGGGGCCAGATAGTCAGATAAAAAAAAATGTAGGCCTACAAGTACCAGCTATTAACCTGCAACAACTGTATACCTAGTTTGGTTAAAAGGCTAACTTAAGGTTGCTGAGTTATTGCAATCATAAGAAATGCTCGGTTTGATCTCATAACCTCATTAACGTTAACATTACGGTCCTCGCCAAAATCGATATGCCTGCACGTGCACCTTCTCACTATAATACATCTACATAGCAAATACGGCCACTATTCATGTCTTCGTTGGTGAGTTACCGCGGACCCAAGCAAGTGTCACACACGCACACACACACGCATACCCGATAGTATAGGTTTCTTTGCTTCCAAGCAACATTGCTTGCTCCTGTTTTTTTTTTTTCAGAGGGGAGGGGGAGGTAAAAAAGGGGGTAGACCTAGGTGAGCAAGGAACTAAAACTGTACCGTAAAACTTCTAACTGCAAGCTGGTAAATTGAAGGACAACTTATCTGACCGAGGGAGTGTTCTGTAAGGCATGCTGGTGAGGGTTGTAAATGGTTGCCAAGGATATTTGGTCGTTCAGTTGCTCTCCTCGCTACGGTGGCTTAATAGGCACATGGGGGGGGGGGGCGATAAATGTCCCCAAATCTCAAAATGTTGACGTTTAATCTCAAAATATTGACATTTTATCTCAAAATGTTGACATTTTATCTCAAAATTGTGACATAATCTCAATTGTTTTCTTTCCTCTGTCCCTATAAAGCCACCGTATCTCGCCACTCGCTCTCTGTGAGAATGAATCTTACCCTCAACATAAACATGTAGAAAAAGAAACCACTCACCTTGTACACAGAATGTTCATAAATTATTAATTGACAGGTTTGCAAAGATACAATGTACGGAATTGGAGATTGAAAATATACCGTCGAATTAGTCTCGATTTTAAATGATACATCACAAATTATTTCATTCTAGAACATTTTGACAGTTCTATAACGGTTTTATAATTACGGCTTTAACGTGTTGATGTTTGTATGTTGTATTTTTTTTCAATTAATTGCGCTAGTTATTAAATCTTTCGCCCCAACTTTCAGTACTCTTAATATTCATATTTTACGTCATGTTATTTGATTAATATTATTTCATCTATTATGTGATGTTTAACTATTACTTCTATTATTATTTCATCAATTACGTGATTTGACATCGTTACTATCGTTCTTTCCTCTCTTTTTTCGTGATAATTATTGCTATATATATATATATATATATATATATATATATATATATATATATATATATCGTCTATTACGTCATGGATCGTCACTATTGTTATTTCTTCTATTACGTCACGTTTCATCAACACTATTGTTTTATCGTCTTTTACCACGTCATGTTTCGTCATCACTTTTGTTATTTCATCTGTCACGTCATGTTTCGTCACCACTATTGTTATTTCTTCTATTACGTCATGTTTCACCAAGAACACTGTTGTTCTTATCGTCTATTACGTCATGAATCATCAGAACTAATTTTATTACACTTAGTAGGTCATTTTGTTATTCATGTCTTACTCATATCACGTGTTTTGTCCGTTTGTCCTGTATATGTTCTTTGAAAGGTCACCTTGGATATCATTGTTTGATAAAATAATGAATCTCGTAAAGCTATTGTTTGTTTTTTCTTTGACATTCTTATCGAATGTTCTTTTTGTAATATGGTCTTGATATAACTTTGTTTTCTATATTTATACCTATAGACAAATCCCAGTGTCACCATACACCCACCAAAGCATTAACATCACATGGTTTGGAATCACCCGATACACACAGAGAACACAGTTACTATACTGTAAATCTTCAAGTTTTGTACCAAAGTAAAAAACTGGATCGTGCTATAAATCGGTAGCATGTGCTATTAGGATTACAGTAAGAACTGAGGATATGTGTAACATTCCAACAAATCTATAGTTGCTGGGATTACACATATCCTCAGTTCTTACTATAATCATAATAGCACATGCTATCGATGTATCAGATTTGTCAGCACAATCCAGTTTTTTTCCGTATAGTACCCAAGTTGTAAGATTTACAGTAGTTTACTGTAATCTCTCTGGGAACCGGCTGTTGGAATTGCTTCTCATACATGTGTGAAGTTATTTCTCCGCCAAATCAATCGGACATAAGATGAAATTTGTCAGAAATAAATGATATATATATTTTTTGACATTAAAATAAGAGACTGTCATAATGTATGGATAGTGTTCGTGTGTTGGACATGTGTGTTTTGATCAAGGACAACCTAACACATAAAATATCGATCCTTATCATTGAAAGGTTTTGGGATACAATTTTTATAATCTCAGACCAGACTTGTCGTCATCCGTTTCATTGATTTGATCTTGTTTTGATATCCTTTCTTTATGTTTCCATGTATACATTTACGACGACATCAAAATGAGCACACCGAATGAGCAAACCGTTCTTGTCGACGCTGTTTACCAGACCTGTCTGGACGAATCGAAGGTTAGTTGTATTCTGTGTTGACTCAAGTTCGCCCACGATATTTTTATGACCTTGTTTTCGGGGGGGGGGGGGGGGTGCACGACTGAAAAAAGTACATCCAGTGTTTTTTTATTATCGTTACTAGAATATCAAGATTTTTTTACTTTAAAGTTTCCAGTTTTGAGGGGAAGGTGAGCTGGGGGCGAGGGAGGGGGGCTTTCTTTGGAAGAGGTGACAGTGGTGTGCTCAGTCGAAATGATTTCCTCGAAATAAAGTATCCAAATATTTCCTTTCAGGTACTAAATGACCGATGGAAGTTTAGTATTTTCTGTAGATGTATTCCAACAACTGAGACGCAATAGATAACGAGACATATATACGGCGGCCAAAACCATAGATAAACTGAAGTTCAGTTCCCTCGCAGACGAAGCCAGGAAGGTATAGGCCCAACATGATATTCTATAGGCTACATATACGCAAAGTATAGGCCTATATACTATAGAGGAAAGCAAAATAAGGTAAGTTGTATATTTTTCGTGCATGATATGTATATGTGCCACTTTGAAGCGAACCACGTGTGCACGGAAGTTGCAGTGAAACATTGTCTAGGACGTGAACGGTGATCAGAGTAATCCTCAAAAAAAAAAAAAAATTAAGAGGTAAATCATTTCACAATTTGTAAAGCCGCCTTAAAGCGCTCTCCTTCACTAAGACATTTTACTGAACATGTTTATGTCTCACTAGTTCAAACGTTCAGAAACCTGATCAGGGAAAGTATTTGTCTACTTTGAGAACTTCTGCAGGCACCTTTTGACCGCATATTGAAATACTGACGATATTTCCCATCTTGGCATTTAATTGTCTCTGACGCGGCTGTATACACCCTGCAGGTTCTGTTATGCATGGTGATGTATGTTACGTTTGATGCTTACATCGGCTGTCGAACAGTCAAGGGGGATTGGAAAGTTACAGGGAAAACCTTCAAACAATTAGCCTAGGCTTTAATCCAATTAATAACTTAATCAACCAACCTAACAATTACTCAGTCAAGTAATCAGTGAGTTAATCAATTAGTTAGATAGTCACTCTAGCCAGTCATTGCGTCAGTCACTGTCAGTCAGTCAATCATTCAGTCCGTTCGTCAGTCAGAGAGTCAGTCAGTCACACAGCAAGTCAGTGAGTCAGTCTGTGAGTCAGTTAGTCAGTCAATCAATCAGTCAGCCAATCTGTCAGCTAGTGAGTTAGTCAGTCAGTCAGTCACGTAGTGAGTCCGCCAGTCAATCAATTATTCAGTCATTCGGTCCGTCAGTCAGAAAGTCACCCAGTTAGTAAGTCAGTCAGTCTGTGAGTCAGTCAGTCTGTGAGTCAATCAATCAGTCAGTTAGTGAGTTAGTCAGTCAGTAACTTAGTGAGTCCGTCAGTCAATCAATGATTCAGTCGTTCGGTCCGTAAGTCAGAGAGTCAGTCACCCAGTTAGTCAGTAAGCCATTCATCCAGTCAGCTTAGTGATTCAATCTATCCGTTAGCCAATCCGTCTGTCAAGCAGTGAATCAGCCAGTTACTTAGTGGTTCAGTGAGTCGGTCAGTCTGTCAGTCAGACAGACAGTGATTCAGTCAGTCAGTTAATGAGTGAGTGAGTCAGTCAGTCAGATGGTAAGTGAGTCAGTCAACGATTAGTCAATTATTCAGGTTATCCTGCCGCAGTGAGTCATTCAAGTAACCAAGAGTAGTTCATCTGTACAGTGTTAACTGTCTACTAGTTAGATCTCATGCATAATACGCCCATCCAAACCATGTTTCCTTTATAAAATAGAGTCTTAAATCCTATTCTTATACTTCGAATGATAATTTATTCAAACACGTTTCGCAGTTACCATAGGCGTAGGAGGCGGGGGGGCTGGGGGGCTGCAGCCCCCCAACAATTATTTTGGGTGAAAATTCGGGCAATATGCTGAGAATTTTTCGGGCACCTACTGGAAGAATAATAATATGCAATGTGTTTTTCTGGGGGTTTTTTGGTAAAAATTCGTCAATATGCTGAGAATTATTCGGGCATCTACTGAAAAAATAATAATTTGCAATGTGTTTTTCAATTTTTTGGTGAAAATTCGGGCAATAGGACTATGCTGAGAAGTTTTCGAGCACCTACTGAAAGAATAATAATTTGCAATGTGTTTTTCAAATATTTTGGTGAAAATTCGGGCAATATGCTGAGAATTTTTTCGGGCACCTACTGAAAGAATAATAATTTTTTTTTCAGTTTTTTTGGTGAAAATTTGGGCAATATGCTGAGAATTTTTCGGGCACCTACCAGTGGCAGAGCGTTCATACAGTCAAAGGGGCGATGGCCCCTGACGGATTCAAATGGACTGCTGGCGCCCTTTTCAGCTTTTTACCACTTTTTACTTATTCGCGATTATCGACTTTTTTATTGCGCTCTCAAATACCTATTGACATTTTTCACATTTTGTTGGTGCAATTTTCTGACAAATGGCGATGACACCTATTTATCCTTCATTTATCTGCAAATTAGCAAGGCCCGGAAAGGGTCATTTCCGGTGATCTAGGGAGTATCTTTACTCAAAAATTTCTGTACGCTCCGCGCCAACCTGTGGTGGCGCTCCGCTTAGATAGTGTCAAAAGCACCCCTACAGACCCATTCTCTTCCCCCTGACCAATACCCCTAGCTCCGCCACTGGCACCTACTGAAAAAGAAGAATAATTTGCAATGTGTTTTTCAATGGTTAAACTGATATTATTATCATTATTATTGTAAGGACTTCCCCAATAATTCTAACCAATATAGAAGGGTAATAACACGAAAAATGATTTTATGTTATTGGCAGGTGATGTAGTAACTGATGGATGCCTATGTGATATGCACATTAGCATGTAGAACGCGCGCGGAGCACGCGAAAAAATTGTGGTTATATTTTTCGGGCAAGTCGTTACAGCCCCCCCAAATCAAATGAGGCTCCTACGCCTATGGCAGTTACCTATGGACAATATACTCTTCCGAACCCATAAGTAGGCTACTACTCGGCAACCAACTTTTACGGGAATTATTTGTTAGACATTTTTTAACAGTTCAGAAGAAACGCCTTGGAATTTTTCCTACACCACCCGTGAACTGTGTTTATTTATTTTATTTGGCTTGTCCATTTTTCCCTTCATATTTGACTGATGTTACCTCCTTGTGTCCCGGAAATATGGGATTTTTATGTCGAGTTTATTTATACACATGTCCTATGTTTACAAGAACAAAATCGCTTGATTTAGAAATAAGGATAAACAAAATAACCCAACATATATACACTGGCCTACAAATGGAAAGATGTGTAAATTTTCATGCATTCTCGTGGAAGCTACGCCGAAACGTGTTATAAATGTGTATAAATTTTGTGAACGTAGACTAAATTTTGCAGCCTATATTGCCACTTATAAATGTTTCATCTCAAGTATTTCACGACAAAATATTACATTTTGCCAATATATAGGCCTATATATATATATATATATATATATATATATATATATATATATATAAATATACGTAACATGTATACAACTACCATAGCATAACATACATCAGATTTATGCAGCAGAGCGGAATTCATACTTGTCAGTAACTGATGATATTGGCATGTATATTGGCAAAATATTACATTTTGCCAATATAAAGGCCTATATATATATATATATATATATATATATATATATATATATATATATATATATATATATATATATATATATCACGTAACATGTATACAACTACCATACATTCATAAGATACATCAGATTTATGCATCAAAGCTGAATTCTTACTTGTCAGTAACTGATGAGGATAAGTACCAGCTAAATGCACCTCATTGAAAACAAAATAGAACAAGAAAAACGCCTCATTGAGTTCGCATCGAGCGCTACACTAGAAATCGGCGTTGATCTCACACACACCACAAACAGGAGGTTTCAAATGTTTTTGTTAAAAATAGGTGGCGCTATGCAAGATAAACACGATTGATTTGTGACTAAAAATACAACAGCCAAATTCTCATTATTTTGTTTCCAAGTTGAGGAACTAGAACCTACTGGTGTTTTTTTTGTTGTCAGTTTTGTTTGTTTTTGTTTTCCCTTCCTTCTTTACATGTTTTATTTGAATTTTTTGTAATATTTTGTTGTTGTTCTGTATTTCGGCTCGCATAGCATCGTAGGAAGATGAAAAGCGTAAGGATGTACAGTACTGAAATTGTAGTCGTTATGTTTAAATGGTGCAAAATGACCACTCATATATGTTAATGTTTACTCCTTTTCTCCTATCCACAGATGAAAATTGTAAAGCGAGTCATATCGATGCCAAACGTACCAACCACTTCGTGTAGATACGGGTATATAGAGGCAGGGGAGGGGTATGGTAGTTGTAGATCTTATAAGTTAATCCTCAGGTTAACGGAATCTCCTACTTCTTAACCCTCTCCCCTCCCATTTCCCCTTTATTTTCTGTTGCCTTTATGGCGCGAACGACTTACCGTAAAATCACTGCTACCGCCCATGTCAGCATGTTCATTACAAAAATGTAAACAAAATAGTCTACAGATGCGGCCCGATCAAGATTTTAACGCAGTCCTATACTCATATCATCCACTTTTTACAATTCCACGGAGGAAACTTCTTTAAACACTTGTTTATTCATTGCAATGGAAGGAAATGACACGATTTTGCAAGCTACATCGGTAAGACCGAGAGAACGATACTAGTGCAGGGACCTAAGACAGGCTAGCCACGAAAGTAAAGGTATGCCTAGGCCTAACGGCCGTAAACACAATAGAGAGATTTGATTGGCACATGATCTGTTGGGTGGGGCTTGCAAATTTTGATTGAAGTTTGTAGAATCTACGGACTCGTTAATAAACCTGGCAAATGTTATTCAGCTCACAATTTTTATTTACGACAGATAACTACAATAAAAATAATGATTTTTTGATATGAAAATTGCATAGAATGTTGGTATTTTCACTGAACTTTTAGTGCAGTAACCTGGAAAGGGCGAAGTTTATATTTGGCAAACACACTTACTGAGACTTTAAAGGTGACACAAAAACCCTACATTCGTGTTTGGTTTATTGATAGAGGTTGTTTTGTAGTTGTGATGAACAACTTCCACAAAGAATCGTCCACAAACAGCTTTAAGAGATGTCTTGTCCTTTACCGGAGCTAGACTACATAGTATAAAAGCGTGTCGTATGTGGTTGCCTGTCACTTTATAAATCTGTGATATCATGGTACCAAAATGACTTGGAAAATATTTCATTTTCCCTTTGTACCAGTTTCTTTGTTATTTTCAAATGTTTCAACGCAGCAAATCAGGAGTGCCATTTATGAATCTCTGATACAATAGTCCCACTGCAGGATATATGAAACATTCTCTCTTTGTTATTCTTGTCATACTTTCGAGATATGATATTAACAGTGTTGACACTGAAATCAATACCATCATTAGGTTAAGTTAAAGTGCTAAGCGATGCAAGACCCATCTCTAACCTTTTAAAGAGAACCTAAATTATAAAAAAAAAAATATCGGCCATATTGTTCGACGCCCGGTGCCTACGCGTGCACGGCGGTATCATATAGTTTTATTTAGACTTGTGTGTGAAAAAAAAACGTAAACCGTGATTCCGTTCGATAATGGTTCGGTTTTGCTTCTTCTTTGATGTATTAGTGCAGTGCAGTCAGGTATACACTATACTTGTACTTTCGCCTTACTTGAATAAGGCTGCTCAATTATGGAATAAAACATTTAAAACAATTAGTATGCATATATGGAAATGTGAAAAGAAATTAATCATAATTTATCCAATTAAGTTGTTGGCAGCAAACACGTCCAACCATAGAAATACAATTGCTCGAGTATCGTGAACTTAATATTAAGTCAAACCTATTGTAGTCGAGTTATTGTCTAAATCTTTTTCTTTTGTTATGTTAAGTGTTTTCTTCCTTTCAGCTGTAGACAATGACATAGCTGTGGTATCAGGTGCTGTCTGTGTGTGCACAAGACAACTACTGTGGGTCTAAAAACCATTGAAACATTCCGATCCAGTATATTCTCATTAATTGTAATTAAATATAGAATTTTGCCAAACCGTTCTTTATTACTACTATCAGTCTAGACATTTTTTATCATGAGATATCAATGAAAATCCCATGCCCCGTAGACAGAAATTCTTAGTTGGGATGGGGTGAAGGGGACGGAGGGGGGGGGACAACTTTTATGTCCTGTATCTTGCGTTGAAGCTAATCCAAATATTATGTGTCACCATTCTGCATGGTATATCGTCTGCTATTGTTATTGCTATGAATCATAGCCTATCATTACGCAGATTTTTTAGGCTTACTGCTACTTTGTAGGGACAGTACTTTAACCAGTAATATATAAACAAAATTGGAAAGCATAACTATGGCAGTTTTGGCAAATGGGGGTGGGGGGGGGGGGAGTTGGGGAAACATAAGTCTACATTTAGAAGAGGATACGGACCAGGGCCAATGCTGCCAACTGGCCCGGAGGACACAGTTCATTCCAGGATATCACTAATTGCGTTGAAAAAGGTCTCAAAAGGACTGACACCGTATGAAAGGCCCGGTGTCAATCACTGGTCAACTAGGCATGAAAGTGATGACAACTGTTGAATATATATATATATATATATATATATATATATATATATATATATATACATATATATATATATATGTTACCTCGTTTCGAAGAAGTGTGAGACGTGGTAGATATGTTTCAGTATTTCAGGAAGTTCCTTGACCTTGCCGAGGAAACTATGTTTCCTCTATATGTATTTGCCAACCGCAGTACCGCCGTACTGTACACATATCTACATATATATATATATATATATATATATATATATATATATATATAGTAGATTGCCGCATGTCTACGTACACCATCCTTCTAACAGTTTTCTGAGACTGCTAGCCAGCCAGTCGGTGATCGATTCAATATGTTGATTCGCACACGACCTTATATAACTGAGTCTGATATGTTATAATTAATATGTGCCATGTATAACAGTCATATGTTGTAGTACGATCGAGTAATAGTCTATACAACAGCATGGAAACAATCTACCAGTAATTTAGTAGAATTCCCACTTTGCATGAGCACGAGTACAAGGCTGTAAGCCGCGAGTACCAGTACTTAACGTGTTGTACTATAGTATCTCTATACTAGATTTCAATGTACCCAGAGTAAAATAAACTGGGGTACAAATCTATGAGAATAAATGAGGGTACAGACACGCTGACGTCTGCCTATGCATAAGCGCAATATGTAGATCAAACTGAAAGAGAGGGCAGTAGCTAGCTCCCTGGTCAAAGGACGTGTGGCCACGAACGGTGCTACATGGTCATCCGGGTTCTTCTGGCGACTTTGAATCAAGTTAAAAATTTGCAGAATGATTCTCTCCGCCTGATCGATTCACATGCTAGTATACAATACTAAGTATATACTGTAATACAATACAACACTATTATACTGTAAATTATATAATATTAAATATAATAAATATAATCGTTATCATAATATATCATGGTACCATGTAATACTGTATACAAAAATAAAATTGTAGATAGTTTATAGTTTATTATTATGATACAATATTATTGTATGATACTACGTGAGTCGAGTGGTTGCTAAGGAACACATTCAAGGAGTACTATAAGAGAGGAGTGCTACAACGGAACACGTCACGTGACACTCCATGGTTGTATTGGTACGTGTATATATGGCGCATACCCTCAGTGACGTAGTCGGTCCAGGTTAATGTATACGTCGATGTTATCACGACGTGCTGGTAGCACCAATATGTTAACTCCTCCCATCTAAATCTATGACCAGACGGCATAGCAATAATACCGTTGCATCCGTATGTAAAGCCTATACTACACGTGTGTTTAAATAACTCTGACACCCAAGGAAATAATACATGCATGGGCGTATGCGTTTTTCCTCAAACTGTTCTGTTTTCCGGAAAGAATTTTCGTGTTTTGCAATAAATGACAACCACATTTCTTGTATATAATCCGAAATATAAGGATCTCATTGAAGTTTTAGGATGTTTTGAGATACTTTCAGATTAAAATATCTGTTATTAAAGATTTTTTTGTTTCCTGGGTTCGGTAAGATGGCGTGATGTATTCGGATTAAGAAGTCTTTCAATGTTGTCAAAATATGACGCTAATAATAAATTTGATTCTTTTGTAATCCCCCCAAGTCTGAACTTGTGTGTTTTTCGCTGCTGTAAACTTCCTACCGAAATTCCCAACGTTGTATAAAAACAAAAGTTTAAAGTTTTTAACCCCTCTCTCTCTTCCCTGTTGGTAAAGTCATTCAGATGTAACTGACCAGTCAAGTATAGTTTCAAACACAAGTAGGGGGAGGGGTGGGGGTGGATGAACATTTCCCGAAAAGGCATGTCGTTTAAAGTACAATGTAAAATATCGCCCTCCCCTCCTCCCCACGGAATTTTGTTCTTGATTGAATAATAGAAATATTTAGAAACTCGCTAATGAACGTCCAAATAATTGACTTTTCATTCATAGGCGTATAGCAATAAGCGGTTCAGGTCACAGTTCATTGAACCAGGCTTCTTAAACTCCAGCTCCCCCCCCCCCCCATCCACAATGGTTGGTATTTAAATCTTTAGCAAACCTATCACAACTGCCAGTCACCCAGTTTGGACAATTTTTTTCTGGACTGTACTTTCATGTCCCGCTTTTTCCAAAGCACTGGTATTGTCAGTATGAGCAGTATGAATGTCATATTTCTATCACGTGAAAGTTAAGGAACTGTTTGTACTGTTAGTAATACCGCTTTGAATCACGGTATGGAAGGACAGTATAGAGTGGTAAAAGCATTAGGAAATTGTTCTAACTGGCTGCTGTCAGTTGTGTTATACATGCATTAGTTCAATGATAGCCAACATGCAAAAATATGCAGCCCTTAGCCGGTCTTTTTCATTTCATATGGCTAACTGCTTTTTTTTATGTTTCTGCTTAAAAAATTAACTGCCCAGTTCTATATATTATCGATCATGATTCTCTAATGTTACATTCATGTTTTGTGTCACGTGCTTCTTAGATAATGTGAGGCAGTGGCGGAGCGTCCATACAGTCAGGGTCGGATGCCCCCCCCCCCCCCCCGACGGACTCAAATGGACTGCTGGCGCCCTTTTCAACTTTTCACCATTTTCTACTTATTCGCGATTAATGACTTTTTTATTGCGCTCTCATCTACTTATTGACATTTGTCACATTTTGTTGGCGATGACGCCAATTTATTCTTCGTTTATCTGCAAATTAGCAAGGCCCGGAAAGGGTTATTTCCGGCGATCTAGGGAGTAACTTTACTCAAAAAAATGTCTGTACGCTCCGCGCCAACCTGTGGTGGCGCTCCGCTTAGATAGTGTTGAAAGCGCCCCTACAGACTATTCTCGCCCCCCTGACCAATACCCCTAGCCCCGCCACTGATGTGAGGGTGACGTGTCCAAGCTCTTAATCTTTGAACATGGGCCCAGAATCCCTAGCAAAGCCAACGTGATCATCACGTTCATTGATTTCTACCTGAGATGCGAAAAGAATTTGAATATTCATTACTTCATAATGTAAGGCTAAGATGGAAATGCAAGATTGTACTTCCGTACAGAAAAAAAGAAATTTAATCCCCCTTACAGGTCAATCGCCACCATGACAATGACCTCTTTTGTTGCCATATTCATAGACCTTCATTAAGCTATAACATGCTGTATACAGATATATGAGATCGTCTCCTATGTATATACATGATGTTTAAATATAAGTACAAGTGAACCGCCTTTCTTGTTTTGTTTTTCTTCCAGAATTCTAAGTAACATGTGGGGCGGCGTTTCATAAGTGAGACATTTTTTTTCAGCAGGGGCCCAACAGATACCTTACTAAAAATTAATACAAACTTGAAATACAACAGTCAACAATTGGTTGAATGTAAGTAAAAAAATGTTATGAAGTTGAGCACCATTTCATTTACGGAACGAACCACACAATTGATAATTTCAATAATGTGACACTACCTCCTTTCAAAACAATTTATTAAAAAGTTGGATACTCTCCGAAATTATGACGGAAGAACCTTTCCGGAAGACTTACAACGGTCCTATTTATATACGATTTTAAAAACCGGCTCCGGTGACCGTTTAGCCTTCCATATAACTGACACAGGACGTGCATCGTAGCCCGGTTAAAAAACAACTTCAACTTAATTAAGGTAAAAAATGACCTTTCATCCAAATTCGAGGTAGATGGACAGCCTTCGTAACCCCATTACAGAAAAAAAGAAGTAGTTCAAGCAGTTGTCCGGCTTTGTATACACATTTCTTTCCAGCAATTTTACCAAGCTTATCATGATGATAAGTAAACTTGAATTAGCACTTGATCAAACTATGCATTTACATTCAATAACATTTGACTATCCAAGCTAATGAAATACTGTGGTTTCGTGAGGCGTAATGGTCCCACCGGTTTACTGACTTGGAACCGGTGCGCCGATCGGTCTAAAGTGACGAAAGCCCAGCGCCAGGTTGAGTTGCCGAAGGCGCGGATATATCCGTACGGTCGCATAAAATCTATAAATGCACAGCTCTTTTCCAGTCATTGAAGCTGCAACAATTTATGTCCCCATCCAGTAATATGCACTGTATTTCAAAGTGGAGGGAGGGGGATTGGGGGTGTAACACTCCCCAACCCGACTGATTTTGATATAGGTGCATGAGAAACGTCCTGGGCCAGTTGAAATGATCAAATTCTTCCCGTCTTAATGTAAAATTCCCCCAAATGAACGTCCCCCGACGTACGGTAGAGATGGCCTCACCCCCCTCCCCTTCCATGCGTACAGGACTGCCCTAATCCACTGCCCTAATGGGACTACCATATGCCAGTTTACTCAATGCAACTGTAAAGGCTTTAAGCTCTTGCAGATGATACCGGTTGTCAGATGCAATGCATATGCAACATTCTCGAAAAGGATGATTACATTTCGGCAGATTCTTATCTAACGCTATTTATTCATCCGAGACTCATTCTCAGTTTTGCCGACACTGAGAGCATACAAGGTCAAAGGTCTCTTTAGGTTGTAGACAGTGGTGGCGCTACGGGGAGGGAGGAGGATGTGGGATGAGGCATCAGGGGGCAATTTACCCCAGATTTCCCCTTGCATCCTACCCCTCCTAACAGATCTGGTAAACTTATCCATAATATATAGAGCTAGGCTAATCGTTTGTAACAGCTTCCAAAGCATGTGACAAAAATGTCAAATGATCGCACCACTTGCGTCTCAGTCAATTCACTTGTACACAAATTCCATAAAGGCGGGTCTGAGGAGAGGGTGTGATATTTTGTTGACCCTCCCCCAATATTCCTTGCCCCCTAGTTGTCTCCCTCCCCTACCTCCGATTGCCTAGGCTCGTGCCGCCACTGGATGTAGAATCCTTTCGGTAAAGATAATCAATGGATGCGAGTACAAGTAGATTATTCCCCTGGGTATAATTACCAGTGCTCTTGGTTTCCATAATGCACTGAGTACAATCATGAGTACAGATCCATGATAACGAGTAGGAGTACAGGAAACTATGTTGTAATAGGCCGTACACATCACATACGAGTATGGACTTACTTTGAAAAGGTCGTATAAGGTATATTTGGTACACTATACTTAAACCGCCATTGATTTTATCATTAAATAGAAAGAACTTGCTAAATTTGAACTATAATCATACAAATTTCAAGCTTTCGGGTATATCCCTGTACATTACAATGTATATATAGGTCATATACTGAAAAGGTCGTGTTTTTATCCATCCTCCTCACTTCCCTCCCCCCCCCCCCCACCCACCCCGACCTTTGCTACAATGAGAAACCATAGGCGTACTATATATAACATACATTCAACTTCATGAAAACCTTAAACTTGTCGTCTCAATAAAATATCAGCATCGTTTCATATATCATAGCATTTGTCATTTTCCAGAGACTGCGGAAAGGAATTAAGATCTGCTGAGTGTTCTCGTAAGACGTCGCCACATGTTTGTTTTTCTTGTTGTTTTTCTTTTAAATTTTATTCAAATATCTTACGGCAGTGATACGTACGCCTCCATGTAAGGATACTATGAACCAACTTCGTCATCCAAAAACACTATGCAAAAATTAACCGAAGCTTTAAGGGTCCATATCCTGTGGACTCGTGCGTAGGATGATCTCGTGGGAACTTGTTCAGGAAACTAGTTCTGTTTCAGAGGAAAAGGGCTTCGGTGGAAAAAAGAGATTGACAGGAGCTTGTCGGTAGTCTGTCGGTATTCTGTCAGCTGTTGTCTCTGGTTGCACCACATCCTTCATCGAGACAGCTGGGTCGTTTGTGTCTCTCAAAAGCAGGCGAAAGTCGGGATCGTCAAGATGGTGTCACACAGACCCCATTGGTTGCTGGCGGTGGTGTTATTGGTGGGGATATGTTGGTCCTTCTCTGGTGCTCAAGAAGATGGATCCCTTAGTATCCCGTTAAGCATATCTTCTGCCGGTTCTTCATCAGGTAAGTCGCGACTACCGCTGGAAATAATGCAGAACTGTTTAAAATAGATATGTCTGTTCTTTTTGAGCAAGTTTCCACCTTCAATGGAAGCAATTTTTTACAACTCCATTGCATTAATGTTCTAACAAACTTGAAAGGTTTTACGTTATTTTGGGTACTTTTAAAAAAAAATAAGAAAATAACAGTATCTCCATATAACTATACTCCACTCGAACTACCGGTAATGTTGACAAGTAAACTAACGGAAGTATTTAGCTTGACCTAATTTGCATACTCGAATCGGGCTGAAGTCATTCATTCCATTTACTGTAGAGGACAATTATACCGGCTGTAGCTGCGATATTCTTGGACGGAAATAAGCCCCCCCCCCCAAAAAAAAAATGTTTACAGAACATTGCTTGATTGACTTGAGTAAATGAGTTGAGCTATAACTAATTCCACATAGCTCGGGAGATTCGTTTAAATCAGTCAGGCGCAGGCGCAGATCCACGCGAAGTGTGGGGTTTACAATCAGCTCGTTTCGCAAGACAGGAATGAAACTAATAAAGTTAATACAAGCTGTCAGCGTTTTGTAGTTAATTTCTTCTTAAATTTAACAATTTTACCATGTACAGATAACTCGAAATATGATTGAAAACTGATAAAAGTGATATCTTTCCTAGATGTTTATTTTGCAACAAAACTTTCGTTAATGTGCGAGTTATTGATTATTTAAACCTATATATATATATATATGTATATGTATATATATATATATATATATATATATATATATATATCTGCCAGTGGGGGATGTGTTGTGATCCCCGTGTTTTCGCTGGGTGGAGGGGGGGGGGTGGCCGTAGCCCCACCCGAGAAGTATACGTGGCTGCACCCCTGGACATAAATTAGTGTGATAAGAGTATATGATTAGCACGGTTCACATAGAATGGTGTATGCGCATATATTACTGTCAAACTTTAATCATATATTTTATATGGGTAATCTAAGTGAACTTTCTAAATGCACTGAATAAAAATAATAAAATAGAAACCAAAGAAAGGATACGTTAGTTTGAAAAGACAACATAAATCGGAAGGCTAAATGACCTTATAAGAGATGATTTAAAGGGACCGTCAGAAGTTGTTTTCTCATAGGCCTATATAGATATGACAAGTTTGTCCAATTGTGAGCCCGAGAAACTGACATAAACCAAATTAAAGGGCGCCACAAAATGAAACAATATTTCCCTTTTCTTATACCTGGCTTTGGAAAAGGAGTAATGTGTTTATACGAACAATTTAATTGTTGAGCAGGACTTTTAATGACCAAGTAAGGAGTTCGTAAATACAAATTTACGATATATGAGACAGATTTTAGAAGTTTCTAATTATCATACTATATAGGGAAATGATCGTTTGACAGTTGTTAAATCCCCTCATTCGTGGAAGAGGTTACTCTTATAGGCTTGCCATACATACACGTATAGTCAAACACAAGCCGCCGGTGTTCATATTATCACGACAAAACTATAACTGCACACGTTTCCTATGGATTTAAATGTCATCTATATCATGCCCCAATTTTTTTTTAACTGTTGATAATTCCTAAAAACATCCACTTCCTCCAAATTGTGTTGATCCGTGAAGAGATTTAAAACATCTGATTCTTAAAGATAAAATGTCTTTGTGGGAAATACAAAGGGCGAAAGAGTCTTTAACCATCACCAAGGTTGAATATCTTTGTGTATCTTCTCTTGCATATATATATATATATATATATATATATATATATATATATATATATATATATATATATATATATATATATATACATATCTATATATACATATATATATATATATATATATAAACATACATACATACATACATATACATATATACATATATACATACATACATACATATACATATATACATATATGATTTCTTGGCATGTCCTCTATATAGTAAAAGAATCTTAATGTATGAAATAATCCCTATGGACCACGGTGAGTATTAAGTATGGCCCAACGTGTTTACTACGGGTCCCGGGTAATGTGAGGACAGATATACAAATCTGTAATTCTTAGGCATTGTTATATGCCGTTTATACAGCTGTGCAGTGTGTTATTGATGATAACGTTTACAATATTTCGAGTTTAGAAAGCTTAGAAACTGAGGTGAACTGATTGCATGTATGCACCCATTGTACCTCTCCTTCTGTGTTGCATTGTTAAATTGCTTACGAATTTGGAAGTATATATTAGATCCTCCTGCAAGCAGGAACTCGCGAAGAAGCCTCATTGGCTTATCGAAGCCGCAAGCTGACCGAAGTCAGTCTCTTACATTCATATTTAACGTCCATGATTATGAATTGTTAATTGTCAACAACTCTGTAACTGGACGACATACATTAATCTTGGAGTGACTCGAACCGGGGACCTTATGATTGAAAGGCAGCGGCGTTAACCACTGAGCTAACACTCCACAAGCAGCTAACACTCCACAAGGAAGTGGTTGAAAGAACATACACGGACACCCTTGTAAACAGCACATGATGAAAAATTACAATACAAATATAAGTTTTTTTTCCTTATTTATTTTGAAATGAATCTCAACTAAAGTTTAACCTAAAAAGACTCGTTAGCCTATGCGATTTATAAAATATCGATTTCAGCGTTGAATTTTATTCTGTTGACAAATGCAACAGCTGTTTTTCCTATTTTACAGATGGCATGGAATAACTGCATGTGTCAAGACTATATCATGAAAAGACCAATTCTCATTCTCATTCTCATTCTCTTTCTTTTTTTACGACATCTTTAACATTTTAATTAGTAAAAGATCAGCTATAACGGATGAGTAACATAAACTCATCATTTTCAAGGACATCCGTCTATTACCAAAAAAGAACTTAAAAGAAGAGGAAATATTAAACGGTAAAATAAAAGCCAGCAGGCGTGTGAACTTAGACTTGAGGGTATGCGTGTGTAAAGGCTATGGTGTGCTACATATATATGACCGTTGTCTTTATGTAAAGGTCTGAACTATTGTAGCGTGCTATTAAAATTTTGCTAAATATTGTTAAAAGCACACCATGGGCGGTTTTGGCTCTCCTAATTAGGCCTATGTACCGGAATATAAAGACCGTTCAATACTAAAGACAATCATGATTAAATCCAAACAGTGAAACAAAATGCATTAAGAGTGGCAGTTTAAAAATGCCTTTGAGGTTTGAGCTAAAGAGTGACCATTATCTGAGTGCCAAGCATATTTTGCTTGGGGGAGGGGGAGAGGAGGGTGTGGATGGCGAGGGTGTGGGGTGGACGGGCGGGGGACTTTTATAGCAGTTTTGGGGTTCTTTAACAACTTCATCAATTGTGCCGAAAATTAGTGAATTCGTTATAGGTCCTATAGAGAAAGCTCAACATTTATGTATCGGAAAAAATAGGAAATGATACCGATGTAATTAGTCGGACAATAGCTTTTTGAATAACATTGCAGTAACGTTATGCATAACCACAATACACCACTAACAAGTATATTTGCTTCAAGCATATTTTGCTTGGAGGGAGGAGGGTGTGGGGTGGGGAGAGTGTGTGGTGGAGGGGTGGATGACTTTTAAAGCAGTTATTTTGCGTTTCCTCTAACAACTTCATCAATTGTGCCGAAATTAGTGAATTCGTTTTAAGTCCTACAGAGAAAGCTCAACATTTATGTCTCGGAAAAAAAAATAGGAAATGATACCGATGTAATTAGTCGGACAATAGCTTTTTGAATAACATTGCAGTAACGTTATGCATAACCACAATACACCACTTACAAGTGTATTTGCTTCACCTTTTTCCTGGAAGCTGGTAACTTTAGTTAAAAATTGTCTTGAAATCGTGACGCCGGTAATCTGCGGATAAATATGCCCAATCACTTCTAGGCCTCTCGTTGAGAAAATAACAAAGTTCAGATGCTCAGCACTTAATGCTATATGCAAATAATATGCAAATAATATGCAAATAAGCAGGCACAGTTTGGTTTAGTCCTCGAGTGTTTAAACAGGTTAACGTGACGGTGTATAACTCGTACACATGGCATTAGATACTCAGAAAAACTGATAAAAGTTTTCCTTTATCGTCCTTGTGACCTTTGCTGTATGCAAATAATATGCAAATAAGCAGACACAGCTTGGTTTAGTCCGCGAGTGTTTATACTGGTTATATCGTGACGGTATATAACTTGTACACATATTGCATTGTATACTAAGAAAAACTGCAAACAGTTTTCCTTGTTCGTCCTCGTGACCTTTGTACCCGATATTAGTTGCACTCCAGTGATTTTGTACTAACATCTTCGAATTCTGAGCATATTGGCTTTCTGTTATTTTTCATATAAAAGTACAAACCGCATCTTGTACTCAACAAAACTATTAATATCTGTTTCTTATACAGGTACAAAGTTGTCAATTTAATTTAGAACTATCAAAATAACATTTTACAACTATCAAATGAATATTTTAGCAACTAATTCAATTATTAGCTAATGAATTTTAATTTCCAAATATCCAAGGAGGATTTCTCGATTTTATCCGTTTGTCACATCAGTTATTGTGTGTGAGTAATGCTGTGTGAGTTGGTTTAAAACATATGCGGTACTGAACTCAATGTATGCATGAAATCCAAACGCAAAGTTTAAAGCTTGATGTCACATATTCCCTGGCTAAAGGTGGTCTTCATTGTCTTATGTGGTAGGCTACCACGAACTTCCTCTTGCGGTGACTAAAACAAAGTTAATGATGACGAAACATCTAGATTGAAATAAGGAAAGAAGTCGTGGTAAACTCTTCCGGCTGAAGGGTCATTCGTTGCAATCTTGTGGTAATTATTACTGTATGGAAGCGTTTGGAGATAGATTCAAATCTAGTACACCGGTGCATGCATATATTATACGTTATTTAAGTAAGAGTGACACCCCCGTCCCGCACCCCCCCCCTCTCAAAAAAAAGGTTAGCATTTATGTTTGGCGATTTCGTGAAATTTTTATCCTTAATGGGAACCCGATGTATTATTTGAGTGTATACAGATTCTGATTTATGTCTTGTAGTAACCCGGGCTTCAAATTTATAGAGTCGCACCATTTGTAATTTCTCATGTGGAATGGGTTTATTTTTTTTCTCAATAATAAGTACAAAAGCGGGGGTTTTCTTCGATTTGGTTTTGTGATTTAGCATTTCTTAAATGTCAATCTACAGGTTTGTGTGCATGGTTAATCTTTCACATCGCTGTTCCAAAGATAGCATACGTCTTACACACATGAAACAAAAGAATGTTACGACTGACGTCACATTTCCGTACTGGTCTGCAGACATACATATTGAGGTCAAATGACTCATTACTAGAACCAGACGGGTGGGTGGGTGTTACAGCTCACATTGCTATAGTCTTTGCCAAGGCGTTTGTAATACTCTTTTTCTCGCATTCAAACTGTACATGCCTCAGAGTCTGTTTCTGCCTATACCACGAATGTGCTGGCTGGCCCACTTTTTTTTTTACATGCCCGAGGATCTGTCCGATACAATCGAAAGCGTTGCCGCGGGCGTTCTCTGAGCAGTACAGCAAATATATACGGGAAAATAGCTTTATGAAAAAGAAAGGTACACTAGGATGTTCATACTATGGTCTTTACAAGACTATCATTGCTGTAACGCAGTCACACGTGCGTGTTTAACTATGTAGAGACGCTGTAAAAGTATGCACTGCACAGACGCACTTTTGTTGTACCCCTATCCAAACTTGCGATCACCCTACAATTGAACTGCAAATAGATATACTTCTTCTCTCTTTTTGTAGGGGGGGGGGGGGGGTGATAAACTTGCGATTATGGATTAAAAATCGTTACATTCATGTAGCTCGTTTATGCAAGTATATATTGGAGAACGACGGTAACAATTTTGTAGAGTAATTTGGCGGGAATAGGTCTTCGTAAGGAACCGCTTAATATATGTTACTCTCTTTTTTTTCCTGCCATGTTCTTCTGATAAAACCGTCTGTATACTAGTCATGGCAAATTGAAAATCTAGCTATTTGTAAAATTGGAATTAGCAATGTGTTACGTAAAGGGTACAGGCTGCAGGACTTCATGAACTTGCCTTCTGTAGTGGGACCAGTCCCACTGTTACTGGGAGGCGTTAATAGTGCTCTTTCATACACGTTCAGAAATGAACATTGGTCACTATTGCTAAATTACACTAGGATGTGTAGAAACTATGTAACACTTTAATCACCCTCTATTCTACAGTCTAGTTCAATAAATTATATTGATTGAATCCTTGTTTTCTTGTTTCTTTCTTTCTTTTATTCTCTTTAATTTTTTTATTCTCTGTTGTTTGTTCTATGTAGAGGCATTATCAGACAGAAATCCGTGCTCTTTCCGTGGTACCATTTTACTGCATAAACAAGCCAAAAAACTCGATCCGTGCACAGATTGTGTCTGTTTCAATGGAACCACGACATGCAACATTGAGTCTTGCCCCGCAGAACTGGGATGCGAGAGCAGCAAAGTTATTATCATTCCAGAAGAATGTTGTCCACAGTGTCCATATAGTAAGTATCATTTTATACCATGGCTGCATTTTTTTTCTGATGTTATATTATGTTTTTCTTCAAATAAAACATTTCCCATTCCAAAGTTAGTTTTACCTTTAGAGTCAGCCTTCAGATATAATATAAAGATAAAAAACGCAGAGGATAATATCTATGATTGACATATATGTAAATATATGTAAATGACAATTTATGCAGAGCAAAATTACGCTATACATTATAAAAGTTCACATATGAGGCTTATTGTAACACGTGCAAAAGCCTGTACCACCGTCAAACCTAAAATTAAAATCAAAAGTGCCAAATGTCGAATTATGTTTTTGATATTACAACATATTTAACATATAATATACGATGACGTTTGTTGTAACACGATGTGTAATATATGTAATTAACATATTGTTGTTATATTTGCAGTTAGTTTTAACGTACGTCGATAAATCAACAAAGACCAATCATTACATTATTAATAGTAACATAGTTTCCTTCTTAACTATGTTTCTTTTCTTGTTTTTTTGATACTTATACAGAAATGTTGGTAGCAGATACGCACATTCTACTCGACGAATCAATCAATTTCACAATTGGTGACACGGCAAAGATCAGATTTGGTTTAGATATTGAAGTTGACAGAAAACTGACATCGAGAACCGTTCGTGGTGAAAATCTTTGGAAACTAGGCGCTTGGATGAGTCCAAACGAAGATGGGTCGGGCCCGAAATTTTCTCACAATGAAAACGTGTTCACGGAATTAGATGCTGCTAAAGAATATTCGAAACCAGACTATCCACCTTGGGATTGGCAAAAGTTAAGGCACACGTTGATGTTCAGCGGAGGAACGTGTGACGATTTCAAATATTTCTGTGTCGAATTCGGAGAAGCGGACGATCCGCTACCGACATATGACCTTCCGTTTACTATGGGACCATTGTACGATGAACACGAACGACTGGTAGACTGTAAGCCGCTTGGTACCTGTGCCGGTGGTAAGTTTGCTGCCCAAGTATGGCCGCTCCCCTATAACGTTCTTTATAAAACTTCACCCCCCCCCCAAAAAAAAAAAAAAAGTGAGAATTGATCACTCTATTTGAAGAGTGAATTTTCCAACTCTCACCTAAAGGCTGGCTTTCACGCAAATATTGGTTTAATTTGCAAACGACTTCCTCAGTTTCCAATTGTGAGATATATCACCCTCAAAAAAACAAAAAAAAAATGTATTGAAAATACTATAATATAATTGGAACAATGAAAAAATATTGTTACTTATTAGTCGGACCAATATGGCCTTTAGACAGTTATGGGTAAAATAAACAAAGATATTTAAAATAATGTATACATAAACATCATCAAGTTATGACTATATATATATGAAACTCTATAAACATAATTAGACCCTTTTCAAAAACATTAGTTGTATAACTTGAGAGGGGTGGGGCATGAGGTGGGGGCACCACATTGACTTTAAATGTTATATATTACTGTAACGAATTATGTTCTGAAATGATCACCATTGCTATTTGAGAACTTATATGCAAAATGGCGTTTTAAAAAAAAAAATTTTTGTTCATTTAATTTGTACTTAACATCACTCTTACACAAATTTCCTAACATTCTACACACTCCATTAACACCACGCTTTTGGTGTTACACCGAATTTCACATATGACGTCATGTTCCGTTTGTCATTTGTCACAGTCGTTTTGTTTGTTTTCTATGTATGTATTGTTTTTTTGAAAGGCCACCATTATCCTAAATAAGATTTGTAATTATTAATATTAATATTGATATATTGTTATTATTATTATTTCATCAGTCGATTGTTTTCTTAAAAATTGAATCAATATTATGATTCATCGTATGCTTTGTTATAATTCTACTTCCGTTAAATTTCTATCTCTCCAAACTCATGTGTTCTTGTTCTTGTTCCTTTGATTTTCATATTTTCTTTTCTTTCTATAAAATGATATGTCTAATAGTGAAGAAGGAGCCCTCGATAGTCCGTGCCACTGCAAGTTTGGAAACCTCACCATGGCATCATGGCACCGTGGCACCGTGGCACCGTGGCACCATGGCACCGTGGCACCATGGTACCATGACACCACGGCACCATGACACCATGGCACCACAACACCATTGCACCATGACATTATGGCACCATGGCACCATGACACCATGGCACCATGACACCATGGCACTATGGCAATCAAATGTTACTACTGCTGCTGTAATGTTTTCGAAAAGAAATCTATACAGTAGTTCTTTTCTCTTTGTCATTTATTTGAAAAATTAGATTTAAAAAAAAAACGAGTAGATGGAAAATATCAGTAGCTAGACCTAACGGAACATCTGTTATGGCGCTGCTGTGGGGCTTATACATACTCCATTTATCGAGTTTCCTTTCGACATTTTTTGATGTACTTACTAGAGTATTCATAACAGCCATAAAAGAAATTTAAGTAACACACCAGACAATATATATATATACAATATATACACCACAATATATACACCACAATATATATATTCATACAATAAATATATACACCAGACAATATATATAGACAATATATATATATATATATATTTTGTTCTAGTAAACGCTTGTGTGACCGAAGACGTTGACTGCGATGGCGACGTTGACGACGTTGACGACGTTGGCGACGCTGACGACGTTGGTGACGTTGAAGACGTTGACGACACAACCAGTTGACTAAGGCAAAGTATCACTTTCTTGTAATATTGGTTTGATCAGGGAGTTGTTATGATTTGATCTACGTGATATTTGATCATTTACAGCGACATGTGACACAGTTAGACATGGTTTTCTAAGCTACATATATAATCGGCATGTATGCAGATATTCATTTACGTCCATATCTTGTCAAGCTATTTTATCTCTCTCTGTTTTGTCTTTCTTTATATATACTTGGACCGGAATCTCACATCATGACGTTGGATTACCAATCTAATATGAACCCGTTTCGATGTATACGTCGGTACCTTCTTCGTTCACAAGAGGACTTGTCAACAGATAAGTTATTTTATTCTTCTATTTCTAAAAAAAAAAACGTGAAAATAGTTGATACTTCTAAAATAGCAGGATGATTAGTTTTTTAAGAATTTCCATGCATGTTACGAATATATGAACATTTTTGATTTTTTGTTTCTCTCATTGTTTTGGGTGTTTTTCTTACAAAGTATGAAATAGCTTGAAAAGTGATAATAAGGTCATCAAATAGGTACTGTGACAATATCGGTCGATATAACTTGATAAACGCCTCCATTTCAATTCAAGTAAATATTTTAGGCAAAATGAGAAGCAAATATTTAGATACCAAAATAATTCATAGGAGTTCATTTTAATGTATGAACCAACTTAAAGATGGACAAGATTACATCACTTGCATCTAAGATCATCCTGAGATCGGCAAAAATTGATAAGCAAATAGTGGGAACTCCACCCACCCCCACTTACACCCCTGTACGGCTATACTCCTGCGTTGATGTCCCCCCACCCACCCTCTCCTCCCCAAATCGGATACTCTGGCTACGGGCCTGCTTACGTCACTGTTCTTTTGTTCTCTTTTCCCCCCTCTTGTTCTCGATCGCATTCTCGTCATCTTCGCTGGGTAACGCTGTTTTCCGTGACGCGTATGGAAGTAAGGAAGCCTGAAGTCATCACACATTGGTTCATTGTATATCTTGTGCGTGTATTGGAGAGATAACTACAGACAGACAACAACTATATATACATATCGTCTTCTTATCATCTACAAGTGTCCAGCAGCCAAAGTTTGGTAGGTTAAACATGAAACACTGGGACAAATCATGTGATTCTATCAACCGGAAACATCTAGTTTGTTCACGCTGGAAGGACGCGTTGGAAAAATCTGTACAATTATTATGTTGATGATCGTAAAGAATTGTGAAGTTTTAAAAATAAAACAGTAAAACAATAAACAATGGAACATAAAAATATTAAAACATTCCTTGATTTGGTTTACATCTATCATTAAAAAAGTGGACATTTTGTTGTGGATATATATTTGATCAGCTTGGGGCAATGCAGTCGGCCAAATATTTGAGCAGCTCGGAGCACTGCAGTCGGCTATATATTTGAGCAGCTTGGAGCACTGCAGTCGGCTATATATTTGAGCAGCTTGGAGCACTGCAGTAAGCTATATATTTGAGCAGCTAAGAGCACTGAGTCGGCTATATATTTGAGCAGCTTGGAACACTGCAGTCAGCTATATATTTGAACAGCTTGGAGCACTGCAGACGGCTATATATTTTGAGCAGCTTAGAGCATTGTAGACGGCTATATATTTTGAGCAGCTTGGAGCACTGCAGTCGGCTATATATTTTGAGCAGCTTGGAGCATTGCAGACGGCTATATAATTTGAGCAGCTTGGAGCACTACAGTCGGCTATATATTTTGAGCAGCTTGGAGCACTGCAGTCGGCTATAAGTTGCTCCAGATCTATTTCATTGTTAAAGAAGTATTATAGGTGTAAGTAAAGGCTGTACGGCCTCCACGGCTTGTGACGATTTTCAAAGTAAAATTTGTTTTGCATAAGTACGTTTGAATAAATTCATATTACGGTTGTACTATACGGTTAGCGAAGCGTAAAGGACGTTTGTAGCTGTTGTTCACGGGCCACCGCCTCCTTCCCATGCACCAGTCACATCTATGATTGTTGCTATTGCATTGAAGCTTTTATGAGGGTATGGTACCATCTGGACCATTCCCCTGTAAACCCCCCATACCCTTTTTTCACTTTCTTTAATTTTAGAAACGTATACCTTCGATCCTCTTGAAAGTTGAAACAACAAAATGTTGAGGTAAGAAATAAATAAGAAAAGCGGTGGTATGAAATGATATATTTCACAAGATTTAATCATATTACTTAGACTGATAACAAAGAACTTTTTTAACAATTCATGTTTATTACTCAAGTTTTTTTTATGAATGAATTTTAACATTAATAATTGTAAATATCTTGCACATTTCCATGAATACAAGCTGCATTATAGAAAGGACATTGGTACCCCATGACAACCCCCCCCCCCCCAAAAAACAAACAAAAAAAAAACAATATATATGTATATATATATGTATATATATATAAATGAAAATCGTAATAAGTTGGAAAATCAAGAACAGTGAAAAAACTTTCAGCCTCCACCGGGATTCGAACCACGGGCCTCCCGCTCTGTACGCGGACACCCTAACCACTAGGCTATGGACGCTGATTGTATATCCAGAGGTTCGAAACCGGTAAGGAAGATCGTAATTCCACTGTAGGCGTTTGTCACCTGTATCGAACAATACTAGTTCTGTTTTTGGTGACATATTTTGCCTTATATACATATATATATATTTATACTTACCAAAAACAGTCAATACACGTCAAAACTATATACTTATTTAAAACAGCAATGAACTCCGGCTAGTTTAATTCATGTTAAAATAACTATTACGTGTGCGTTTCAGATAAGAAAATTGAACGTTCTATATAGAATCTCTTAACATTACTTACAAATACTTTCCGCGCAATCGTATTATATTATTAGTTTAAAACAAAAACATGCTTGAACAAATTGTCATCCCTACCCTCTCACTACCCTTTCACGACCCCTCACTCTCCCTTCTCGAACCACCACCCCCCCCTGTTACTACCCCTCACTGCTCCCTCTCTAGGATGAGGTATTCTCCTGCAAGACTTGTTTTCCTCCTACCAAGCCTCAGTTTGCTCATTGTACTTCTTCTTCTTCTCCCAGATCCACTGTCACCTTTAAAAAAAACTATAAAACATGATTGTTGCTTAAAAATCTTGCAAATAAACAACAAAATATAACATGAGTTCAATCATAATAATTAAAACAGAGCGATTGCTTGTTTTCACAAACTTTGTCTATGTGTCTGTCTGTTGTTGGTGAAATAAATACCCTCCCTGGCTAAACAAGATTAAAAATGATATATCAGATAAAATAAAACAAGAAGTTACTTTGGAATTCTTCCCAGAAAAGTGTCACAATCTATATACAAGTCAATTGGCATTTAAAAAAAAAAAATCCATGCAAAAGTAGAGGACGCTATTCACCTTTATTTTCGAAACTTGGCTGGCAATGCATTCTATACCATTTAGCATTTAGTCTTTTTTTCTTACATCTCATATGAAGCTGTAAGATAAAATACATTAAAAGATTCAAACTAAAATTTACACACGTTGATATTTGATAACTGGGCATTATCTTTGAGTATTTTACAAGTGAGAGATCGATCGTGGAGTAGTCTTGACCAGTGGATATTTTACATCCACACGATTTGCAAGTGCAGTGGCGTAGGAAGGTACTTTTGAGTGGGGGGGGGGGGCTGAAGACTGATGGCCGGCCTGGGGGAGGGGTCTAAGGGGAGGGGGTGTCCCCCTCCCCTTTGGATTTTTTTTGCATTTCCAGGTGGCCTCAGATGCAATTTGGTGCAATATAGCACACTTCAACTCCCACTCCATTTTGTAAAGAATTTTGCATTTTCACCTGGCCTTAAATGCAATTTGGTGCTCCAAATGAGATTTTTTTCTCATTTGGAAATGAAAAAGGGGTTTTCTGACTTGCGGAGCGGGGGGGCGGAATGATACTTCCGCCCCCCACATTTTTCACTGGGGGGCTGGCGCCCCCCAGCCCCCCCGGTTCCTACGCCCTTGTGCAAGTGATACCATTTAATTTTAGTTTTATCATGCCATGCACTTGTAAAATCAACTTTTTAACCTTAGTTGCCGTATCACAGTAAAAATAAAAATACAGCTTGAAAGGTATATCACTTACTTGCATACTCTTCACCGTATGTCGTTAAGGTGGCTTACATAACCTACAACTACAACAAAACATTAAATTACTGATAGCTCATAAAATACAGTTAACACTTGATTATTACTTAATACTTGATACTATTACTTAATACTTGATTATTACTTAATACTTACAATAACACTTGATTATTACTAACACAGTTGCAGAATATGCTATACCTATTAACCATTTTGTGTGAGTATAAATCTATATATTACAAATTAAGGTACACGTTGCTGGCTGATATAAAGATAAACTGTTTTGATGGGTGTGGTGGTGGGGAGTGGGGGGGGGGTGTGGAGGTCAAATCATATCACATGTTAGCAAACCTCCTTGATTCTGTCGTAGACACGTATGCTCGTCAATCGTTCTTTCTCTTGTCCCATGGCTTTATGCGTAAACTTTCGGAATGAATTTCATTCTTTCTCTTGTCCCATGACTTTAGGTGTAAACTTACCAAATGAATTTCATTCTTTCTCCTGTCCCATGACTTATGTGTAAACTTTCGGAATGAATTTCATTCTTTCTCTTGTCCCATGACTTTATGTATAAACTTACGGAATGATTTTCATTCTTACTTCTGTCCCATGGCTTTATGTGCATTCTTAAGAAATGAGGAGTAAAGCCCATGCTTGTTCTCCACTCATTTCCTTATGTGGATACTTAATAAATATAATCCATGCTTTCGCTTCCTGTCCTATTGCTTCATGTGTTTACCTACGAATAGCGGAATGAAGCTCATACTTTCTTTCCTATCTCATTCTGAACGTACTTACTGAAGTCCTTGACTTCTGTCCAGTTATTGTGCTCTATATGGATACTTACGAACGGGTAATGAACCCCACACTTTCTGTCCTGTTTCATTGCTTAATGTGAATGTTAGCTGAATGGAGCCCATACTTCCTCTCCTCTCTCATTGCTTTATGTGAATAGTTACTGAATAAAACCCATACTCACTCTCCTGACACATTGTTGTCTGTGAGTTCTTGTACTGAATGAAGCCCATAGTTTCTCATCTGTCTTATAGCTTTACTTGAGTACTAACTGAATGAAGCCCATACTTCCTCTCTTATCTTATTGCTTTATGTGAATATTAACTGAATAATGCCCATAATTTCCTCTCTTGTCTTTTTGCTGTCTGTGAGTTCAGTTCTTGTACTGAATGAGGCCCATAGTTTCTCATTCATCTGTCTTATAGCTTTATTTGAGTACTAACTGAATGAAGCCCATACTTCCTCTCTTATCTTATTGCTTTATGTGAATATTAACTGAATAAACCCATACTTTCTCTCTTGTGTTATTGCTTTATGTGAATATTTACTGAATGAAGCCCATACTTACTCTCCTGACGTTTTGTTATCTGTGAGTTTTGAACTGAACGAAACCCATAGTTTCTCACCTGTGTTATTGCTTTAGTTGAGTTATAACTGAATGAAGCCCATTCTTTATCTTCTATCTTTATTGACTTATGTGAATACATACTTAATGAAACCCATACTTTCTCTTTATCTCATTGCTGTCTGTGAGTTCCTTTACTGAATGAAACCCATACTTTCGTACCTCTCTTGTTGCTATATTTGAGTACTTACTGAATGGAGCCCATTCTTTATCTCCTATCTTATTGATTTATGTGAATACTTACTTAATGAAACCCATACTTTCTCTCCTGTCTCATGCTGTCTGTGAGTTCTTGTGCTGAATGAAACCCATACTTTCTTACCTCTCTTGTTGCTTTGTTTGAGTACCTACTGAATGAAGCCCATTCTTTATCTCCTACCTTATTGACTTATGTGAATACTTACTTAATGAAACCCATACTTTCTCTCCGGTGTTATTGCTTTTTGTGAATATTAATTGAATAAATCCCATACTTTCTCACTTGTCTTATTGCTCTCTCTGTGAGTTCTTGTACTGAATGAAACTCATACTTTCTTACCTCTCTTGTTGCTTTATTTGAGTGCTTACTGAATGAAGCCCATTCTTTATCTCCTACAAGGGCGGCGGAAGCACTTTTAATCTGGGGGGGGGGGCACCGACATCAAAGGGCACTTTGCAGAAATTCGATTGGACTGATGCAGCCTTATATTTAGTACCCTTTATGACTCTTATTGTATAATCTTATTTGCGTATACACATCACTTCATCAACGCCCCCACCCCCCCCCCCCCTCAAGGAAAATATGCATACTAGCACTGCAATATCCAATGTGCAAATTGGGAAACAAGGAACGAGTTTTCTTTTGAGACAAAATGAGGTGAAATCATGCTAGTCGCTAATGTAGGAATCTTCCGAATTAGAGTTTATTTCTTGTTAATATCTTAACAAATTTTTTTTCATTCGAAATAGCTTTGAGTTTGATCCACAGAAATTCATTAAAGTCAGGGGCGTAGCCAGGATTTGAAAAGTTGTATGCACGACTATCTGAGCGGAGCGCCACCATCGGTTGGCGCGGAGCGTACCAGAAAATTTTTGGTTTTACAAACCCCTCAGATGGCCGGAAACGGCCCTTCCCGAGTGTTCATTCTGGTTCCCTGGCCTCTTGCTAACTTGAGATGAGACACCTCAATTTTTATGGAGAAAAAGGGCACATTTTTAACCTGAGGAAAAGTGGGGGGGGGGGCACGTGCCCCCTGTGCCCCCCGGTTCCGCCGCCCTTGATCTCCTACCATATTGACTTATATGAATACTTACTTAATGAAACCCATACTTTCTCACCTGTCTTATTGCTCTCTGTGAGTTCTTGTACGGGATGAAGCCCATATTTAGTCTCCTGTCATATTGCATGTAGAGGGTATAGTTGCTGAATGAAGCACATTCGGAGTCTCCATTTCTCATCCCAAGCGGCTGCAATCTCTCAAAGATAAATAATTCATTGACATGTTTTGATATCACATAGCAAATACACAAACAACATGCATGGACATTAGTGAAAGTAGTTTAACATATGGGGGTGTTACTGTTACCAATACAAATAGTTAAACAATTCGAAGAGGAAATAATACATTTAACGTGAATTTCGTCATACTATGTTCTTACCTTGCATTACGTACAACAACCCCCCCCCCTCCCCTGTTCCCCAAAAGAGAAAAGAAAACATTAAAAGAATAATCTCCTAGTCAGAAAGTTAAATGTGAAATATCGTGTGACCACTAGTAGAAAAGGGAATTTTCACAACATGCAAATTATACTGGCTTTCAAATGTTGGTGCCCTTTCTTCCAAAAAAAAAGGCATTAGGAATGACAAAAGAATAAACTCAAAAATCAGTGCCACAAAACTTAATGGCGTTTAATTTCCTAATTCCTACTTTAACATATTAACGTACCTTTAATTAAGGTGATAATTTGCTTTCAGAAGAAGTTGGAAATGTGACTTTTATTTGAGGGTGCAAACTATCACATCAAGCTAACCTCAATGCTTCCAGACAAAGTAATCAATTACATTTTTAATTTGTCAATCAAAATGTCATTGTTTTAGCCTTACCTTTATATGATCGTTAATGTTCGCAGAGAATCCTCTCTGCAAAATATGATGCTTCCAATTGACTAACACAGAAACGAAAATATTCAAATTGCTTAACAAAGTTTGAAAGCAAATCAAAAATTTCTACAAAAAAATATAAATGTCTAAACGTAATAATAGATTGCATTTAAATCAAAATAATGAGTGTAAGGGTAAATCAGATTTATGCGAAGTTAATGAAAAAAAAAAGTGGTGACTTTCCATGAGACAATAAAAGCACGAATACAAACAAGGAAACAGACAGGACAAATTTGTTTGTTAAAATTAGTCAGTTAGAAAAGTTTTATTTTAATATAAAGTTGAAAGAAAAAAATAGATATATGAAGAATGTTTACTGTGGAATGAAAGAACAATGAAATGACTTTTTGTATATCAGTAACTCAACATTTTAGCATTACTTTATCACTTTTCACAAACTTTACCCGAGCCACGGAGTTATAAGCTCCCCCTCCTCGTTGCAGAAGAATGTAAGGCATCCTCATATTTCTCATCTATACTGAACCCATACATGAACGGGGCGGGAAATGATTGATTATATGGAATTCCAGAAATTCTCGTCCCTTCAAGTAGGCCTACTTGTGATGATATATTTAGTGAAATGTTAGCGGCAAATAAAAAATTTCAATATTTTTTTTTAAACATTTTTTATTGCCATTCACTATGAAACCTGAAAAATCGTATTTATAAACTAGGCAACATTTATTCTAAACCTAAATCAGCAAAATTACAAAACAGAAACAAAAATATCATCTACCAAAGCTGTCATTATTTCAATGGTTGATTGTAGTGTAGTTTATGAAGAAATAGTTTTCAATTGACTTACCTGGACAACTTTCTTCGCGACAGTGAATTAAGCTGTCCTCTTTAAATATCACATCGTCATCGGCTGACCCGAGTTCTCGATCACTCTGAGCAAATTTGGCAGTAAAATCAGGATCTGCACTATCACCTTTCTTAAACTCGACGCAGAGGTATCTAAATTCGCCACAGCCGAGTTGTTCTACTACCAGAGGTGGTGTCTGTATGTTACTTATCCTGAGTGGACCCCCTTTGGGCAAGCTGGTGGCCATCTGTTCGGGTGTTAATACCTGGTCGAAGCTAGGAGATTTCCGGTTATCGCCATCGGGATCACTGGCGACAAAGACCGACATTTCGTACATATCGTTACCGTCGAGTAAAGCCCTACTGTTAGGATCTACCTCGATAACTGCATTGATCGTGAGCGGCACAGGCTCCCCTGGTACGTGGTCGGGTACTTGTTTGTCCCAAACGATGCCATTAAACACCACTCCTGCGAGGAAAAAGGCGTGTCGCATATAAACACGAGAGCATTCATCCATCTGGTCAACATTTAAACATGGGTTTGTACAGGCGTGTAGTGAGGAATTTGCCAAGGGAGGGGCGAAGCCTCTAGGCAAACTATCTAAGTGTAGCGCCACCATAAGTTGGCGCGAAGCGTACAATAAGTTGGCGCGAAGCGTACAAGACAATTTTGGCCGAAAATGCCTCCCAGATCGCTGGAAATGGCACGTCCCAGGCTTTGTTAGTTGCACCTACGCATTTTCTGTTTTGAAATTACTAGCGATATCATAAAAAACCAAAAAAATATGCTCAAAGAAGGTCGCCCCTTCGCCCCTTCGCCCCCCCCCCCCTTGGATACGCGCCTGGGTTTGTATTGTGTTTATATGTTTTAACATACTACTAACATACCTAGCAGGGAGGGGTAGGTGGTGAAAGCAGCTTAAAGAAATGGATTTAAAGTCACAAATCAAGGTTAGAATTCTTAGAATTCTTATTCTTGTTGGTGTCGTGAAGACGTGAAAATTTTAATCACTGTCAAAATGTTGGCCGGAGTGTGAAATTGCGAGATTGATGAACGACATTATTAACGCGACTCCCAATAAAGTAGTTCTTTGACTTAATTTTTTTCGAACAGCTTGACAAGGCCTATTTTCAATTTAATTACTGAAGTAAATTATTAAAAATCTTGTTTTTCACATTATTAACATGGTTTTCTGTGTGACGAATTGTCGGAATACAAAACTAACTTATTACTAACTTAACATATTTAATCTTCATTTAATCAAATGAATAAAAAACAACAACCTGATAGTTGTCTTAATTTCATAAAATGCCATTTTAAAACGGTTAAATTCTCAGTGAATGAAGTAAAATTGCAGACCGAACGCATACATTTGTATTTAAGGGACAGTAAGCAGATAAATTTGACCCTCCTCCACTCCCCCCCCCCTAACAAAATTCATTATCCCCCACCCTGGACCCACTACCTGGATTTCGTCCCTGCCATTGATGATTAAGTTAACATTTACCTTCACAGTACTCTGAAAAGTCAAGACACTCCACGAATGGTACTTGAGTAGGATTAGTCCCAAATGTGTAATCGATGGAAGCGCCCTCGTTCTTCTTCAGTTCAACACATAGAAATGGAACGTCGCTACAAACAAGCCCGGTGAGGTCTCCTTGGAAGTCAAGATTATCAAATTCTAAATCATCGTCATCAAGGAGATCGATATCTTTATGGTAAGGATCAAGTATTCCCTGTTCGCCAATGCGAGGTCCCGAACCATCCGGTTGTTTGTTAAAGAACGTTCCCAGTTCCCATAGAGACGATCCAGGTACGTTAGTAGACAGTAATTTATCTGTGATAGCGTCAACGTTAAGACGGATCGTGTTTGGTTGATTTTCCCAGGCTGGGAAATCGCCAGTCAGCTCGGGAATGAGGTTGCTGAAAATGGCCCCTGTAAGAAGGAAGATACGAAAATAAGAACCAAAGGTGGAGGTTTTGGATTAATATCCACAAAAAAATCGTCTGTTTATGTAACGGAAGTCGAGTCATACGGTTCAGAAAGTCTTTCTAATAATTAGCACCAGAGGGTTCAACTGGTGTTTTTTTTTTACACTAGACCAGTGACACCGAAAACTGGGGAGTGGGGTGGGTAGGTAGGTATGGGGAGTCAGGGAGTAGGAGGGATGAACATGAAGAAGATGAACATTTTGAGATAAATTGTCAATAAAACCTTTAATTAACAGTTCATGAACAAACGTTGAAATATCGGGATCATCAAACGTCAAAAATAGCTAAATACATTTTAGAGATACAAAGCCAATAGTTTCGAGACAAAACGCTGCCATAAAGTTAAGAGTGTAAATAGACGAAATTTCGAACTTAAAACCTCAAAAAGAAAAAACGCCAAAATTTCGACATAACTTTTCTGATAAACGTCAACATTTATAAAAGAAATGTCAACATTTTTAGATGAAACTTAAAATTATCGAGATAAGGCATCAAACTCTCGACATAAAACATTGGACTATTGTAATAAAACGTGGACACTTTTGAGGTAAAATGTTGAAATTTCATCGAGATGAAATAAGTGATGAAAATTTCGAGATCAAATGTCAAACGTTGAAGTTGCAAACTATTTGGGTCGCGGTGGGTCGCGGTGGGCGGCAAGTCATGGGCGGTGGGTCGTGAGGGATAGCGGTGGGTCGCTGGAGTATTCTTTGGATAAATCATCTGCAGTTTTCGGAGCTTCCCGAGGCGTCCATGGTCCAATGTAGCTTTCATGCACAACTGATCATGAATTATAAGGGTTGGGGTCTGGTGGGTCGTGGAGAAGTTCCTGGCCTAAAACGTTTTGCGGACCACTATTCGATTAGGGCAATCCTAGTAGCATCTCCAGTTCACTTTGGAAAATAATGCATCGACTTTCAGCGTTATTATCTCGGAAACGCGATTTAGGAATTGACTTTTCCCAATGTTTAGTAGGGATTCGGGAGAATAAAAAAAAACAGTTGTAGCAAATAGTGGAAAATCTGAAACAGAAATTACTTCAAAAGTTGTAAAATATTACTCCATTTAAACACCCTTAACCATCATAAAAAATGAGAGGATATCTCCTGCCCGTAGGTGCCATCCCCAGACCACAACATTTGCCCCTGGAGGGTCGCCAAGATGATCTCAAGGTGAATCTGTAGCAAAAACCTATGAATACCAGGGGTTTAATATAAATTGCATTTTCATCCTGTACTGAATAAATCTTTAAGAACAAGTAACCTTTCAAAACGGCCTGTCTGTTTTTTACTTACTTGCATAACATTCTTGTGGTTTACATTTGATAAGAGAGTCGCCTGACTCGCTCACCAAACCAGATTCGATTCCCAATGTGAAATCTGGATCCGGGGTATCACCTTTGGCGAATTCTACGCAGACGTACGATGACTCCGGTGTACAACCAACCGTACCAATCTCGAAATTGGTGCTGACTTCAGCCAATTCCAAGTTAGAACCTTTCTTGGCTGTAGAAGCTCCTGCCTCGTCGAGAGTCTGGTAGACTTGGTCTATTCTTGGACCGGATCCATCTTCGTTTGCGCTGGCGAAGACACCGACTCTCCACATATTTTCACCCTTCCGATCAACCGAGTCTTGTGTGAACGAAATGTCTACATCCATAGTAACCGGGGTAGCTGTACCAAAGTTTGGATCTTGCGCTTCCATCTCCCAATCTAAGTCAGTGGCTATCATCCCTGAAAGTTAAAAAAAATATACTTGGTTATACATAAAGCATTCTTTAATATATATATATATATATATATATATATATATATATATATATATATATATATATATATATATATATATATATATATATATATATATATATATATATATATATATATATATATATAAATATATATATATATATATATATATATATAGATAGTTTAAACTGTCATTTCTTTAAATATTCTAATAGTATTTACCTTGGCATTCACCAAGAGATACACAGTCAACCAGCCGTTCCAACTCGTTATCGACTGCCGTGAAGGTAAAATTAAGGTCGAAAGTTGAGATTGGCTCATCCGCTTGGTTGAATTCGACGCAAAAATATTGATAATCCTCGCATACTCCTCCGGTAAATTCGGCATTAAATTTGAGATTTGACCATTCCCACGGTGGATATGCAGGTTTGGCATATTCCTGAGCTGTATCCTTTTCAGAAAAGACATTTTCTTGGAAGGAAAACTTTTCCCCTGTTCCTTCGTCGTTGTCACTTATCCATGCACCTAACTTCCATAAATTTTCACCCCGGACGATTCTCGAAGTTCGTCTTTTATCGACGGTTATATCAAGACCGAATTTGATCCTCTTTTTATCGCCTTCCTTGAAAACTAGCGGTTGGTTGTCGATTATCTCCGTGTTTGCTACAAACATCCCTGAAAAGAAATTATAGCAAAGAAAAAAACATTTAAAATCAATGAATGAAAAAGAGAAATATTCAGTCTGAGTAATTTTTGTTTTTGTTTTGCTTCATCAAGTTTTCTATTTTGGAATTGCAGTATCAAAAGAGATGACCTAAAACTGTTGAAACAAGATACGTTGCATAACTCAATCAGAAATGAAATGTTTATCAACAAAACGTCACTGTTAACTTGCCTCCTCCGCCGTCCTTGCAAAAAATACAGAGAACCAAGGCCCGAATCCGGCTTCAAGGACCTGATTCATTCTGAAAAACATATGGAAATACATATTGAAAAACCGGATGTTTGTTTACTTACTGTAAGGACATTGTGGACAGCATTCACTGTCAATGATAACGATCTCTTTTGGCGCGCATCCGGCGTCCGAGGGACATGATTCTATGTTACAGGTAGTCGTTCCGTTGAGACAGAGACATTCCGTACAGGGATCCAGTCGTGTTGACTGTTTATGCAGTAGGAAACTACCGCGGAATGAACAGGGGTTCTTGTCAAGGATAGAAACTGTAACAAAGAAGAAGTAGAAAAAACTGAATATCGATAGATATAGACACTATCGTGATAGGGATTATCAAACTGCATATTACTGCCTCCCTACATGGCTGGTTTTTAGGTTAGTGTTATACAGCTCGCTGGTATTAAATACTCAACGTCACATGCGTCGCAGAGAAGTTATTTCATTACCAGAATTTTCATTGTTATTCGGTCCCGGATTAACACCCTGTGCTACCTATATATATATATATATATATATATATATATATATATATATATATATATATATATAAACTAGTTTAACCTGCTGTTTGGAGATTTATTGTTTAAGTAGTTAAAACTAGTAATGCTAGTTAAACTAATTTAACAAGTTTAACTAGTGAACTTATTAAAACTTATTATGGGAACGTTACATCTTTTGTTATTAACAATGGCCATCTCTCTCAGTATTTTTGTATTTCTCGAGGTGTAAGACAGGGTTGTCCACTCAGTCTTTTCCTCTTCATTTTATGTTCAGAATTCCTCACATTCATGGTTACAACCAGCTGTCGTATCAAGGGCATATATATCAATAACTCTGAAATTAGAGTTTCACAATATGCCGATGATACTGCTTTTATTTGTAGATGGTTCACGCGCTTCTCTTGTAGAGTTTGTTAACTAAATTCTTAATAATTTTTCTGCCACTTTGGGTTTAAAAGTTAATTTCAGCAAATCATTCTTTTTTCCATTGGGTGCTTTGGTTTCAAGGTTTCACCGTTATTTTCATGAGTATGGTTTTAATGTAACTCTTGGTCCCGTGAAATATCTTCTTGTTTTATTTACTACAAAGAATGGAGATTTCTTGTTCTTGAATTTTCTTCCCAAATTATCCAGGCTCAAACAGTTACTTGGGATGTGGTCAAAGCATGACTGGTAAAATAACTGTAATTAAGAGTTTGGCCATTTCGCAACTTGTTTTTCTTTTTAGTGTTCTACCAAATCCTCCTCTTAGTTTCATCAAATAGGTTAATATAATTTTATTTGGAACAATAAACTTTATAAGATTAAACGTAGCACCCTTATTAATAAGAAAGTTAATGGTGGCTTTGATATGACAGATATTGAATCTTTCATTAAAAGTCTAAACATGTAGCTGGGTAAAACGGTATTTAGCCCCTCAGAGAGGAAAAATATTGTTTGATTTGTACCTAAAACAGTTCGGTGGTGCTTTTCTTTTTAAATGTAATTTCAATAACGAGGCAGTTTCATGTATTTCTAATATTTGTTTTGCAGAGAAGTGTGTGAGGCTTGGGTTTAGTTTAATTTGTATTCATCCAGATAGTAATTACGGTAATGAAATCATTTTAAACAACAGTCATATGATTGGTTAACAATAAAGTGATTTTTCATTATAAAAGTCACAGAACTATTCATGTGAAAGATTTCATTAAAAATGATGGCTCGGTAATTCCATATTGCACGTTTCAAGCGAAAAAATATATATATGATAAATTTTCCTTTTACTTCATACTTTGGGATTATTAACGCCATTCCTAGTCATGGGAGGGGGTACCATGGTTCTGATTTGCTCCCAATGAGTGAAAACAACTTTTATATGTGCATGCGCACACAGAAAATAACCAAACATGTTTATAATAAGCTAATTACCGGTCTCTGCACGCCCCCGTCGTCTATTATAAAGTGGTAAGCTATGAATTTTCCAGTGAAAATAGATTGGAATAAGAGTTTTAGGCTTCCTTATACGGCTGTGAATGACCCCAAAGTATCATATTTACAATTGCGTTTTCTACATCGTATTTTAGGCAAAAATAGCTTGCTTTATAAATGAAAATGGTCAAATCTCCACTTTGTTCCATAATTGCAGTCACGTTGAGCGATTCTGGGAGGCTGTGAATTCAAATTGCATTAAAATTAATAATTACTTTTAAATTGACCAATATTTGTTTTGGTGATTTTGATGATATGGGTAATCCTGTGAACTTTTTTGCATGCTAACAAATATATTTACACTTGTAGGTTGAATAATAAAATCCCAGATGTGCACGAATTTTATTTTAAATTTCTCTTTCGACTTGACCTTTTTATTTCATATCTAAGGAAAACAACAATTTGTGTAACCTTAACGAATATTTTGATTTCTTCATGTAAGCTTATTTATGTAAGTCTTTTTGCTGATTCTTTTGTATTATGTGTTACGGTATTGTAAATAAATACAGTTGGAAAAAAAAATTAACTAGTGTAACTATTTTAATAATGTTAACTAGTTTAGCTATAGTAGAACTGGTGTAACAAGTTGAACAAAACATCCCAACAGAGTAGTTCTACAACTTAACAGAAACCACACTGGCACGCGAAACTCACGAAAAACAAAATCCCGAAATTGGTGGTTTCTACGTACCCTTTTCGAAATTAATAGTGTTGCATGACAGCTGCACTATAGTTTAAACTGCTGTTTAGAGATTTTTTTGTTCAATTAGTTAACTAGTTATACTATTTAAACTAGTTTAACAAGTTTAACTGGTTTAACAAGTTTAACTATTTTAACAAGTTTAACTATAGTAGAACTAGTGTAACTAGTTGAACAAAGGATCCCAAAAGAGTAGTCCTACAACTTAACAGAAACCACACGCGCTTAAAACTCACGACAGTATATATATATTTCCCCGAAATTGGTTGTATCTACGTACCGATAGTAATTCTTTGATTATTTTGTGTTAGCGGGAGAGAACCTTTCGCCAAGTTTAACTAGTTCACTGCAATCACTATAGTTTAGTTAATGGAAGAAAATAAAGTTCCTCATTTAAAAGATTTAATATCGCTTCTAAGCTGAATCACCCACAAAGAATACCTCTCACTCTAAGAATGATAAGGGGTGTTTTATTTTCGTGTCGAGCGTAAAAATGAAAGAATTAGTGTATGACTTGAATAATCACTTGTTTAAGCGACTTACGTGAATGATACACGGATAGGTATACTTGAAAGGAAAAATATAAAACCCAACTATCATTTTTGGTTTATATATATTTAAATAATAATTAAGAATAGAATAACACAACTTCGTTTCTTTTCGCAATATTGTGAAAATATCTTGTCAGTATTACGGAACAAAGCACTAAGGACGTAAAATAATATGGATAAAACAACAATAAGACCCCCCCCCCCCTCCAAGAAAAAAGATAAAATAAAAATAAATAAATTCATTTAAAAAAAACTTTTGAAAAAACTTTTGAAAAAAAGGATAAATTAGTAAACGGAAACTGACTGGGGAAAAAATAGGTCTTCACTAACAATGATTATAAGCCCAGAGATTGAATGCCGCTCAAGCCATACAATTTCTTTGCCCTGCTCCACGTCCACCCGCACCCCTCCCCCACCCCGCCTATCTAACCCCTCAAATGTGGAATTTTAGCTGAAAAAAATATTTTAAAGAATCTTGTCAAACTTCAACTCAACAAGATAAAGCTCGAAGTTAAAATTTAGTCATCAACTTGAAAATCATCTTCAAAATCACGCGAGACAATGAGTAAATACATTTTGGTTAAAAAATTCTTAATTTGGGTTTGTCCCTTTATTTTTTTTTGCCTTATTCCTATTCTTATTGTTACTTTATATTTCAACTTACGTGACGATTCTTGAGAATTGGAAGCACTAAAGCTAGTACTCATAGAATCTTCTTGGGCTCCGGCGAGGAGAAAGAAACCGGCCAAAAGAAGAAATAAAATAGAAAATCTCTGTCCCGTCTTCATCTTGAAAACTGCTGATACAATAAAACCCTTTTCGAATAAGGAGGGGTTTAAAAGTTAAAAACCACTGTAGGGTTACCAAATTATCTCGTCCTCAGAGGTAAGGCATGGTCTTCAATCCTCTGCGTAACCCAACTTTCGCCTTTGAATGTTAAAGAGGTTCTGACAGAATGGTAATGTTGCAAACAGACATTGTTCGTAAAGTTTTGCTTGTAGATTTCACACAGTTTTTTTTTGGTTGCTGAACCAGACAGGCAACCAGCAATAGTCCTTGGGGGGAAAGTTGCTTAGAAGGACAAAAGTTAATTCAGCATGTTGTATTTTCGAGTTTTTCTTCTATATTTTATCAAGTTTGAGTTACTCAATGACCTTGGTCTTGAACGTGATTGTTTGAGAAAGTTGACCTTTAAGGGTAATGATGGCCCTGGCGTATTGAACGTTAAATAATGTTAGGTCAATATACAAGTCCAGACTGTCACCAGGAACATGAACTACCGGTGTGATGTTACCAGGACGATTATCAATATCAGAAGTATACCACAATAGACGTTTCAAGTGAAAGAAAACCTAATTATTGATCTTGGGTTATGTGATAGGTATAGTTGTCGTGAATGCACCCCCACTGCCCACCCCATCACCACCCCAAATATCTTATTCCAGTCGGGAGATATAACGATGTAGAAGAACAGTCCAGGTCAACTCAAAAGTTCGTTTTGATATGTTTAAAGAGGAACATAATCTAAAGCATTCTGGTGAAATTTGCATTCAATTCCTATGTACAGTTTTTGAGATATTGACAAGTTGAAGTTGCCGCCTTTCGTACCAAAAGTGAACTTGGGAGCAAACAGGTGTGATGTCATAGAGGCAAACGATCAACGAAGGGTAAGAATTAGAACAGCCTATATACCTATAGTCGAATTTAATTTTGGAACAATACACTACAAAGGAACTTCGGGTTTAGGGCACGGGGGGGGGGGGGGGTGGCGAGAGCCTGCGTAGTATTCATTACTGCACGAAAGCGGTGATATATCTTATGTGCATTATTTCTGCACTTTTAATTTCGGTCGACGTGTTTGAGTCCTTGAAAACCAATGGATTTTAAGTGACTAATTATCACTTACTGAATGAATGAACAGGGTAGGCCTGTGATGTAGAAGATTACTTATGGTAAAATGATCAATTGGTTTCTGCTTAGTTTGGTTATCCTCCTACGTTAACATTTACTCCAGTGGCGTATATGAGGAGTCAATGACTTCCTCTATGTGTTCAAAATAGCCCAAACACTGTTCTGCCAACGACCAGGTTTACTGAACTTTTGATGAATACCAGCAACCTCGATGGCGGGGAGGTATGTTATACTGCTTTTTTTTTTAGCAATCCTTCATAATCCGTCCAATACTGCACCTGGCGATAACACTTTTGAATGGCTATCCGGGAACGTCATCTTTGGGATGATTTGCCGGCTTTTCGTTAGATCTGCGAAACAGGGCTTTAGTTATAAACGACTAGCTTGGGAGAGAGTCGCTCCCCTTTGTGGAAGCCATATTGGCGCCCTAATATGGTCCCCCCATAAGTCAAGATTGATATAACTCTCACGAAAAAAAGAAAGAAAAAAAAACAATAATTCCGAGCTAATAACAAAGCTAAGTCAAAATTTCTCAGTCTTTAATTAATGGATCTTCAGAAATGTCCCATGCATCCTAATTTCCCTTTAAAGCATGAGATTATTTGTGTTTGGAATTACGAGGTATGAAAGATGTAACTGAAAAGTGGATTTCACCACTAGGAATTCCCCGGGACAAAAACGATGACGTTTTTGGATAGCTTCTCTTTCTGAATTGTCCTTTTCTGCTTGAGAAAACCGCTACAAAACCGCAAATATCTGAAATTGGTGCATCTTCCAGGATATTGGGGGAAATGGTCAAACTGGACATTCTTCCCCTTAATCAGCCGATTCCAGTTCCCCCACACCCACCCCTCCCCACCGCCCCACCCCCATGACACTTAAAGATGGCCTCGAACGGCTCAGATCATCTTAATTAAATATTCTTGGACATTTGTAAATGAGACACAGACCAAATCGCTATCATTGGTATCTGTGACAGAAACGACAACTTTCCAAAACAGCTAAGAAAACTCTTACTCCATTTTGGGGGAACTAACATAATGCTGATTTTTCTGTACAATGGATAATATTGAATTCCTCAACTGGACCTTAATATGGCAGTGGTTTCACAGTTAAACAAGAAACAGAAGAGAGACAAATTGCAGCACTTTTTATCCTTTCTCAATAAATATTTATTATTGCACTTAAGGGATCAGAATGATAAACGTAAATGAATATTACGTAAGCGTCTGTGTAATGTGTATACCCCCCCTCCACCACACCCACCCTTCTCTCAAATAACTCCATGCCCCCAACGAAATCTTATAAATAGCTCAATTTAATGACCAGGAATAACTACTAAATAGCCTATCCAAATGAATTGTGTAGCTAGGAGTTTATCAAATGTTATATATAGCGGTAAATTTATTTACTTAGTTAATATACATATATATAGCGTTTAGATGTATCGCATTAAAACTATATATACTTTACATATACAAATAAAATTTGATGTAAAAAATAGAATTTCATGTTTTTCATTTCACCTTCACTTACCATATTACATTGTTTTATAAAATGATTACTTTTATATCCATTGCACTTTTCTGTCAGGAATGTTTTTCTTAGCTAATATTTTAATATGAAAGACATTTACAATATAGTTAGTTTCCTACTCTAAGTTGTTTCTTTATAAATTTTTAAATTGTTAGATGCTTTAAAATAATTAATTATGAATATTATTCGTTATTTAGAGCAGGAATAAACATATCACTGAAATTCGTAGAGAAATTTCTTCCTTCTGCTCTCTTTTCGTTTGCAGGTAATTTTGGTCTTTGCTTTAAAAAGAAGAAAAAAAAAGTCCAGTGAAAAGATCGCAAAATTTCATTATTTACCGGAATGTTGCCTAACATAAAGAAAAAAGTCCATTAAGTATTCTCTCACAGGTAAATGTTAGCGGAATTTTCGTCTTGATAAATTTGATAGACCATAGTTCAAGAAAATGGAAACAAAAATCATTCACTTTCGAACTTTCTGCTTTAAATTATGGTTAAATCTCTGACATTCTGCTTTAAGGCTAAAAGCTGATGTTGTTTCTATAAAATCTGATATCTAAATCAAGAAATGCATTTAATTTTTGTTTATTTAAACAGAGCATCCGTGAATGTCAGTCAAACACCAATCGCCCTTGAAAAACTTGTAATGCATGGTAAGCATGTTATTGGAGGTCATCATGCATTGTGATTATTGCAGTTTTGTATTGCAAGCTGCTATGTGTGGTGTTAGAATTTCTACTCCAGTCACTTCCATTGCGGAGCAACTGGTGTTTAAAGTTTTTTCTCTTTTTCTCGAAAGATTAAAGTCATATAGAAATACACATGGAATACCTGTAGTATTTGTTTCGATCTGTTTTCTTAATAGGCCTATAACAATATTAATTTGTGTATAGAAACACCCTTTATGAAAGTTATAAGTGGCTCCATATACGTTGTTGGTTATGAACCTTATATTTACTTGCGAAACAAAAAGCACACACAAACACACAGGTGTGTATTACATTCAGACTGAGGACCCCATAGTTAAAATCCATGTACCCCAACCATAACAATACCTCCCCCCACACAATACAATTCTTCTGAGGACGTGTTAATTCTTTTGATATGACATGTGAGGACTTGGAATTCCTTTGTTCAAGTCCTCAGTCAGACTACAAAACAAGCACGCACACACACATGCAACCTCATGACTACTAGTAGAACGATTCAATGATTGTATAGTAACGACCGGATGCCTGCACGTATCGTATCCTGCGGGTGCACGACTTAGGGACGGACATACGCGTAGATACATGGTACACACCAGAATCTCGAATAACTGATGAAGAAGGAAGTGAAATCAAATTAGTAAAACTTATTACTGATGTGATTTGCATTGTTGTAAATATAACAACAAATTGTCTACTTTTTTTTCACAAATTCTCGTCCTATTCTGATAATGACTGAATCCCGTCACGTGAAACATTTCAAACAATTCATTTATCAATTCGTGGCAAAACAAAATTCCAACTTGGTGATATTGCATATTGAATGTCCATAGAGCTTTTTTTGGGGGTGAGGGGAGAAGGAGGGTTTGTTGGGAAGGTGGGAGCGATGCCTTTATTTGTCCCACGAGATGGAACAAATTAAATATAATTCTTCTAGCATACTGTTCCTGAAGAAGTACTAATTGCCGACATTACCTGTGTATGAAGAAAACAAAATTGTGAAAAGGAAAGAGAAGAAACTAGAAATGAAACATATTATAGTTCGATCTAATTAAAGAGTTAAAAGAAAGATAAGTGAAGAAAAGAAAAGCACAACCATGGTATACGTGTCAACTTCGTAGCAACTGATGGAGGTTACAGAAGACTAAAATTTATCCAAACGACTGGGATATAAGGTTAACAAATCAACACCCTGGCGAAATTTGCTATCAAATGTCTTTCCCTTCGTTTTTGAATTGTAGATAATTGACTTGTGTATGCACGAATCCATCGAAAGATTCAAAACGACAATTATGGAATATTTGTCCCTCCAATTTAAGTTTCACGTTGTTTGTCACAAGAAAATCCTTTTACGCAGGGTGATTGCACTTGCAAAGTACCTACTCATGCCATGAAACTACAATTACTGATGACAAAACGCTATAAATTATTGTCCAAAAAAACCTGTCACATAAATGGCAAACTGTAAGAAGCGAGACATCTCAAAAGTTTGTGACTTGGGCTACTAGGCATGTAAATACACCGCACCGCACTTTCCTAAGTCAATGTACTTAGTCAAAGCTAATAATTAATACATAGGACTCATTCGAACGGGAAACGGTTACTGTTACTAATTGACGGCGATCAATTTCTATCATGTTGGGTAAAGATTAATGCCACACACAGTACAACCCAGAAAGCTCAGAAAACAGATGTTCTCGTTTCGCGATAGGTTTAACATATCTACTATATCATGCAAAATTATTACGGAAGCTATACGTTATTAAAGTCTGACGTAGTAAAAATTCGGATGACCGATAACATTTTTTTCTCTTATAATAATGCGTTATAAAATTAAGTCACGTGATGTGTGGGGTCTGATTACTCTTATGACTCGCGTGATCACGTGCACTTACCTCTCAACTATGTAACGCGCAGACATAGTAACACCCTATAAAGACCTATGATTTATGTGTTCAGGTAATACTTTATCAAGCATCCACATTTCATACTCAACGTTTTGCCTATACACTTTATATTGTTAAGGTTTCTAAAACGGTTACACTTACCTGAAGCAAAAAGATAAAGAAAAAAGAAGGTTGAACATCAAGAGAAGGTGAGTTCAACAAAATTCATTAACTTCTAGTCTAACTCTTCTGTTTGTGATTGTTAAAACTTGACATATGAATAAATGATCGCTTTACAGCTTTGTGACCGGATAAAGAGGTTCTTATATTGACACGCAAACTCGTAACCTATCGCTGGACAGTTGCATAATTTATCAAAGTCATCCGCATAACTCAACAAAGCAAAATATATTTGTAAGCAAATTTCACCAGAGTGGTTCGATCTAAATCCTCTTGCCAATCATTTTGGCTAAACTCTAAGACTTCGGTAACCGACGTCAGTTGTGACGTAATATACGAAAGTGAAATATTGAGAAGCCAAGAACTTGGATTATCAGGAAATCCACCGTGGCTGGTTCTTTTCCTGTGCCTTAAAATAAAAGAAGAAGAAGAAGAAAAAACTCATAAAATTTGCAGAAAGAGAGCAGTGGTGCAATAAAAAATTGAAATCATGTCAAAGGTCAATGAATGATAAGAGGCAGAACATACATGGTCATTTTGTCTTTTCACTGTCAGGCGCAAGTGAGTTATCTACAGAATGCTTTTAACGTAAGCCAGGGAGAGGAGAAAGGTAAGGGCTTAAATGTAAAGGAAGGTATCATTGTCATCCTTTCAACTACATTCGTTTGGTTACAAATTTCCAGTTTTAGCGTGTTTTAGTAATATAAGCTAATAGAAAATAGTCTAAGACGTATTTTCGTTGGTGGGGGTTGGGGGGGGGGGGGTGAGGGAAGCACACACCGTTTCTCTCCCCCGTGGCTACGGCCCTGGTTTTAGCTCTGCAAAAAGTCTTAGAAGCCTGGTATAACGTTACTTACCACGAGACGATGGAACGATACAATAATAACAATAATGATGCAAAGTGCTGGTGGCCGTTTCAAGTTAAACTACCTGACAAGGGGGTTACAAACGAAGACAAACGAAACAATACCAACAAACACGAGGAGACAACATAACAAGTCGGGACAGAATAAATATCGTTTTCAACATAAGATGTAAGGTTATAAAGTAATATGCAAAATACTGTAATGTGAGGTAAGTTAGTAAATTGTTTGGTAGATAGCTGATCGGTAGAAAGCTATCTATCCTTCTTCTTCTTCTTCACTATCACGTCAGGGAAAGAAAAAGGACTTGTACGACTGAACTGCTACACTGGTACAGGAACATTCCAATGGAGAACAATGTGACAATTGTATTGAACACAACATTATTCCACATTGCTAGGTGAAAATCTCACCTCAATATCTTGTTTCTGACTCCTAAAGATATGGTTTCAAGGTCTGGGTGACTTATGTTTGTCATCTCAGATGAGCAATTCATTTATCCAGGAAAAGGGATCATAGTAGATAGACTGTCAAGTATTCATGGCACATGTTGCCCCTTTAATAAACTTATTAGTTCCTAGCTGGAAGCAAAGGAACCTATGCAGTCATGTTGGCAAGTGTATGAGTGTGTTTGCGTCTGTGACACCTGCTTGGGTCCGCGATAACTCAACAACATATGTATTATAATGAGAAGGTGTGCCCTATCTTTTTTGGATCGGACCTTATCAATATGAATGAGGTATGGGATCAAACGTAAAACTGTTTGCATTGCTATATAGCTCCGCAACCTTCAGTTGTAAGCTCAAGTTTTAACCAAACTTGGTATACAGGTGTTGGTTAATAGCTGATACATATGGCCCATCTGGGCGCCAAACAATGCCGGGCCTATTAATTTTTATTTCCAACTCCAAATGCATTTTGGGACACATTCTTAGGGCCCGAATTTGTGTGGCCCAATATTTTTTGACTATTTGGGCTCACATTTTCGGATGTTCAATTATTATTTTATTATTTTTTTTGGGGGGGGAGGGGCATATTATATCTGTCGTTGCAATGTAAATTGCGACGTAAATTGTAATTTTTGCCTAGCTGGCAAGGTACTCTTTGGGTTCAAGGATTAACAAGAGCACATTTTTGTTTACGAATTTCATCTTCTTCCAATAAAAGATTTGTTCATTCTGAAAGAAACAAAGATATCTTCAGCTCACTTGCCACCCTCTTGTCGCTCATTCTGTCGTTTTATTTTTTATGACATTTCAAATTCACATCTTCGTGACTTCTCTTGATACCAGAAGTGGGTTTTTTTACCTACTAAGTGTTCACATTTTACAGCATATTCCTAAAACTTGAATTGTGACCGCCAGGATATTCCTCCACTGCATTATCTCAGCCGGGCTAGGCAAATCGTCAACACCCAACAACCGGGACCAACAAGGGGACCCAGTGTCACTGAGAGTTGAGAAAGGAGAGAGATAACCTTCTGGTACATTTGACATTTTGGCTGGACTCCGTAAACAAACAAAAATTAATTTTAATCGGTAAAATAAATGAAATTTATATCAATAATGCAATCTCTTAACATTTTTTTTGTCAGCATTTTGCTTACCTGGACATTTCTCTTCACGGCAGTGTACAAGGCTGTCACCTGTAAATATAACGTCATCATCTGCAGATCCAATCTCAACTTCACTCTGTGTGAATTCTGCTGTGTAATCTGGATTTGCACTATCGCCTTTGCGAAATTCAACACAAAGATATTTAAATTCAGCGCAACCAAGTTTCTCTACAACGAGAGGAGGTGTTTTGATGTTATTAATAACAAGAGGTCCACCCTCGGGAAGTCTAGTAGCCATCTGTCCGGGGGTTAACACTTGGTCGAAACTGGGAGTCTGTCGGTTAGATCCATCAGGCTCACCGGCGACGAACACGGACATCTCATACAGACCATTCCCTGACAGACCGCGACTGACCGGATCAACTTCGATAGCTGCATTGATGGTGAGAGGCACTGGGTCTCCTGGTGTATGGTCTGGGACTTCACGGTCCCATAATATACCGTTGTAGATCACTCCTGGAGAATACAATTTGAAGAAGGAAATTGCAGCAATGCATGCAAAGTGAAGGCAACATGCTAAATACACATACATTATAACATTTTCGGAACGGGGAGGTGAGAGGAGAAGAACTGGGCCTGCCTACTGCGGAAGATATTCGAAACCATACCCTGACTTATATGAACCAACTGGAAGACACTACAATTACTATGAAGAAAGATACTTCATACATTGAATTATACGATATACCTATACTTGTTATACATATTTCGTAGAACTAACAGTGGTGTCCATTGCAATGTTATAATATACTGGGGAATAACGCTTAAGGCGATTTCAGTATCCAAACCAAACAGGGAAATATTCAGGTCTGTTTCAAGAACTTAATCCCTGTTTCAACTGCTTATATGTGACGAATTGTGGTTTGTCGACCGTAATCTATAGACAAACATCTCTTGCTATATTATGTTAGACAACTGTGAAGGATGAAAGGAAGGGCAAGAAGCAAGGGGGAGCCACGGGGGCACACATGGTGTCTGCCCCGGTGAAGGACGATGTAGTAAAGAAGAATATTGTAAGATTTCCTAACCTTTGCAGTATTTCGAGAAATCAACGCACTCTACAAATGGATCTTGGGTTGGGTTTGTACCAAAGAGGTAGTCAATAGATGCAGCAGCATTCTTTTTCAGTTCAAAACAAATGAACGGAATGTCGCTGCAAACTACACCGGTCAAGTCTGTCTGGAAGTCGATGCCAGTAAACTCCAAATCTCCATCCTCAACGAGATCTATACCTTGTTGGAATGGGTTGAGAATTTGATCCTGAGGTTGGATTCGAGGACCCTTGCCATTTGGACGAGCGTTAAAGAAGGTTCCCAATTCCCATAATTCTTCTCCTGGTACCTTCGTTGAACGATCCTTATCTGTTATTGCGTCTAGATTCATACGGATAGTGTTCACACGATTCTCGATCGCGGGAAAGTCGCCAGTTAGATCAGGTACAAGGGTATTGAAAATGGCCCCTGCAAAAATCAAACAATCCATTCGATGATACTTTACTTGTTCGAATAATTTCGCAGCATTGCGATACGTTGAACACTTATTTAATCATTTGCACATGTCGATCTTACGTTTTTAATAAGAACTAAACCATTAAAATAAATTATATATGCAGCACAAGAGTAATTTGCAAGCTAACCCTTGCTGAAGTTCATCTGCAGATAGAGAGCAGTATAAATCTGAACAGAGTCAGTGCTTAAATGGTACCATACTTTTGTCAACGGACAAGACAAACACTGTTTTATGACAGACAAACTGTGACAAGTGTAAAACAAACCAGAAAGCCAGTTGGCTTTGTGATAACTTGCCATTTTATTTGCTAAAAAGTCCAAATAATTATCTGACTAATGAAGAGAAGTGGGTTAAATTTGTCCAGGACCAGTGAGAACCAGAAAAGATCAGAGATTTCTAGTTCTTATTTGTATCACTCTCTTGGGGCAGCAGCCATGTCATTCACTGGTAAGGATTTTACAGTACAGAATTTGCATTCCACATTGATTACATATCTAGACACATAGATGTATGAATAAAAGGGCATTTTCTTGTATCAATTTTTAGCTAGTGAAACAGCTCTGCCACCTTGCAACCATCCCTTTAATAATTGTTATTAATGATTTAAGGAGAGATCTACATAACATTGTTCATATATACACTTGGTATATTTGCACAATTTACTGCCGAAGCAATAGTCACCTAGTATTAAAACAGAAAATGGCCAATTTTGAGACCATTTGATATAACCTGTTGAACCCTTGAAGAGAGAGCGAAAATGATATGGGCCTACGTGAGTGCATTAAAGCAAGTCTATTGTTTCTATGAATCAGATTTCATTTCCTGGATGACTATGTTCACCAAAAGAAAATCATAGCATTGGAGAATTCACAGGTTAATTGCAGCTTTAAGTCCTGAGTTATCATGTTTAAGCAGCTTTTAGACTTGGACAACTGCTGACCTATTGTGATATTTGACCTCTACCAAATTTAATAGTGTTCTTGTAGTCACCAAAGCTGGATCAACATACTAATTATGAAGTTCAAGAAAGATGTACTTCTTGAGCTATCGTGTTTACCAAATGTTCAGACTTCGACATAAATGTTGACCGCAAATGACATTTGACCTCCACCAATTACAATAGGTTCCTCTACTCATTATGGAACATCAACATGTCAAGAAATGAGATTGATTTTAGCTTCTCTTCTTGAGATTTCGTGTTTACAATGTTTCCGCAGTTTAACTCTCTGGTGATTTAGTATGACATTTGATTCCAGGCGAAACCAATAGCAGTAGAGAACTCACTATGTTGCAACTTTGTAACGTTCCACAAAGAGTTACGCTTTATCTTAAGTTTGATAACTCGTTCGTAAGTCATCTTATCGAGCGTAAGTTTGAAATCAAACTTATCTCCGTTCCACAAAGAAACTTACGCTTGATATCAAGCTTACGTTCAATCCGATCATGAGTAACTTTTAGTAGTGATCCAAATGAATCGTAAGTATGATTCGTTGCTATGGTAAGCAATTGATTTACAATTTGTTTAGTTTTTTACTGTACATGTAGAAGTAATAAAATGTGATTTTTATGTACTTGTGCACAAATGGCGTAATATTTAATTCGTATATAAAGAGAACATGCCAAGTTAGAACATCCCACCAACAGAAGTAGGGCTCAGTCAGCCAGTTTGCACGTTTTCATTGCACTAAGATTTTATGCATCAGGATCAACAAGTGCCTTAGCAGAGTGTGCCTCTTCACACGGTTGCAGCACGTCATCTGCCTCACGGGCATTGCGGGGGGTTACAAGAGCATTGGTTCAAATCCACTCCAGCCTCTGTGACCAATGCTCAGAGGTATTTTTTTTCTTTTTTGGTAGCAGGATTTCCGCAGGTTGTGGGTGCAGTATATGGACATTGATTGGAATCCACGGTTGTAACTATGGGCCGGATGAGTATGTATTTGTTAGCCGTAAAGGTAGACATGCAATCAATGTACAGTCAATTTGTAGTACAAAATAAAAAAATCATCAATGTCCACTAACCATTTCTTAATTAAAATCAAGCGTAGCGTAAGTTTGATTTTGTGGAACACTAATTAACGATCGAACTTACGCTACGGTCTATCGGATGAGAATCGAACTAAAGATTGAACTTAAGATCAAGCGTTAGTAAGTCTTTGTGGCACAGGGCCAGGTGTAAACAAATTAGTGACGTAGTCCCAGATGAGCTCATACACAAAGAAGTGAACACTGGGTCACCTGCTGGGGACAGCTTAGCCCGCTATTGAGTTCTTTGGTGGTTTACTCTCTGGTACACACGGAGGACAAAGCAATGTCATTCCAAGAATACAGGCTTAGTCATGACAACTTCCTGCAATGAAGTGACAGGCCATTGAACTCCATGAGCACCAAGAGTGTGCAGGGGAACCTATCATAGCGAGGGGGAATCTGAATTTCAGTACTTCCCAATTTACCAAAAAATTAGTGGTGCTACACCATAAAGGGCCATCTACATACCGTGTGTGAATTTCATGCAAGCTGGACATGTAGAGTTATTATGCACACACTTAAAGGTGACACGCACATACACACGCACATACACCATCGCCATCTGCCTTAGGCAAGATGTCAAAATCATTACTTCACAGAAACACTAAAGTATGAAGTGGGCAACGTGACTTACGTGCAGAGCATTCGTGTTCCTTGCAAGTGACCAACGAAGTTGTAGAGGTGTCGCCACGACTTGACTCAACATTCATTGTAAACGGAGGGTCTGGATCGTCACCTTGTGCGAATTCGACGCAGATGTACCTGACCTCTGTACAACCGATTGTACCAATTTCAAATTCTGTTGCTATATCATCAATAACAAGCTCGGTTCCTTTCTTTGCTGTAGTGGCCTTTTCTTCGTTTAGTGTTTGGTAAACGTCGCCATACCGGTCACCATCTCCGTCTGGAGATTCGCTTCCAAACATACCGACCCTCCAAAGACCTTCTCCTTTCTTATTGGCCGAATCTGGAGTGAAGTCCACATTTACATCGAGTTCCACTGCAGTTTCCTCGCCATAGACAGGATCGGCGACCTCCGTGATCGTCCAGTCTAGGTCTGTAGCCGTTAAACCTGCATATAGCGGGAACCAGGAAGCAAGACTGTAAGCACATTCATGAACACACGTAACCTTAAAGAGACAAGTTAAGAGTTGACGGTGTGCACCCATCTATACCTCATCTACTGTTCTTTTAGGGCTTCGAGCAAAGTATTAAAGGCTACCAAAATGTAAGGTTCACATCCTTTCTTCCTAAAGAGTTTGACTATCTCACGTATATAAGGAGGATATGTTGCAAGTTCTACTGGCTATCGGCCATGCATACATCTTGTCGGATCTGACCTACACTAGAACTATATGTTACCCTAGATTCATCGCTCCCACCAAGGGGATATTAGTCTGAAGGGGAGCGGGGGTTCTTCGGCTGTAATGGGGTCAACTACCTGAACCATGATACCCGGTCGTCAGGCACATATATTAACCATGCGCCTCGTGACGTATACGGATTACGGACCCTCCATTACTACTACAGTAACGACTGGCTCGTCTGAGACAGCATACAAACAAATATAAATACACCAAAAGCATATATATAGCTATGCAATGTATGTATTCATAACTAAGAAGTAAAGAAAGAAATCGAAAAGAGGTAAAGTACGGTAATAAAGAACAACAAATTGTAACTAGTCATCTGAAAATATTAAACTAAAATAGAATAACATACTATAACAACATTTGCTATATGTCTTTATCAATGGAACCCATAGTTATACTACATTGCACCATGGAATGTAAACTATAGCTACCTATGGTATGACTTTAACTTAAACACAAAACATACCTGTGTGCTGGAGCCATCACAGAGAAACTGAACATTATGTATCTCAGAAGCTTACTTCTGGAAAATACAAAGTGATTCGTACCTGTATAGAAATTACGAAGTATTTTCTAATGGTGATGTCTCCGACATACTATCGACGGCTGAGGGCTGTCAAGTGAGTGGCACAGAGTGGCTGGTAAAATGGCCTTCGTACAGAACCAGGGGACAGTACCCTATAACAAGTCAACTACCTGCCCAGCCCAGCTGATCGACCTACTCATTACCGGAAAACACCAATATTACCCAATAACCACCAGGTGTAAACAACTTAGTGACGTAATCCCAGAGAATGAGTGCATGCACAAAGAGGTGAACACATGGGTCACCTGTCTGCAGAAGACGTCACTCTCTGGGGACAGCTTAACCCTTGAATATGTTGGCTAATGGATTCTGTAATAGTTTACTCTTCTTGGTACACATGAAGGACAGAGCAATGTCATTCCAAGAATACAGGCTTAGTCATGACGACTTCCTGCAATGAAGTGACAGGCCTTTGAACCCCATGAGCACCAGGTAGGGGAAACCTATCACAGGGAGAAGGGATCTAAATCTTAGTACGCCCTAACTTACCAAACAATAAGGGGTGCTACATATAACAGAACTACGTCTGTTGTTTCCGCGTCATATCTCTAAGGTGAAATACAGGTGCAGTCAATCACTACAACTGAGTCTTCTCTATAGCAATGATGTTACAGAAATGTTAGTATAACTTTTTCCCATGTTAAAAAAGGAGCATATTTAAGGTATAAAGAAACGTCCTAGCAATAGCATATTATCTTTGCTGACAACACTCACCGTGGCATTCTCCAAGAGGGACACAATCAATTAATCGGGCCTCTTCTTCGTCGACGGCTTGAAAGGTGAACGAAAGATCGTACGTTGGCCTTGGGTCATCCGCTTGGTCGAACTTAATACAAAAATATTTGTAGTCATCACACGTCCCTCCTCGAAATGACATGGTATACCTCAGCTTGTCCCATACCCACGGTGGATAGTTTGGTTTACTGTATTCCTGTGCACTATGTTTTTCATTAAAGATGTTATCTTCTAATGAATATTTTTGTCCTGAACCATCTCCGTTCGGACTTACCCAAGCGCTCAGTTTCCAAAGATTCTCGCCACGCACTATTCTAGAAGTTAATTTTCTATCTACTGCAATGTCCAAGTTAAAACGAATCTTTTTAGTGTCACCTTCCGCAAAGTCGAATGTGTCACCGTACCCGTTGGTTGTGTCTTCCACGAACATTTCTGAAGAATTAGAAGACAATGGAATCCGCAGTCAATTTGGAAAGTTTCATCAAATAAATGGAGGGCCTGCATGTTGATGGTTTCATTGATGTAGTGTAATGTACACTGTCAACGATAAATTGAGTTTTCAATGTAGGCTACACCAGAGATACCTACACACGAAACTTAAATTCGCTATACTTATACGTATGAAACGGTAGAACGAATAAACCGTACACAATAAAGTTTGCCTTACCTCCCATGGTTACAGGCACAACGAAATGGTGGACGAGCTATTAGCTCTGCGTAATTATGTAAGGCAGATCTCAGCATTGAACGTACTTAGGACGTTAAGCTTATGGAAAGGCAGGAGGAACTTCATAATTACGAAATGAGTACATTGCTATGTACTTTCATTTTCTCTTGAGAGCAAAAGTAAATAGTACCGGTACTTCAAACAGGATTCTCAAGGTTTGACCATTGTTGCGCTAATGACGGACCCACATTTTCAAGTAAGAAATTCAAATCTTTGCTTTTTTTGAAGTTATCGTGTTTACCAGGTTTCAGGCAGAACTGCCCTTTCATCGCAAAATGGCATCTGACCGTCCCAAAAACTGCCCGGGCTTCGTTTAATCATCAACTTCACAAACGGCATAACTTCAAGGAAGAAAATATTGAGTATTGCTTATACACATACAGGAGAACAAGTTAAATGCTACTGTACTACTGTATCACACACTTACTATATGGGCATTGTGGACAGCATTCCTGAGGAATGATGACGATCTCAGACGAATCGCATCCGGATTCCGAAGGACAGGACTCGATTTCACATGTCGTTGTTCCATTGTTACATGTACAGACTGTGCACGGATCTAGTCGAATTTCAGCTAAATGAAGGAGAAAATTCCCTCGGAAGGAGCAAGGATTTCTGTTGTTTATGTCACCTAGCAAAAGAATAGAAGAAACAGAGAGAGAGAGAGAGAGAGAGAGAGAGAGAGAGAGAGACGTAAATGATTTTTTTTTGGACCACACTGAATTCAGTATAACTGATCATGTAACTGACACAGAGTTATCACGGATCACCAATGGCCTCTTTTTCACTTTCAACTCTTGTTGAACCCTTCCCTTCCCCTCCCCCTCTCACAGCCAAAGGTTAACAGTATAACGCCTTATAGCGTCCCATATTTGACGCGCCTTTAATCTCAATTTCCCAGTTTCTCTGTCAACAACTGTTAAAGTAATCACATTTTGGCGAAGTTCTTTTATTGCCCTTAATGAGTCCTTTGGATGGTCAAGTAGCCCAAGTAGGGAAGACGGGAAGTGAAAAAAAACTCCCTGCTTGACATAAACTGGACTTTCTTCTTTTTCGGTTTTGCTTTTTTCATTTATTTTTTTTTAATTTATATTTTTAATTATTTTTTAAAATTATTTTTTGGCTCTTTTTTGACTAAAAATGATGTTAAATAGTACTTATGTCAACAATGATAATTTCTCTAAACGACAATTTTGGCCAAACAAAGTTTTCATCGAATCTACTATCTGTCTTGATCAATCAAAGTAGGACATCCAGACGGTAGAAGAAGTTTATCATGCCATAGTGTTATTGTAACAGCTAGTTCTGGTTATATATACTAACAAACAGAAGTCTAGTGCATTTTAAGTCATCGAAATCTCAATGCATTTTGCATATTGGTTCTTTTTAAAGCTGATGTGGCTTTAAACGCTAGCGATGATCTACCAACCATGTGCTCTCCAATCCCTGTCCTTATGGTGAACCTGCGTTCCTGCAGAATAAGCTAGGTCACTTTACTACCAAGGTACCCACCTGCCAACTTGACTACAACAAGATCTATTTGCGCGGAACTTCCACCAGCACAAATTCAAAATTAATGACGTGTTATTTTATTCTTGAAACTCTTATCTCGACAGCTGAGGGGGAGGTCAAGTTCCCATCTGTTCTCTTAATATCAAGTCTCTTAATCCCCCCGGGACAAGCGATCAAATCAGACCAAACACACGAAGTACAAACAAGTACAGATTTCGCGTAGAAGAGTAAGAACCATGCAACTACAGTATCTCGTAACCTATAGCTTACCTATATAGCATTTTATAGAAACCTTCAACTGATAATATGTGTGTGACTTGTGCTGTGTTTTTTGTTTTCTTTTTTTCAAAATCATGAACTGCAAACTGGGTGAAAATTCGGCATTTATACAAATTGAACGGAATGAATGTACAGTGACTCTTGACATTATAATAACTGATTCAAGAACGGTATGTGAAACTCTATCAGGCCCCCCTATAGAGTGTAACTAAGACAGTCGGGCTATTATCGAGTAAATGATAAGCCTATTTAACGGACAGTATACCGTAGAGACCAAAGTATACAGATATCTTGGTTTTCACTGTTTCCTCCAGGCTCCTTTTTTCTTCTTCTTCTTCTTCTAGTTTTGTGAGGGAAAAAATGAGTTTGTACCAATAAGAATAAGTTTGGCGTCACTCTATAATACAGTAAATGATGGTAATCCAGACACAGTAAGCCACTACTACACCTTTAAGTTCCATAAAAACACCTTAAACATTTTAATATTACTTAATACAATATCCTCTTTGACGAAACAAAGCTTCCGATAAAATATACTCTAATAGAAGAATTTACATAATATACATAATTAGTCGAAGTTATGTTCACTGTGACTCAGTTATTATGTACAACATCATTTATTGTTCAGCTGCTATGTTGCAATGCATAGTTCACCCAGGGAGTTGTTATGGAACAACTCCCTGGTTCACCCTAGTCTTGTTTAGACCCTAGTATGTACATGCCTAGTCTATACCTTTCTTATTCACAAAGCTATTTTCCCGTATCTATTTGCTGTACTGCCCAGAGAACGCCCGCGGCAACGATTTAGATTGATACAGTGATCGGACAGATCCTCGGGCATATAAAATACAGTGGGCAAACACATTCGTGGTAAGCACAAACGGACTCTGAGGCATGTTCAATTTGCCACGCGAGAAAAAGAGTATTACAAACGACTTGGCCAAGACTTAAGTTCACCCGAAATACGTCGTCGGCAGGTCTGGATCATGAGAACACGGAATAACGAGGCCTAGTTTACTTCAACTGATATATTATGGTTCACTTTGGGATTGGGTTTAGATCTTCCTTAAGTAAACAACCATACAAAATAATAATGACATAAATTAGTCTTATAGAACATCGAGCATGCACGCCTGCAAGCCTGCACTGGGGAAAGGGTGGGGGTGGGGCCGGTTCAATGTTTTACAGGTTGGAGCTTTTCCCAGCCCGTATACATCGAGCACAACAACTATACGGTACGTGTAATAAGCCCTGAAGGTATTATTGCTAAAGTACTCTGTGAATGCCATTTCCAACGTTTAATGTCGTATTTAGATTAGAATGATTGTGATCGCGTCGGTCACCTACAGTATCATTAAAACTCAATGCCAGCCCTCCCCCTGCTTATAGAAATAGTGGTCAAGTCTTTAGACAATTGCACCTCTCGTGACCGTGAACTTAGAGAAAGTCATACATCTTTGAGGGAAGCGATTGTTTGTTGAAGAACATCAACATTGCTTAAATGTTAGGATGCTTAAATTTGCAAAAAGTTACTCCATGCCACACACCCCACTCCACCCACCCCCCCCCCCAAATAATCCGTTAGTTTCGAATTAGACAATAATGTGTCTCAATGTTGAAAAATATGATTTAGCAGACGGCAGTAAAAATGCATCATGAAGTTTCAATGCGTGTAACCTTTTTTTGTTTATACTTTCTATCATATTGAAGAGGCAATATACTAACGAACGCAATATTTCATGTTAAGACTTCACAGATTCGAAAATTTAAACATTCAATGTTTAAACATTAAACCCATACAGCCTATTCTGTAGGCTACAGAGCGGCCTATACATGCAGTCGTAGCTTTGTTTGCTGTATGTATGTATGCATGTATATATGTATGTATGTATGTATACAGCTAACTAACGTGAAGATTGTAGTACTTCCTGCTATCAAAGATAATGGTGGACCACAATAATTGTTGGTCTAACTAAAGATCAAAGAGTTTACCAAACAACGCATGCCATAATTTCAAAAAGCTAATCACACATGCCCACTACAGTAACGGTAAGTAACACGAGGTGAAAATCAACCAACAACCATTGTGACACCGAGCACATGGATGCACGCCTCGCTGAGCAATTACCAAGGCTAGTTATAAGACATCTGGTTACAAAACATATCTTGATCTTTCGACCGTATAATGAAGCGGTTTTACCTTTACCCTACATTTCGGCAGTTTCATCTTACAAAATACCACTGAATCAATTGGATTCACAAAATGCATGAAAAGGCCAGAAGTTGGTATAATAACAACGATTTTCTTCGAATGAAAAAGGAACTTATGCCAAATATGGGAGTTTACGAGGCCGACCTTGTATAGAGAGGCATATTATCATGCTCATCATAAGTAATGATGATTTAGTCAGAGCTCATCACAGAGTTATCTTATATCAAAGGTTTATTTTATGAATAATTACTAAACTAAGAACCACTCCACGTTCTCTGTAGGCGAGGGGAGGGTGTGTAACACGTAGATTGGTAAGGGCTGGGGTGGGGAGGAGATTGTTAGGCGGGGGGGAGATAAGTCAAAGAAAGAAGTTGCAATGAGTCCTACATACCGCCACATTTGTGTTACAATTTGGGAACATGGCGTTATGGCGACTTGCACTTTTATTCTCTTCTCCCTCTTCTGCTCTCTATATGCTCACTATTACAAAATATTGAAGAGATTTTTTTCCCCAAATATTTGAACATTTAGAATGCTATACCGTTTACTTATTAAGTTTGGTCTTTTTTTTACCTTCTGATGCGCTAACTGATGCTGATGCTGATATGCTACCGTCACTCTCACTGATGGACTCCTGAGCATTGGCAAAAGACAAGAAGCCGACGATTAAGGCAATCAATAATACGGTGGTTATCCTCCTTCGTCCCTCCATACTGTCTTATATCCTGACCTGGTCTTCAGAGAAGCCTAACGGAGGTAATCTCCTATACAGTGGTGGATTTTGTACAGAGAAAACACAGAACACTTCCCCTACAAACAACTCTCAACACGACATCCTACTATGCACGGCCACACAGTATGAGTCTCGATCAAGCCCAATTCGACATGTGCTGCTACCCTTAACGGCGAGTATAACAGTCTCTTTTCTAACCCCCGTGCAAAACTCTGCCTACGGTATAGAATTGCCAAGCTCGCGTTTATTCTGACTATTATGGGATATGACAAGCCATCGTCAGAAGGCTGATACACCAGGACGTTAGGCGAATGAGGTAACCAAAAAATATGAGGTCAGCACGCGCCGGGTTTACCGTGCACAAGCTTCTTACCGCCGTTTTACACAGCTTCAATAAGCTATATATTAACAGCCTATAAGCGTGTTTTGTTCTCTCTGTGTGACAATGCTGAGAGAGGCACTCTAAATATATATGGTGTTGTTGATTTATTTCAAAGCGTCTCATGGGGTGGGGGTCGGGTGAGAGAGAAAAGCACCTCTGGGGAACACAAAAGGAAACATTTGTACCTCGATTTGTACCATTGAAGAATTGCTTTTACTTCGTGGGGACGAAAAGAACGGCATGTTAAGATATAACAGCAGTATCAATAGCCTTTATCATGGAACTTAAATAATGGTTATCCAAAATAATCCCAAACAGGGTAGAAATTCATATCGGAAGAGGTAATTGAGTGCGATGCTAGACTAGCCTTAACTAGATTCTAGTACCGAAAGATGCTCCACCTCGGCGGGGCTGGAACAGCTTTCAAAAGGGAACCTCGCTAGGCACCCTCCTTTCATATCGCAGTCCCTTTTGGGTACATGCTTGTGTTTATCACCGACCGGAGAAACTAATACGAATGTCTGACGGAATTAAAAGCATTTTATGTATGACACGAAATATTGCACAAAGTGGGGAAACATAAATCATTGTTTTACCCTCCGCCTGGCCTTTCACCCCCCCCCTCCTTCTCCCCGGCCACTCATTTCATTCTGCTCTACCTCCCTTCTTCACTTCCCTTCCCTTCGCTGCTTAGACCTTTCCGCCAGTGGCGTCGCCAAGGGGGGGGGGGGGCCAGGGGGGGGGGGGGGGGGGCACGTGCCCCCCTGGAAAACCTAGTGCCCCCCCGGGTGCCCCCCCATCTGAGATTTGGGTTGGTAAAAAAATATATATATATTTTGTTATATTCAACTCCCATCATCTGAGTTGGTTTTTCATAAGGACAAAGAAGCACAGTAATTCGTATTTTCTTCAAATGAGCTGCGATAAAATTAACAAGTTTATCCTTGAACGTCGGGTATCGAAGTCGTAACCCGCGCCATCACAACAGGTGTCGATATTTACATTGAATGTGTCAGTGCTCACGCCATACCAGCGGATATACAAGTCCGCTTCGCGAGCTACATGACTGTGAGAAGGGAGGGTACTGCAATATGTTGCCTTGGTCTGAGGTTGACAGGTTAGGAGCTGACGAAATGTGAGAATGTGAGGGTCCGCAGGCACCATACTTGCCTATATTTGTGGACCCATATATTAACCCTGTTGTGTAAGGGGTGCAGAGGTCATTTGAGGTCAGATGCTTGTAGGAACAAATGGCGAATGTTCACACCTGCATACTGAGCCATACTCGATGTGTGATCCAACTTTGGATTGCATGGTGAGATCCCTGATAGGAGCCAATAACGATGCTGGAACCTGTTACATCTTAATAGATAATGGGAGAAAACGAGAAGGACAAGAAAGGAGTCGGGGTCATGCACACATTAATTCAACAAATGTAGCTTCTATTGATAGGGTTAGGCATAATATCGACAGCATGTGGTTCATATCCTCCGCAAAATTCTGCGCCTTGTTAAAATCATTACCTCAAAAATAGCAATTTCTGGAGATATCTTCAGATCGAATTTAGCATCAAATGTGGCAGCATTTTGCATCTAGCCCATCCTCCGTATGCGAAAATTTTCCAAAGGGGAGGGGGGGGGGGGGGCAGTGGCGGCGGAACCGGGGGGGCTTGGGGGCTTGCAATCTGAGAAATTGCAGGCTTGAGACCCATATTTTAGGGCTAGGTATTCGCAGCATAAAACACTCGGGAAGTGCCGTTTCCGGCCATCTGGGGGTTTGAAAAACCCAAAATTTTCTTGTACGCTCCGCGCCAACCGATGGTGGCGCTCCGCTTAGATAGTCTCTACACATTAGTCCCCCCAATAATTTTCCCGTTCCGCCGCGCCTGGAGGGGCACCCCATCCCCTTAGACCCCTCCCCAGGACGTTGATCCGTATCCACCTAAGTGCCCCCCCATCAAATGCTGGTGCCCCCCCTGTGCCCCCCACACTGAAAAGTCTGGTGACGCCACTGCTTTCCGCGCCTCCCTTTCCCGCTTTATTTCATTCTTCTCTCCATGTCCTCTTCTTAATCCCTCATCATCATCTCCCTCCACCATCTCCACAACCCCCCCCGCCCCCCCCCCCCCCCGTCTCCTCTTTTCTATCTTCCCCATATCTCTTGTATTTTGTGTGGACTCAACAGCTCTTTCTGCATCATTTTAGCAACATGCCATGATTATCTTCCACTCTATTCCTCCTGTTATACAGTAGCTCTATAATACCAGCCAGTCAAAGACTGTCTGGGAAGTTCAACTGAGCTGTAAATCACTTTTCAACGTTTTCTCCTTTTTTTTCCTTTTCATTTCATTATAGAGAATATTTATACCAGGAGTCTGGGTTCACTATAGTGATGACCTCTGAACTTTCACGGTATCATTTATAAAACGCGACTCTTTAGATGATGGTTGTCATTAGCAACGCAGTCAATCGCAACTTTCTATAGCCAGCTGAATAATGCAAATAGTTTGTAACTCAAAACAAACCTCTACAAGTGTAAAGAACATTGGCTTTCAGGTCACATACCCGATTATTTAAAAACAAAGAAATGTCGCTGCACAAACTGTGACATTTACTTTCAAATTGATTAAATGAAACAGAAAACAGAGCCCTTAACAGAAGAGACGGATAGGGGCCATAGTCCCCAATAATTTCCAAGCAAAGAATGTTATGCGGACGTGGTTATGCAATGGTCTGAATCCCAGTACTTCACCACTTATCCCCTCCCCCTCCCCTCGATTCCTGGTGAAAAGGGGGAAGAAATTAAATAAAGCAACTTTAAAACATCGACCGAGATGAAATTTAAAATTTTCTAGAGCTGTGGTAGTTCAATTTTCCGAAACTTAAAAGATACGTTACACAGTGATGTGAACTCGGATTTCAAACTGGGTGATATGTCCAAATTCCAAATATTTCCCCGACTGAGTTAGGAGGGGTCACAAACCTTTATGGAAGGATTGTGCGCTAATAAATTACTTTGAAGATTGAAAAGACAACAAACACTGAAGTTTTTTTTTGTCTTCACCGGCTGACAATGGAAGCGGGGTCCACGGTCCACTGACGTCCGCCACCGCCCCCACCTTCTCTTGGACTTGCCACTGACCACAGACTTAGGTGGGAAGTCATCAGTCTATTAACTTATTTACAATCATCTGTCATAATCAATAACAGCATGTTAGGGCTTCTCAGTCATGTCACATAAACCAGTCTATGGCCAAAAGTAATGTATATGTTGTTTTTAATAAGTGCAGCACTATGGGCTGCTTTATCAAGTCTCAGCAAAGGGGGGGGGGGGTGCTTTCATACAGATCGATCAGAAAATAAATTGAGTCAAGTTCGTGTATGAAAGTGAAAAATGAGATCATAATAACAAATGATAAGTATAAAAAAATAATAATAATAATACAAAATATGCTGTTTAGAGCTTACGAAATCTTGACGTTTTTTTTCTTCATATTTTTGATTTATTTATCAATTTTCACCCCGGCCTGCATATTTCTTGCCGCTGTGACGTCGGCTTGTGTGGTTAGACTATAACGTTGCACTGCAACCTTTAATTTCCCCCTATCGGGAAGTTCCACGATGACTCAACAGGCTCAATATCAATGAAATTATTTCGCAAAGGCTCTGACAATACATTGAACCAAAAAAAGTTGGAGGATTTGAGACATATCCAAAGAGCTGTGTGGCGTTTTAAAGCATCATGCATGTATGATAATGATAATTAATAATAATAAAACTAATGATAAGCAAAATGGTGCGTGCAGACATCGTTCAAAAGTTGGCAATTGACCCACCCGGACGGTGTTTGATTATTGGTATCGGCAATCCGGAGAACTACTGAGTTCATGGCCTGATGGATGTATGTGCGGCTGGGTGTGGGTGTATGTGTTTGTGTATGTTATCTATTTCTGTGGTCATATTCTCTGTAGAGACGTTATGAGCTTGCCTATGTGGTTTTTTTTTTCAATATCATAATAACTGAAGGCAAAATGGAAAAGTGCAAAATAAAGAGAAGATAAAATGAGGGCCTGCAGGTGACCGTAAATCGCTTGACACATTTTTGCCATTTTAGCATATAGCCTATACATGCATCATAGTTGGTCCCGCAAAGCAAGGCTCTAACCATTTTTGATCCTGTATATATAGGTGTATGCGTAAAAAGTGTTTGAGTGCAAAGGTGCTTCTTTAAAGTATCACAGCACGTTCAGACCCTCGCGGTGCAATTATATCATGACTGAATGATAAGGTCATTCTGTCTGCATTTTTTCTACGGTGGAAAGCTGCATGTATCATATGCCGCCATGTCAGTATAATGATGATCCGCTTATGCTGTGCGTATAAATGGCTCATCTTACTGAAAAGTATAAGAGGCGGGGTGGGGGAAGGAGGGGGGTTGGGAGGGGAGCGTATTTCAAAACTTTGTGTCTATATGCAGAATGATACAAAGTCATATTTCTTCAAAATATACTGGAAGAGATCATCAAACAGATCTTCCCTGTTCACCCCCCCACCAACCACACAGAGATCCCCTATCCCTCCATAGCCCCACTCCCCCCCCCTCCGTCATCCATCTACCCCGCCAGTGTGAAGACTGATACCAACCTCCGCCAATGGTGACATTCATATTCATCGTTTAAACCAAGTTACTCGACTCTTTGAGGCTGTCCACAGAATATTTGAGATATTATAAATAATAAATACGTCATTTATATAGCGCTAATTCACAAAAAGTATCAAAGCGCTTCACAAAAAAAAAAATAAAACGATAAAAAGGGAATAAATACAGTGAAAACAAATAATAACCTAATAAAAATAATCCTAAAATACCAACACAAAAAAGTAAAAAACAATAAGAAGTTATTAAAAATACAATAGGAGGTTATAACAAACAAGAGACTATAAGAAGGTAATATCACGTAAAATAACTTTTTGGTATCGGCTCTACTAGTACAATATAAGATCACTCGGCTAAATGATTGAAACCATCAATGCAATGCTATTGCAAATCATGGTGAATTCACATGGGTCGCCATAAAACCACTGGGGCCTCAAAATAGAAGCAAACCTAACAACCGTCACTAAACTTTATGATAGGGAGATGTTTGTGGTGAACCATTGCCCCCCCCCCCCCCAAACAGCTAGGAATAATCTGTCTCCATTTAGAATATAAGAACAAATATCAAGTAACCACTATTTCTAATTTTTCTTTGCGTCAATTCAATTTCTTTTTATGGCAGATTTGGTATTTGACTATTTGTCAATGTCGTTGCGGGTTAGTATACGGTTAAAATGTTGCTTTTATTTATTTATCTTTAATACGTTTTACAGATATCATAGCTCTCATTTTTTTAAGGCTGATTACTGTCACCTTGTAATTATTACAAAACGAAACAATTAACTTGGAAAGGTTGAAAACAAACTCAAGCATTTTTAGTCTTCATTGCACACTATGTGACCTTAGAGGCATTGCACGTGTGGCGGGGGAAAACGTCTCACAATGCATCGTGATCAAACCCTTAAAACATCTTTAAATGTCACATGTCAGCGATAATCATATAGAAATAAAGAAATATAAAAATACACTGATTAACTATCACCGAGATATACCAGTTTTGAACTGGGATTTTCGAATATATCGCTTCAATCTGGCATGCATTATTAATACAGGGAGCTGCATAGAGTTCCCTGAATGGTTTGACAGAGGTTAGCAGAGGTCAGCTTATTTCTAAAAACATGCCACTCAATGAGGAAAAATAAAACACCAATTAACCTCCACAATGGTTTATAATAATAAGGATCCATTCATTCTGTGGTATAATAGTAAATTCCAAAATATGCCGGGGGGCTACATAGTTTTGGAAGATTGACAGTACCGACTGAAGTGGTATGAAATTGAAGCTATAGAAGTCTAGACAATATAACGCTAAATGATCATAGGTTTGGGGATGGTGGTGGTGGTGGGGTTGGCGGTGGTGGTGGTGGTGGGGTTGGCGGTTGTGGTGGTGGTGGGGTGATTTTGTAGACATTGACAAGTTATCGTCTAGCCATGCCGAAGTATTTACCATGGCAGCGAATAATGTGTCCATCATTACAGCAGCGGCTTCTCGAATTGTTTCGACAGATTTTCCCAACCAACCGAGTATATTAGTCAAACTAAAACTTGAACTCGAACTCAAACTATAGGGAAACCTTACTATCCGTTTTTTCTTTCTTTGGTTTACTTAATTTAGGGTCAACCAGAACATTTGCGTATTTCTTCAGACGTCGGTGTACATGGTAGGCCCTATGTTTTCAGTCGAATCAATGAGCTGTTTTCGCCTCCATTGTCTAATTTGCTCATTATAAACTTCTGTTCTCCGCGGTCTCCGACGGGCGGGAGTCAGGCGCCCAAAATATGACGTAGACTATATCGTACTGTGGCGGATTTCTGCAGCTGCACAAATAGACACCCCGGAGTGGGACATATCACCTCCATTAGGTCAAACAGTCATTAACAAGACAATTGGGTCGTATCAGTTAACAATGTGAAACGATGGATAAATCAGATTAAAGTACACGAAAATTAACTAATAAAATTCTGAGTGAAAGCAGACGTTTTATGTAGACATTCCCGGAGTAGAAAATGTCACGAAGGTTGGAGAATAAAAAGTTCGATAAATTATGCCCATGGCAATTGTCTCCAGGCAGACCACAAGGAATACCCTGCAGGGAAGGCTTGATTAACAGCGGGTATGTATCTCTCTCTATCTCAATTTATATTGCCCACTGAGTTGACCTCTTATGCAACTGACGTCACGTCATTTTATGTGACGTCATTTCTCCCCGTGAAATTTTCACCGTCGAGTGAGAATTCGACTGAAATTTGTTCAATGGCATGTATATGTCAGTTTTAACTTCGTTTGTTGCCTTACATGAGGGAATTTCAAATTTCATGTTAATATATTTTATTGAGAAAAATAGTTCTATTTCCGTATTCCCAATTCGTTTGGACTTTCCGTATATGAAGACAATAATAGTTATGCACAATGTTTCAAGCATTGTCTTTTATGTCATTTCTGTATGTTTGTATTGGTTTGTTCTGACATAATAATGTACACCTGTAAACTTCTTATCGATTAGATACAAAAGAGAGGATTAGTCAGAAATACCCGCATTGTCACCGTACGGCACTGATCGGCTTACAAACAGCATTGAAAATGGTATAAAGAGTAAGCAGAAATATTTTGTTCTCCTTGGCTCTGAGGTCTTGAACTTTACTACTGTGAGTCCAGTGCGGGATGACTCCAAATGAGCAGATAAGGTCAGTAGTGCCTAGAACCCCCTAAGATCAACACGCAGGGTCTCCAGGGTTTAATGCGCCTGCGTCAACACCCCCAGGTAAGACATGTAAACTTTCTATCTGTATCTGGGGAAGGGACGGGGGAGGGGGAGACATACGGTGCCTCTGGTCCCCAAATTGCATTATGCCGCCACTGTCTGTAAGGATGTTACTGTCCAAGCAAAGAAAGAAACCACCATTGAAGTGTATTACATTTTCTATGCATTTTCAGTCGAAATGCCGTCCACTTGTTAGTCAAGGTTGACGTCGACATATCATATCGTGTACACCACCCCCATCACGTACGGACCAAATTATCGGTCAGCCTGTCAGTGTATATAGTTTCACTTCTGAGAAAGGGTTATATTCCTGTTGGTAAAAACAAAATACTTTGAAAAGTAAGGTAGGATTTTGTCCCTCTAAATGGCAGCAAGCTCCAACTCACTTTGTGACTTGTTCACGTCAAGGTCCTCCACCCCCCCCCCCCCCCTCTGGAACCAACACCACGGCCGCCATAATGCAGTATTCATCGTTCACCTCTCATCCGTTGGAATGTACATGACATATGCAAGTCAAACAGCAGGGTCAACTATGATTATGATCAATCTCCGCCTTCGCAAACACGATTATACACACCCACCCCTTGAAGTTACATGGTATTTATGTCTATGGCCTAGCAGTATATTGGCAATTATGTGGAAAAACCGGAATTGGGGGAAACATCACCGCAGAAGCTTGGCACCACTGACAAAGACTATAGGTAAAGGTAAGACCCTTTATAAGGAACAAAAACCGCCCATTGCTGTAGTACTTGTTGAATTATGAAGCTTATTAAACTCTTCTGTCTATAGTCGGCCGCGTTATCCGCTCTCAGTCACGTTGGCTGTACTATTTGTGGATATCAGAAGTCAACTTATACATTCAAGTTGACCTAGTTGAAAAATTGCTCAAAGTTGGCTTCATGTGAGAGTTTTTACTGAGCCTGGGTTGCTGACAAAAATCACAATAGCGAACGAAATTAAATATATATCCTACGCGATAAAATAAAACTTAAAATCGAATCATAATCATTCACATTAACTTCATTCGTATTACTAACAAAGATGTGGAGTGCCAATTCGGGCTCATGGGACATCGGGAACCCTACTTTATTCTTCTTTCTCTAATTTTGTATATTTAGAAGAAAGCTTATTTTCCCGGGTTTTTTATTGGGGGTGGGGGTTCTGTTGCATCTGGGGTGGGGGAGGACTGACCTTATGGTCTGTGCCGTATTTAGACTATGTAGATCAGTTTGATGATTCTCAATGGTTTAAAGGTTCATTTCTTAGCCAAAAATAACATAGTTATAGAAATACAATATGGACAGAAACCATTAAGGTTTTATGGAAAATGACTTCATCCAGCTCGCTGCTTTAGAGGGTGTGAAGACTCGCGCACAAAGAAACGTCTCATGCCGGTAATCTGACCTAGTTTCGAACGAGGTGTAACAGAAGTGTTAAACACCACCATCGATCCCAGAAAATACACACAGCTTGCTACCGTCGGTAATTACACACTAGTGTACAGTCAATACATACAGCTACGGTCAATACCCACAACACAGTGTACGTAGCAGCGTGGACATCTCAGGTCTAGATAAAAGATAACAAGGTATCACGTTTCATTACTGTCTCATTTTGTAGCGACAAGAAGACGTCATTTGCAAGCCACGGAAAGTTAACTTTTTCAGAGCGCGGCACGCGGTTTGGGGCGAGTCTTCAGACGTTTAATGTTGATATAACGCAAATTATTAATAGTCATACAGAAGACGAACACTTGAAAGAACATACTTTCTTTAAAATATTCACCTGTGAGATATGTTAACAGACAGTCCGAAATGTTCCTTAAAAGTAAAGAGAAAACTTTTTTTTATATATTTTATATGTTATGACGTATAAACCCCTCCCTCTAGTCTCGATTCATTAAATGCAAACATTGTATATTAACGTCTGTTCAGTTTTTTTTCTCATAAAGTATTCCTTTAAAAATATAAAACAAGGAGATCACTCTCAACTGGGGAAGACATTCAAAAATTCATTTGTCCGTGACAAAATTGTAATACATTGTATAAAAGGTCATACAATTCTGATACGACTTCCCTATTAATTTACGTTAACTTATGCTCGTGTGGTGATGAACCTAACTATAGGCTGCGTCCTAGATTCGTCAATTGCGAGTGATATATTTTAGGGTGGTTGTATAGGCACAATGTAATTTTGCAATATATATATATATATATATATATATATATATATATATATGCAATGGAGGTAAACGACAAAGGCAAATGAATATATATATATATATATATATATATATATATATATATTTCTCAATCTAGCAACACTTGAAAGTATATATAAGGATGTTATGTGTACAATGTATTATATATATTTCTGAACGATAAATGGTGTATGAATGGCAGCCAGGGTGCCCTGTGGTTTAAATTAGGTGGGTACGGTGTAGTTGAGGTATTAGAATTATCATTAGAGAAGCGGTTAAAGCAACATTCCAAAAATTTAACATATTTGAAAGCTGATTATCTTGAAAACCGGATTGGATATATAGAAACATAACTTGCACTCCGGAATGTCCCTTTAAAATGAAGACAATTACAATTACCAAACAAAAACAAAAAGAGAAAAAAAAATTAAAGCAAATATATTCATCCAATTGTAGGATACAATGCAACAGGAACTGTATTTGTTCCACTTTAACCTAAAATTTGATTATAATTTGGCGATTAAAGTGTACAACGCGTACTTCCTGGATCTGGTTTTCGATAAAATGTCAATTTGTTTTACGCTATAACAAATCGTGCGTTATGCAAAATCCAGGTGTTTTATTCCCTCAACATATTATTTGATCTAACATAATGTATAGTTGGCCTTTGACCTTTTTACACAACACGACATTTACATATAGTGATTGCTTTATGAACCATTAAGCGATATATTTCTTTCCAATCTGGATAACCTCTTTGCATCTCACAAAAGTATCACAATTTCAAGTTAACTTATGCCACGATTATGACGCAATCAATGGTTGGGGTTCAACTTATAAACTAATCCAACATGTGCTGATTCATAATCCATGCATGTAAACCTTTTCTTGTATAAGGCTATTTTATATGCCCCTGGAGAATTCGTTGTGAATTACGAGAGAAAAGGAAGGCTTCGTGGAGGTTCACACAATCGTAGACAGAGCGAGTATGATTTTCGGTTGTCATATACAGCAAACACGTAGCGAGTTGGTCGTGGAGGTGGGGGCGGGGGGGGGGGTCGACATGGGGACGGAAGTTGGCGAAAGATAGGAAATAATTTTAAGATCTTAATTTCTGAAATCATGCAGTGGTATATTAGATATATTTGAAGGGCAAAAGCCGATAACTTGATGCAAGCAAGAGGGGAACTAACAGGTTATCGTATATATATATATATATATATATATATATATAGACCTAAACTGTTGTCGTGAGGGTTAAATAACGTTTAAACTTGATTTCTTACATTGAAAATACCTTTATTGCCAGCGTTGATAAGTTGCAACCACTTTTCTTGATAGAAGCAGGGAGCTGATATACTCTAACTGTAAGAGTAGCAGCTCCCTCATAGAAGTATAAAAATCGGGGCCACGACAGCGTTGATGTGGAAGAGGACAGGGGGGGGGAGGGGACAGGGGGACGAGATATGCGGGAGATTACCCCCATATTTTTCACTGCAATGATTCCATCCGCCGGCGTATGAAAAATTATACACTACCACTGTTGGCCTCCTCATCGATCCGACGCAAGTAGGCCTATGAATAAAAACTTAACCTTTGACCTTTAACCTTTCAGTTTCCCTGAAAGTAGCATCAACTAAACGTTTGACCCAAATGATGTCTTGTCGCTTTATTGCTTGCGGATCATTAGCAAATTCGACGAGCAGTTGTTGGGCAAGTTCTTCTCACAGTTCAGTTTAAGGCCGATAGTATGGCTTCAAAGATGCTTTAATGAAATTGAACTAATATGGTCACTCAAGTTCCGACTTCAAAAAAGCGTTTTTTTACTTCAAAACATACACCCTTCAAAGGTACTCGTCGTTATTGATACATCTACTGCATTGTCTAACCGAACCCATCCAAAAATGTCTGGAAGTAAATTATTGTGGGATTCGAGAAACTTCGACGAAGGGTTACTTTTGAAAACAAACAAAAAACTTCTAAAAATGTTTTAGCATGCATGAAACATGATTTTGGGGTCAATTACTGAACGACCTCCTCACGAGCTCACTTTACATTGATATATATATATATATATATATATATATATATATATATATATATATATATATATATATATATATATATCTTAAAAGATTAAACGTTATGGCTAATAAAGAACAAAGAAAGATGTGTTTATTCAAGTCATGTTTCTACGGATGTTCTGGTATTCAAAGATATTCTCACATTTAAAAAATACTAAATCTCTGGAATTCCCCTTTAAGGCTCAATCGGTGATGACGTCAGCTCCCGGCTCAGTTATATAGGCCGCGTTAATGTAAATTCTATAATATCTCAACAAAGCCAAGTTATATTAACTTCATATTAACAACACAGGAGCCTAAATTGGATGACATTCAACACCTTTTGTCCTTGACAAATTTGCACAATGTTTACATGGGTACATGTAAATATGTCATTTGAAGTTATGGGAAAGGCTAACGTTTTCCGTTTTGTGTTGAACCCGATCTGACCTAATCGTCTGTATATTAGACTACATACTTCGGTCACTTTATTTGATGAACTTGGCTGTTTAAAGGGGACATTTCTCACAATTTGAAAATGTTATAAAAGTACAACTGCATCATTTTAAACAGATAGCAGCAATAGTATTTAGCGGTGTACACCATATCATTTTTTTGGGGGGGGGGGGGGGCGTAAGGTCATTCGATTTCAACCTCTTTGCACACTTTTTCTATTTATTTCTTATATATTGCTGCATAATTAACACCAGTCTGTCGCACCTCAAGCTACTAACAATGGCCTTGTACAAATTTACTCTTCGTTTCACTTCGCTCGCTCTTATGGCAAGCCGTTTTAACACTTACCTCGCAATTCGACTTAAGTCGAATACATTTCACTTAAGTGGAATACATTCTACTTAAGTGAAATGTTATTCCACTTAAGTAAAATGTATTCCACTTAAGTGGAATTCAATTTCACTTAAGTGGAAATGGACATTTCTAGTTCACTTAAGTGGAATTTTATTTCACTTAAGTGGAAATGCATTCCACTTAAGTGGAATACAATTTTACTTAAGTGGAATGCATTTCCTCTTAAGTGGAATACAATTCCACTTAAGCTAAATAGCCCATCTATTTCACTTAAGTGGAATACAATTCCACTTAAGTGAAATTGTATTCCACTAAAGTGAAATACAATTCCACTTAAGTGGAATGCATTTCCACTTAAATGGAACTGTATTCCACTTAAGTGGAATACAATTTCACTTAAGTGGAATCATATCTTTTGGGCGTCAATTTCACTTAAGTGGAATTCTATTCTGCTTAAGTAAAATACAATTCCACTTAAGTGGAATTGTTGATATGTGGCATATATATAAATACAATTTAGGTTAATGTTCGTCGTAACGCATTCAATTGCTCATCACATATGATGATGTAGTCGATCCTCGTTGCACGTGTCCATCAAGGCTATGGCTAATCATTCACACCTAACATTGCTGGAATGCGATCAAATAATTGTTGTTGTTAGAGACACAATTCGAAGTGTTGTTTCCTCACTTGCACAGGGGAACAATCAGTATGATGCACAACAGAGGCGACTTACATCTTGTTAAAGTAACATAGGCAGAATTCGTAACTTGCTAGATAATGAAACTTTTGACGAAATAAAAGATTCCATCCAAAACCCGAAATCCACAAAAAGTATTACGTTATCTTGCCCTTGTCAATGCGTTTTCGGCTGTAACTCCAACCACTTGTAATGTACTTGCCATGGCTTTATTTTGGTAATGGTATTCGTCAGGTACCAGGTCAGGTACGTACATACACACCTTGCACGGATGTTAAGTGCTAGCTGCATCCCGATGGACAGCCGATATTCATTGTGCACATATCGACACCACGTACGTACGTACACGTATCGAGGCAAGTTGTTTATAATGGCGCGCAAAGGCATGGGCAAAGTTTGGCGTTGAATGTACTAGCCAATCACATTCCACTTAAGTGGAATAGACTAGCCAATCACATTCCACTTAAGTGAAATAGACTATCCAATCACATTTCACTTAAGTGGAATTCATTTCCACTTAAGTGGAATTGTATTCCACTGAAGTGAAATAGACAGGACATTCCACTTAAGTGGAATTGTATTCCACTTAAGTGGAATACAATTCCACTTAAGTGAAATGCATTTCCACTTAAGCGGAATACAATTCCACTCAAGTGGAATGCAATTTCACTTAAGTGAAATAGAATTTAGCTTAAGTAAAATGCAGTGACAAGTTGATGAATTGAGCTTAAGTAAAATACAATTAAGCTTAAGTGGAATGGTATTCCACTTAAGTGAAATAGAATTCCACTTAAGTTAAATAGTATTCTGCTTAAGTGAAATTGAATTCCACTTAAGTGAAATGTATTCGACTTAAGTCGAATTGCGAGGTAAATGTTAAAACGGCTTGCCATACGCTCTCCACCTCTCTCTCCACCTCTCTCTCTCCACTCCTTTTCTTGAGTTTTGTTGGGGACAAAACAATAATTGAGTTTTAGAGAGATATGGTGAAAGGAATAGAAATGTGTTTTCGTAATCAGTAATTATGACAATCCGGAAAACAAAGGTCGACCCTGAACCCGTGTAAAGTTTCCGCAGGAAAGATTGTTCTATACTTCGTTGACGCGCATATACTTCCCAGGTCTCGATATATATAGACGTGCTTCTGTACATTTATCTATACTGTATCATCCTTTTTATACCGTGTAGTTTACATCCCAGCAAAAATTGTTATTTTACAACTAGCTAACCAGCTATAGTTTACTCCTTCAGGACGGAAATGCCGAGGCCGGTGTAACAGACGTAAGAATCTGATCGATTTCGCACCCACTTTCTTCCATCAATTTTGTTTGAAAAAAAATACAAGAAAAACAAGAAATAGGAAACGAAACGATGGCAGATAATAAGAACATTCAAACTATAGGCATGTACATTAGGCTATGATATTTGTTTGGTGTTACTTCAAGTCTCTTCAACAATCTTAAAATGAGAAACATTCCCGGCAACTATATCATGTTTTAAGTCACGTGATAAAGATGTTTATGATGATCCGATAGTCCACCGTCACAAATCTCAGGATTCGGTAACGAGATAGGATTGTATGAAAGTCACTTCAAGTTCCAACAAATGTGAGCTCAAGATTATATAAGAATTTCTCTTCAACGTGGTGGTTTTCACTTCATTTTAATTACTGTATGTTCAAGGAGAATTGATTTTACTTAGACATATATCATGATGTAAGAATTGGCACGTCAAGGTATATAGTCTAAACGGTAAAACGGCTGATCATAAGACTAACGGCAACGTCCGAATTTCCCCTACTGATTTAGGTAAGGTGGGGGGAAGGGGGGGGAGGCTCATCAAATCTTTTCCGTAGTGGGGAGTTTGGTTTTGGGGTCGTTGAATGCGACTATCATATATGGGAGTGCAGAGGGCGTGGTTCAACCAGAAAATATCAAAGTTTACAGGTCAAATGTGCATTCAGGCTGAGACATATTAAGACTTTAAATGAGGTCTATAATTGGGTTCAAACGCAAGGTTGTGCTAATTAATACTTTTGAATTTTGATACAATACAAATATCTAAACTGATTGTTCTTTCCCCGAATAACGATGGAAATGGGGAGCAACCCCCCCCCCCCCAACTCCATCACACACACACACACACCCATACTCCCACACACACACAGACACCTTTGTGCACGCCCATTGCCGGCCGGTATATGTCATACGACGCTCCTTATTTCGATACGTGACATTTTAACTTTGAAGCTGTGCACATGCCCTTGGCCTTCTCAACAAACAAAGTATTTCAAGCAAAGAATTACTTGTTAATGAGTTTATGAAAGGAAATTATTCATGGCTCTTAAAAAGTACGTACAATGACGGAACAACAATATCGATGTTATACTACTGTAGATGCTCCATCATGTCGGCCATAATTCCATCATTATAAACAATGAGTCACAAGATCCCAATCAGGCAGGAAAGAGTGGTTGACATTTAAACACATATATATAAACTGACAGGTTTTTATATTTTTTATTCATAGAACTTTGGAAAAAGAAGAAAGAAATTTATGGCAAGAACGGGATACGAGCCTGCTTTCTCCTTCTGTCGATTTACAAGCTAAAGTGTTCTAACAACTGAGCTATATGATTTAATGTTTATAACTTGCAATGAGGGAATCCATTTATAGCCATCTTAGTTTGTTCGGTGCCCAGTCAGAAGACTGCACTACCTTGCAAAACGGATGCAAGCAGGGGATTATTCTTGCCCAAGTCGTTTATGATAACTCTTTTTCTCGCGTGCAACTGTATATGCCTCAGAGTCCGTTTCTGCTTGCCCACTGTATTATGCATGCCGGAGGATCTGTCCGATACAAACTTGTATCAATCGAAAGCGTTGCTGCGGGCGTTCTCTGGGCAGTACAGCAAATAGATACGGGAAAATAGCTTTGTGAAAAAGAAAGGTACCGGTACACTAGGATGTTCATACTAGGGTCTTAACAAGACTACCAGGGGACCACGCCCCTAGTTCCATTTTGATAGAAATTCGCAGGAATGGGATTTTCAAGAGAATTTCGGCCATTTATGAATAATTACATAGGTAACAAAATAACGGGAAAATGACTGGGGAAACTTTTAGCAGTGCAAGAGAACGATGGAATTTTTTTGTTATGATACTTAGCAAGTCAAAACTAATGAACTCCAGCACTGATATGAGATTTTAGGACAAAACAGGACCAAACAAAATTCATCAAAAATCAACCCCCAAAAAAGCTGCTATATAAGGGGAATAGAATCGTTGAACTGGTTTATGGAAGTGACTGGACTTCTCGAAGGTTCTTTAATCAAGAAGCAGGCTGGTATGAAAAAGTCTCTTCTGAAACCCAATCATATACTGATCTTTAATAACGATCAACGGCAATTTTACCTTGAAATTGAAGATTATTATCTCGATAGGTTGTTAGGAGCTTCTATCCGAAGACGAGGTCAGGTTACACTATTTTGCACTATATGTTAAAAATACCAGCAAGTCTCTTTAATCTATTCAGGAAAAGTTGAGGTCAGTCACAAATCCCTCCTCCGTAAATACAATACTATAGCCCACTCAATGAGGCAATCAACATGACGTACAATTTTCGTTAAAAAACCAATGGTAGTTGTACCGTGGGCAGAAGATTGTTGCACAGTGCTGGAAACATGTTTCGAAGTTGGGTTTCTTAACAATTCCCAACTATCATCATTGTGAATACGATGATTTTTTTCTTCTATGGTTTTATCCTTCATTGCGCCTCTAATCTTTGCAAGAATGTTACCAGTTTAACGTTACATGTGGCTTTTAAGTAGGCTAAGGGTTCAGTTGGAAGTTATGAGTCATGAGTTACATAAGATCTACAAGCAAAAATGTGCCAACTCTTGCTTGTCACTGTTGTTATTAGAATATGGGCTCATCGTAGCCCACAACAATCAGACGAAACCCAAAGACAATACTATAGAACTGCATTTTGCATTCAATTACGCAGTATTGTAATACGCGTGGATTGCTTGCAATATTAAGAAGTTGTCCACGGTGTTATATTTTGGGCGGACAACACACCAGCATGAGTTAAGTCATGTAGGTACTACAAGGTGAGGGCGCTTGTGAGCGCCGAGACAGGCTCAGAATAAGTTGGCTACGCAGTTAGCCTCTGACACTGCAAATGTAAATAGACTATATGAAACTTTAAGTTTCAACGTCCAGTCATGAAGGTATCGTTCACTTGGCCAGTAATGCCAATACTGTGGCCTCGCACGCGCATTACAACAATTAGGCTACTCTTCCCGAGATGGGTATTTTCCGGCCCCATGTAAGGAGCCTGGCTTCAAACGAAGAGCAGTCGCGAAAAATGCGATGCATGGATATTCAGGTATATTATTTCACACTACACTTATACGCGTACTTTGACGATACTTCAGATTAAGCCAATCGTACAGATTTGGTCACCGCAACATTCTATTACTAACTGCGCATTCATCAATTTTCAATACAGCTTAACCTATCATATATCACAAAGGTCCAGGGTTCGATTCCTACCTTCACCTGATGGGGTCTCAAAAGGACGCCGAAACTGGTAGTGAAGTGGACTTTTTCTGGAGTGTTGTCCTTTATCAATTTAGTACATATATATATATATATATATATATATATATATATATATATATATATATATATATGTAAATATGTATGCGTGTGTGTGTGTGTGTATATGTGGGACATGCAAAGCCGTATGTCAAGTACATTTCATTTACAGTTAGTTACAACGTCGTTACAACGTGTAAGTTGTCGCAACTTTAGGTCGAAGGTCAGATTCCAGTCATCAATCATTAAAATGTTTTCCAAACTTGAACTTAGAAATACTAGCTACTTGTTTATTTTACACAAAGGGCATGGTAACCTCGGAGACACCTGTGTGGCGCTGCCCGTAAGATCAAAATCAGTAATCCCATTAGGGTATAACAGATGTTGAAAACAGCATTGATAAATCCGATTGAGTTAGCAATTATTGGTATACTCTATGAATCAAGAGAATCTAGTTTTTATGATTATTTTTTTTTATTGTCCGTGTAAGACTGCTGTTATCGGTGCCATCTGGACCCTTACTGTGTCTACAAAGATGTTAGCGTCACCCGTGACACGATTTTCATCGGATTTGTCTGTCTGCTTATATAACATAGTTTATCAAGTCATCATCCAGAGCTAACTCCATTATGGTAATCAAACAGGTTTTTATATATGCCCCCTTTTCTCTGTAACTGATATCCCAAGTTACTGTTCATCGTTCGGCTTTGTCGTACTACATGTTTCATTGATTTTTTGTTTACATTTCATAAAACCATTGAGTATTTTCTCACGTCTGGGAGATGAACGTTGCATGGTTGGCCATGAGTGTCATAACGTTCTGTTCAAATATATATATATATATATATATATATATATATATATGTTCTTGATATATATATGTTGATAAATATATGTTCTTGATTTGTTGTTGATATATATATGTTCTTGATTTTCCAACTCATTACGATTTTCATTTATAAATATATATATATATATATATATATATATATATATATATATATATATATATATATATATATATATATAATATATATATAAATATATATATATATATATATATATATATATATCACTTTCGAGAAAAGAAATATGCATTTCGACCACGCGGTAAAATAATAAGAAACTAAAGACTCTTAGATTTTCAGCCAATGTACTGACTGATAGTGAAACAAAAAGAGATCGTCCATGTGTGGCATCTCTACCATATATCCGAACAAGATGATGGTCGTGTTTACATCTCCCTAAAGTGTTTCAATATTCCTACCATGCACGTGTGCAATAAAGACCAAGAGAACGTTCACATACACTATATGTCAAAGATTAGGGGAAATACTAATACTAGATACTAACCCGAGAAGCCTATATAACTGGAAACGAGACATTTGTTTTATATACTCCGATAAAAACTGACAGCGTGTATGGAAAACTGATTACGTACAGCTGTCTTACACCTATACGCCTGCAGGTGTAGCTATCGGGGGAATATCAAATATTCCATTCTTGATACACGCAAAGGAATGTTGCACATTGAAATACATGTTAACTAAATGGGACAGTTTTTAGGCCTCAATCATAATAATGAATATCTAAAAGAAAAAGGACCTTACTCGTACTTGTATCCCAAGAACTTTAAGGGCCCAAGTTTCCATAGTTTTCGATATCGTGTAAACTGTGACATATATGCTTGTAAAAAAAAGGTATAATCACGCAAAAAGGAGACAGGGATGATCAGACAGGAGGAGGGGTGGGGGATGAGGGGGTAGGTGGGGGATACGTTTAAGCTCCTCAAAATGTCGAACAGTATAACGTAATCCACAACATGAATCTTCCCCCCCCCCCTGTCACCTCCCTCCTACCTACCCTTGCCCTCCCTCGCCACAACAGATCCACTGTTTACTGCATGTTGTTTCTAGTAACATGTGTTCAATGTATACTGGTCGCACAATGGGAATATCAAGTAACAGACATTTATCCAAGGGGCTCTATAGCACTTTATAGTCTGCCATGTGTGTCTCCCCATTTCGACAAGGATTTAAATAAGTATATGACAACGAACTTGTGGATGCTGGACAGGGCCGTTTCATTAAAAGAGAAAAAAAAAACACGAATCGCGAGATTATAATAGCATGCTGTCTGTATATGACGCTTGTGTATATGGCTCTAGACGTGAAGACAACCAATCTGTCGTGTTCAACGGCATATCCTGGCATTGGGAGCTACGTCGTTGACAGACACGGTCACTTAACATATGAGAAGAGGCTTTGTCAAAATCATACGACTTCCTGTCATTTAAACTCAAGATGACGGAAGACATTATTTCCATATTAGCATTTTTATGTCATCACTGCTTTAGATGACAGAATATAGGTAAAAGGGACTTTCGGTCTTCTATATACGAAGTGATGTCACTGATAAAAAAAATTGATGTAACTAAGGCAAAGTAACAAAACTGTGGCTCAATAAATAGTTCAATATGTAAAAAGAGATATTCCCAATCCATAAGAGACAACTGAAACAATTAGAGACATGCAGACCATGACACTACAAGGTAGAGAGACCCACAGTAATCAAGGCACAAAAGTTCAAACATCAAGGAACAAAGCAACAAGCGGCAAACCCTCATGCAACAATGACAAAATCCTCAAGGATCGGGGGAACAAACCCCCCCGTGCATAGAGTGGGAAGTATCCAAGCATCGAGGGACAAAACATTAGCCAACAAGAGACACTGGACCATCAAACAACAAGGGACAGATCCAGGAGGTAGGAAGTTTCCAAAAGTGGGGGGGGGAGGGGCACAACATCAGAGGGGCACTTTCCCATTCCACAGCCACCACTCGTTATGCCATAAACCGAAACACACCGGTCATATCACTAAAATATATATGATGTGTTAGTATGCCTATCAATACTATTTATTGAGATGCCATTTTAGAAATAGCATGTACAGACTAAAAAATAAATTATTAAAATAAAATATTAAAATTAACAAAGGCTTAAGATATCCAAAAGACTCCTTCTTCATCAAAGGGGCACATTTTATTTGCCAGTAGGGCACATTGCTATTTTGGCAAAAAGTGGGGGCAGTGCCCCCCCCCCCCGGCTCTTACCCCCTGGACAGATCCTCAGTACTCAAGCGATAACTGGTCATATCATCGGGGGCAAACCCTGAAGTAACAAGCGGCAAACTCTCATGCAACAAGGGAATAATCCTCAAGGATCGAGGGACAAACCCCCCCGTGCAGTCAAGGGAGAAGTATTCAAATCATCGAGGGACACACCATCAATCAATAACACACACTGGACCATCAAACAACAAGGGACAGATCCTCAGTATAATCAAGCGACAACGTAAGTTCATATCATCGGGGACAAACCCCGAAGGAACAAGCGACAAACCCTCATGCAAAAAGGGAACAATCCTCAACGATCGAAGGACAAACCCTCCTGCATCATGAGAGAAATATTCAATCAACAAAGGGACCAGATGTGAGTGCTGCAGTTCTTAAATTAGACCAGGAAGACAATTTGCACTAGCTTTTTAGTACGATCATGATATATATTTTTCCATTTCATATTAGCATATCTCCAAAGCCTTAGACGCGTCACCCCGCCCTCCAACCAACCAACATACACTCACACATATACATATACACACACAAATAACTCTCAGATGAATATGAATATGAATGCTTGAGTTTCCAACCAACAGGAATGTAGCCATTTGAAAGGTTCCATTGATACGTTAATCGAGAATGAGATCAGGAAAAGTGATTGAGTTTGCTACGGCCAACACTAGCTAGCCATTGGCACCCGAACAGTGACGTCATGCAGTCACGTGATGTCTGGAATCCGTGACCGTTGCGACAAATTACGAGTAACTAGTTGTGTATAGTGAGCAACACCTTGTTCTGTTGGCAGTATCAATAACGTGCGGATATGGGGTAACCGCCAAGGGGAGATTTCTTACCGACACGGAACTGGAATATTTCCTGTAGATGAGCATTTTATCAGATATATTTTCCTGTTCATTATGTTTCAATGAACTTACATAGGGTCACATGAACTAAATATATAGTTTTCTTACGTTCTTATACGTTCCCGCGAGGTCTGCATACAACCAGAAATGCGTGGATCATCCCAATTGAATGCCCTCACTTTGCATAGGGTTAATATACAGCTTGCAATGTAAATATCGATAACAATAGCCAGAAATGTTGCTTTTGTTCAACAAACACTTATAAAAAAAGCTTCGAAATCTTGTTTGTTTGTTTTTTGGTGTTTTGCTCGGGCATGATTCGCGACTCCCTCCCCCCCCCCCCAATATTATTTGGCGACCTCTTTTGAGACGCGACCCCCGTTTTGGGAAGCGCTGCTCTAGAGCAGTGTTTCCCTAACATTATCCCCCCCCCCCCCCCCCCACGAACCTCCAGTGGATGTCAGAGTTGTCCACCAGCCCCCAACTTTTCGAGACACGATCTGAGTCATTATTATACTATAATACGCATAACAGTGCTTCGTAAGTTCATAGTGTAATATTGAACTGTATATCATGTTAAAAACAGGCTATTGACTGCATGTTGTCACTCAACAACAATTTTCAAGCATAAATTTATGCTAACTTTGCTTTGTGTCAGGCAAAATGGAGTCTGGAATTTCCAAAATAATAATAATTAATTTGGCCAACCTTTCAGTTACTTTTTCAGCTCTTTATCTTCACGACGTACTGTCATGTGTACACCAACTTCACCAAATCATGCGGTCTGTGTTTGTTTGATAATTCAGTTATTTAACACAAGCACGGTACGGTACTACTATGCAACATATGCGTATGGAACGCGAACAGAGTTTGTCGATAGGTACGACTTTTGTACATTACTAAATTATATAATATATCAGAGTTTAGTTCAACAAAAAGTGCTCTAGTTTTGAATTTCAGAAATGTCTCACGAACCCCCTGGGATGGACTCACGCACCCCTGGGGTTCATTCACCCCAGTTAGGGAACCCCTGATCTAGAGGGTGCCATTCAATATGCCTTATAAATCATACCATTTACTGATTTCTCGCGGGGGTGATCGAGGGGCAAAGAAATAACAAAAGGACACTTATAGAATTCTCTTTAAATAATTAAAAAAAGAAACTGACGCACAAATTTTTACTTTTCAAGAGAATGAAATAACATGTGAATGATTTTTACTCTTATTTTTTTCCGGCCCGGCTCAATTTTCTAGTAACAAGTTTTCGGGTCGACCGCTTGAAATTTCAAAGACGGCCGAATTTACCGATTCAATATAACCACTTGTCATTGCTGTGACGTCACACATGCTGAGTACCGACGAAAATAGTATTATCAAAGATAATATGACTCTCAAGTTTAACTTAATGATCTTCTCTTATATTCCATGATTCTGAATAAATTTTGATCAACATCATAGCACTAGATATTTCTCATTTTAAGTTGTTTGCCCATCGAATAAAAAATGTCAGTTTACTAGTTATGGGCAGTCAGAGCTCATGAAACGCTCATACTCAGGCATCGTATAGCTTCTCCTACTGTTACAACAACCGATTGATTTTATCGATACGATCAAAGAATTCTTGTTGTCTACATGATCCATTGTTTTGTGCAGTCTCTAAACGTCTGTCGAAAACTGGATTTTTTGCACAATCAGGCCAAGAATGTGAAGAAAATGTTAATTTCACAAAATGATCTATTGACGACGAAAGCAACCCAGTATTGTGTAACGTTTGTACCCGTTATGTAAATGGGCAATTGCCCAAAGTGTGCATGCATGACCCGTTACTGACACACACACTTATATATACATATATATATATATATATATATATATATATATATATATATATATATATATATGTATGTATATATAAGTGTGTGTGTCAGTAACGGGTCACACTTTGGGCAATCGCCCATTTACATAACGGGTACAACGTTACACAATACCTCTGCATGGATCAGCGGTTTTCTTTTACCACTTTCTCGGTTACCTAGAAACCAAATCCTGATTTGGATCTTTTACAGTAAAGCCACAGTATTGTTTTTCATCACATTATAGTTTTCAATATCGGTCGTTGGGATATTTTTGATACTTTGAATGACCAATCACATCCGACTAGTGACCGAAGTCATCTGAGGTCAACAAAATGGGAATAAACAAAATCTGATGAGGTATATACGGTACTTGAAAAGTTCAATGCCAATGGGATGGTTAAAACATTTGTTTTCTCAATTAAGGAATTGTTATGATGATGGAAAATGGCCGTTCCATATTTCCTTTTGAGCTACCTGAATGATACTAACTAAGGTTTTGAATGCTGGTACCACGTTGGAATTATATATTTGAGGCACACACACACACACACACACATTTATATATATATATATATATATATATATATATATATATATATATACATACATACATATATATATATATATATATATATATATATATATATATATATATATATATATATATATATATATATATATATATATATATATATAAGACGATTAAACAGCTGCTTTTTTTGTCACGATCATGGTTTCAAAGGGTTTAAGGAAGGATGGTTACATCCGGGCACGTAATCTGTGATCAACTAATTCCCAGCAGGAACGACTTCACTACATGAAAACTTCAAAAGTGGTTAATGGGAATTGTATACATGACATTAACAGTATTAAGAGTACGAAACATATACATGTATTAAAACCGTCAATCAAGCGCGGATTCATGGAGGGGCGGGGGGGGGGGAGGTCGTGATGTGGTTGTTCATTTGTCGATGATCATTATCAACGATCTGGTCAATGGTGATGAGATATTTTCAACATGAGATCGAAAGAACGTAATGCTCAGTCAAAACAAAAAATCGAAGGAAATATGTTTTGCTATAATTTAACCTACAGCATGAAGACCCCTTGTCATCTAAATCACAAAGTTTTAAAAATACTACATGGATCAGAGCTTGAGGGAACATCGAAATCTGACTAATTAAGTCTCGATACATGTTTGCTGTTGAATTTCAGAAAACAGCAGATTCAGATTCCGAAGCAGATTCAATGTTTCTTATTGACCAGGTGGGTTATATGGAGCAAAGCTGTCGCAATCGAAAGAAAGAAATTTATTTTCTGTTACCCTTATGGCGCGAACGTTTAACCGTCAAATCACTGCGACCGCCCATATCAGCATGTTCATTACACATATATAACCTATAAATACTCGTATCGTCCACTTTTCTTACCCAATTTCAAGGAGGATACGTCTGAAAACACCTGTATTCCTTGCAATCGAAGGAACTGACACAGTTTCGCAAGCTGCATCGGTAAGACCGAAAGAAATATACTATTCAAGAGAATGGACCTAACACAGCTAGCCACGAAAGTGAAAGTACGTCGTAGGCCTAACACTACAGTCGTAGGCAAAACAGAGAGATTTAGTTGGCGCATGATCTGTTGAACGGGACTTGCAAATTTTGATTGAAGTTTCTAGAATCTACGAACTCGAATAGTGAAAATTAATATGAAAATTGCATAGAACGGTGTCATTTTTACTGAGATGTTAAGGCAGTAAGCTGGAAAAGTCGAAGTTAAAATTTTGCAAACACACATTGAGACATTAAGGGTTGCTCTTTTAATCTTCAAGTGGTAACTCAGTATGGAGCTTTAGATTTGACTAGTTAAATTTTCACTGAGAATTTATAGTGACAATACCTCTGCATGGATCAGCGGTTTTCTTTTACCACTTTCCAGGCGCGGCGGAACGGAAAAATTATTGGGGGGGGGGGGGGGGGCTAATGTGTGGAGACTATCTAAGCGGAGCGCCACCATCGGTTGGCGCGGAGCGTACAAGAACATTTTGGGTTTTTTCAAACCTCCAGATGGCCGGAAACGGCACTTTCCGAGTGTTTTATGCTGCGAATACCTAGCCCTAAAATATGGGTCTCAAGCCTGCAATTTCTCAGATTGCACGTAAAAGTCTGTAAAAACATTGTAATTTGTATATTCGATGGTTTTTTAAGAGAGTAGCTATTACTCGTAGTGTACTCGCAAAGATGTTTTGAGTGTAGTAAGGGCAGTGGCGGAGCTAGGGGTATTGGTCAGGGAGGACAAGAATGGTCTGTAGGGGCGCTTTCGACACTATCTAAGCGGAGCGCCACCACAGGTTGGCGCGGAGCGTACAGAAATTTTTTGAGTAAAGATACTCCCTAGATTGCAGGAAATGACCCTTTCCGGGGCCTTGCTAATTTGCAGATAAACGGAGAATAAATAGGTGTCGTCGCCATTTTGTCGGAAAATTACACCAACAGAATATGACAAATGTCAATAGGTATATGAGAGCGCAATAAAATAGTCAAAAATCGCGAATAAGTAAAAAGTAGTGAAAAGCTGAAAAGGGCGCCAGCAGTCCATTTGAGTCCGTCGGGGGGGGGGGGGGGATCCGCCCCTGACTGTATATATGGACGCTCCGCCACTAAGTAAGGGGATGTTGGAGAACTGGCTGAAATGAGGCAAGTCATTGGCCTAAGACGAAGTTGTGTTACGCTTACCGGTACTCACACTCACTGCTTCCACTTTTCACGGGGCGTGAAGACGCGGTTGGGGTGACAATGTGGTCTATAGCCAGGGGACGGGCCGAGGGTCCCCCAGCAATTACTAAAATTATTACACCTATAGAGTATACGTGTGCATCGGACAGATCGACAAGTATGCACTGAAAAATGGGCAGATGCACGTTTCGGAGCCTTGGTAAATATTGGGGGGGCTTATCATGCATTTGCCCCCTCAACTTTTTTATTGGGGGGGGGGGGGCCTGAGCCCCCCCAAGCCCCCCCGGTTCCGCCGCCACTGCCACTTTCTCGATTACCTAGAAACCAAATCCTGATTTGGATCTAGTACAGTAAAGCCGCAGCATTGTTTTTCTTTTTAACTTCTATTAACGATTTAAAACTTCATCATATCCCCCACCACACCGATCCCCTTTTTGTTGTTGTCTATGAACGTATCCCTGGGGGGGGGGAGGGGGTACCGAAGATTCAAGTTCTGTCAGAAACTCAACGCCGATTAATGTAGTCAAATAGGTGGTGTCGTACCACAAGTTATTGCTCCATTGACTTACACAATGAGGTTGTCACTTTGGAACGCCACAAGGGAAAACTAGGTTTCAATTGACACGCACTACCCGCCAGTGCGCCAGTGCTTGCGCATAGTCTCGCTCCGTCTGCTCGCTCATAACCGGTGCTGTGGACGAGTGGTCAAAGGCGGTGGCATTCGAAGCAATGAGGCTTAGCAATGGGAAGGTCCCGGGCTCGTGGCCGTGTCTTAGTTATTAGGTGGGTTATTCGTCCAATAGCAATGTACGGTTTTTCCAACTGAAAAATGACTTTCTAAATTTGGAAAGATTCCAAATTTGAGTTAAAATGTTGAAGTGGAAGTAACCCGACGTGTTAGTTGTAATCCATAAGCCCTTCCTGTTTTTTCCACATTTGTGGTCGCTTAAAGCGTTGTAAAAATAAATGTTGCTGCTGATTATCATCATCATCATCATCATCATCATCATCATCATCATCATCATCATCATCATCATCATCATCATCATCATCATCATCATCATCATCATCATCATCATCATCATCATCATCATCATCATCATCATCATCATCATCATCATCATCATCATCATCATCATCATCATTTTTATTATTATTATTATTTTTATTATTATTATTATTACTATCATCATCATTATCAATTTAATATCCAACTGTAACCAGTTCAGATTTTCTGCAATGCTTTCTATCGCCTTCAGATCTCTTTATTTCCACACCGTCTGTACTCTGATTTATGTTCTTTCATGGAGAAAACCCTTGATGATGACTGAAACGATGCCAATACAAGCACTGCATTGGTTCATTCTTGGTCATTTAAGTTTCCCTCTAACTTTTCGAGCGGATGTACGTTACTGCATGTAATTGTGGTATGATGCCTAAGATGACTACCCAGAATGATGGGGTACTGCTACTATATTTCGTCCAGAGTTGCCAATATCATCGAGTTACAAGAGACCACTTACAAAGTTGAAAAAACTTAAATATAGACCATTACTCATGTTTTTATTTGTTTGTGTTCCTTCAAAAAAATAATACATAACCTCATTTTGTTTTTAAATTTTGCAAACGAAACCTGATTATAGTTGACGAAAAAAACATATTATTTGGTGCTCACTGCAATGAGCAGTGGAAACAATTGAGCTCAATTGTTATTGTTGGTTGGTGGGCTATTTACATGCATTCACCCTGCTCCTGGCGGTTAATGTTACAAGCAGACTACTTTCACGAAACATCATAAAGCAGTCGAAAAGGACAACAATGACCACTAAGCAAAGTCATGAGGGGTGAATATAAATGGCTTTCTACATAAAACCGGCTGATGGAGTCATATCACTAAGCAATCTGGAAAGATTTGGAAAAAAACGTTTGATATTCCTTCTCGCAATATTGAGATGTGACGGAACGGAAAACTTCAAACGTTTGATCAGCAAACTTGAAACGACACTTGATTCCGATTGCCTTATTGAGGGTTCGAAGCGTGATAGAGCTTCCCACTTCCTACTCAGGTGAACTATAAAGCTAAACGAAGAAAGAAAAGAAAATTGAGGCAAATGTGATAGATTAGGGACTTTGGGTCATTTTCGCGGAACTACTTCTGTATGGATTTTGTGTAAGCATTAAATTAGGTTAGACTAGGCCTGTGTTCCCCGGGTTAAATAAATTTGTGTACAGTACTATTGTTCAGTGACAGAAATTTAAGCAAATATATTTCAGAATATGTTTGTTTCAGATCAGTAATTGTACTGCGAATGAACTCCCACATGAATTTAGCTTGCTACATAGCCTACTACATATTGCTGCAACAATTGCTTCCAACCACAGCATGTTGTTAGGGTAAGGTTACAATTGTGTACATAGTCTCAATAAATACAGTACTGTACATGGCAGTGTTTGCACTCTCTAGTCATTTTTTTTTTGATGAGAGAGTGTATTGAAAATGGAAACCTTTCATTCCTATCATTGTTAAATGCCTTTGTCATAGTCTATAGTACTCAGAAGTCTGTGCTGTTTCATTCACTTCGGTAGTAATTTAGAACATGTACAGTATGATCCTGTCAGTCCTCCAATATATCTTCTTAACTTAGCTGTACAGTAGATCATTGTGCCCGTATATGCAATGGCTGGTACAGTATGTTCTACTGTTTGATTGTTTTTAATTAAACCATTGAACTCCAATGAGGCCCTCCTGGATGATTTACTGCAAATATTTAAATATAATGAACTCTAATGCCTTGCCTATATCTGTTCTAGCCTTCACTTCCCTAAATCCTTGCTCATGTTTCTCCCAGTCCCACCTTATCTCCTCCCCTTTCTCCCATCTTCTCCTCCCCTGTCTCCCATCCTCTCCTCCCCGGTCTCCCATCCTCTCCTCCCCTGTCTCCCATCCTCTCCTTCCCTCTTCACATTAGAGGAAAGTTTTAAGTTCTCTAATGAATGGCTTCAACTTAGCTTGCTAACTTAAAATTCTCTCTTTTCTGTTTATATGCAGGCTTGTCTGTTGTGAAGATGTGGAAATGAAAGATTTTCTCTTACGAGCCGAGACAGAGCTCTTTTGTTATCGGTTTTCCAACATGAACACTTCAGAGCTCACACACATTCTGAAGTCTACCCATAAGTTTGTGTCGAGTTGCCTCGGTTTTCAATCCTGTGCCAAAGATGAAGCTTTATGTGACTTGTATATGACTTTTGAGATGATTTATGCATCAGTTGGTTCATGGAAGACTGTTGTCAAGAAATACATGAAGGATTGTACGAGGGAAACCTTCCAAATTCCATTTCAATTGGCTTTAAGCTTGATTGCCAGTCGTCAAATTCTTGTCACGAAAGGTCTGGCTCAAGTACCATTTTCGAAGTTACACGTCATCCTCTCCTATCTGTTCCGTTCTGTGTTATGCAAAGGATTGGAAAAAGCTGGAACAATATCTTCTACAAGTTTGTACAACGAAAAAAGAACAAGTGACCTTCTGCATAACTTAAGAATATTTTGCCAAAGGTTACTCGGTAAAACACAGACTGCAGCTTTATTCACAGGACAGGAAACTGCAATCACTTGTGATGAGATCAAGCAAGAGGCATATTTGTTCCCACCTTGCATGTATTACCCATACAGAGTGTTGTTACAACGTCATCGCCTGAGACACCATTCCAGGGTAAGACAATATCAAGATTTGTAAAATATGACTTTAAAACTCTAGTCCAATCAGCTAAGTACTGTATATGTTTCGTTGAATTAAAAAATTGAAAAATTATAATTATTATTTTGTTGTAACTAAGATATTGCTCTCTTTGTCAATTGGTTAAGGTAAGACACATTTTATAGTCGATTTAATCATTTAAAATTTTTTTTTTTAACCGTGTCTTCCTTTCTTTATGTGGCTATTTTGGTATTGAAGGATTAGGGTGGGGGGAGGGGGTGGGGAATGGTCGATGTAATCACCCCATCATAGCTGTTTGCTTTTAAAAGACACTTTTGTTCCTCTTAATAAAAAATGATTCTTTCTGAAACACTTTGATGGTGGCTAGTGCTTTCTATGGCAATATTTTCAAATCTCAGATTGGTAGAAAATTGGAAAAATTAAAAAGTTTATCCCAGTTACCACTGCTTTTCCCCACCTCTCCCTTCCCTTCCCTTCCTTCTACACCCCCCTCGCACTGCCTCCCTTCATGTCCTCGCACAATCTCTTGGAAACCTGGTGTTTAAGAGACATTAGTTTTCAAATATCTTCTTGTAATCTCACTATGCTAATCGTTGAACCGTTATGAAGCCGTTATGTCACATTGTTTAAGTTTCACTGAAAGACTAAACCATTAAAAGGTAGGCTGTGGTTCTACACAACTGTTTGTTCATCTTCGACTGTACATATTATTTGTTTAAATACTGACAAGACATGGTCTAACTTATTGAACCTTTCTCGACATCATTGCACCCTACTCTTCCTGACATGTTTTGATTGCATCGATTTTCTCTTCATTACCAGTCTTCCTTCATTGCAAACTAAACAAGGCTTACTTATTTTCTTTCTCTATGACTGTTTAAATATCACTGACCTTGACTTAATTCTTTTCCAGATCCAGTTCACGCTGTTCCTTAAAGAAGTCGGTCTTCCCATGACCGAAGCGCTAACTTTCTGGAAACACGAGTACAGCCTTCCGGAAGTAGACAAGTCCGGAAAGGAGATCAACGGTGAACACTCCTGGCAGAAGGATAGAAAGAGATACACGTATAACATTCGCCATTTGTATGGACTGGAAGGATCCAAGATCGATTACAAGGCTCACAGTTGCAAATTTTTACAGGTACTATTATCGTCTTTATCATTCACATCCAATCCAGTGCCCCCCACCCCCACACAACCACATCCCATCTCCCACCCACACCTCAGTAACTCATCGATACAGAACCTATTTGTTACGGAAGTGTGTCTAAAGTATGTATGAATTTTTTGGTATGTATTTTAGACCCTCCTGCAAGCAGAACTTGCGAAAAAGCCTCATTGGCAATATCAAAGCTGCAAGCTGACCGAAGTCAGTCTCTTAGATTCATATTTATCGTCCATGATTATGAATTGTCAATTTGCAACAACTCTGTTACTGGACAACATACATTAATCTTGGAGTGACTCGAACTGGGGACCCAGATTGGAAGGCACCGACGTTAACCACTGAGCTAATACTCCTATGAGTAAAGTAAATGAGATTTTGTCACACCAGTTGTCATTAAATGTTTAAAAAGTTGAGCTCATCTAGAGAGGATTTTAAATTATGTTTTGAGAAGGTTTGATTAAGTATGTCCTTAAGAAAGAGATTTTGAGTAAGGAGGTCGAGGAGAAGTGTGTTTCTTTAAAAATATTTTTGGTTTGAAACAATAAGTTGGTCAAAGAGAGGGGTTATGTTAGCTGCTTCAAACAGCAGCTTCATGGTAGCAATACAACTAGATATTTTTCAGGCAAATTCTAAGGGCTTTATATTATTAATAATGTTTAATTTGAAACTTAGAGCCTAGAGGCAGATACTACAGAATATCCCTTAACTCTATAAATTAAGTTATGCCATCCGGAGAAATGGTAATTGCAAAATTAAACCGATTATTAACTTCCTGTAAACTCGAAGAGCAAAGCTACGAATTTAGCAAACACCGATTTGTCATGTTTTTTGAAAAAAATTAGCACTGTCCATAACATTGATATGAAAGCGAGTTCAAATATGCAAAATACAGATCTCAAGATTACAATAGACACATTTCTTTTCTTTTTCGTCACAGTCGTACTCTCCAGGTCCAGGCGAAGTTGGAGGCTGTCCATTCAGCCAATCAGACGAAAATCACCTCAAATATTTAATGGATATTGAAGAGATCGGACCCGCACAACAAAATGTCATTCAGGATTTAAGCAAGAGTAAACTATTCACGGCTGCTTGCAAAGAATATCACAAATTGAAACTGTCCAATTTACGCCGTGCAGAGAAAAATGACGAGGGAGCAAAAAGGAGCCACAGAGAGGAAGGGTCACGTGTAGTGGCAAACATCACAGTGAAAGATGCAGGTCGTGAGGGAGCTATTCGCTCAAGGGAAAGTCTCAGTGAGGAGATGACGTCATTGAAGTCCGAGGAAAGAGTCGGGGAAGGAAGAGACTCTATATCAGCGAAAGCGAAGATGAAGAAGGTAGGAAACAATTGTTCAAACGAAAATAATATTGCGGTAGATCAGAAACACGAACGAGTAGCTCACAGACCAGACAATTTGAAATATGTTCCTCTTGAAGTTACCGCTTCCGGAAAACGGATTGTTAGTGATCAACTCCAACATGGGAGTGTAAATGTTAAACGGTGGAAACGTCACCATGGTAACAAAATAGTTGAAGAAAGACGCGATCAATTTAACGAACCGGAATCGGGTTATGAAAGTGAGCAAATATCTCGAACACAATTTAATTCAGTAGAGAATCGGTCGTCGGCACCGATCGGAATTGAGCCGATTGAAAGACTAGACGGTTGGAATGAAATGGATCAAACTTCCACGTTGCCATCGCAACCGGCTACGTCGTCCGGGGTACCGTATTCGCAGCAAGCCACGGGGCAGCGTCGAAATGGCTCCATCAAAGGATTTCGAGATGATGAATTTTTTCAGTCGGACGTTAAAGTATCTAGCCCTGGTAATGGTTACAGACCAAGTCAACAGAATGCGCGGTCATGTGACTTTCTACGTACTCCAATCGAGAAGCGGAAAGAACTGATATCACGTGACCTGGATAATTTGCCGAATGAAGATAACTTGAGAAAACCGATACACTATTATCACAGTTACAAGAAGTTAGTTTCGGAGTTGAAACTCTTGTAGCAAAGAAATACAACTGCGTGTATGCTTGTCAACCAGCTGAAGTCAAATTCCTTACAAAGGTTTTAGTGCAGTAACGGAATGGGGCTGTTGGGATAGGTGGGGTTGGGGGGGGGTTAAATTTTAATGTTTCAGTTTAGCCCCGCTGAAGTACTATTTCTTTTGGCCCACTGTGAGTTATCCAGGTCCAAGCTTTGCTAACCGGTTGCAAAGTTGGTTTCAATAATCATGGAGCAATATCCTGTGATTTCACTTTAAAGAAAGAATAGGTGAGTCTGTTTTCAGATGTTGCTGGTAATAAATGGTGCTGGAATAATAGTTTGTAGCTTTCTGTCAAGCAAGTTACCCGAGTCAAAGAAAGGATCAAAGACCACCTAACCACCCCCTCCCAATCCTCTTCATGCACTCCCAGCAGTAGGCACAAGGCAGTATCTCTCGAGTTGAAAGAGTGAAGCAACCAGTCAGTTACATGATTGTGAAAAAATAGCCTACAATCACTGGACAGTAAAACAGTTGTGTGATCTCTGAATCTGTACGATGGTTGGGCTTGGTGAAGAATAGCTCCTCGAGGGATATGGTGGTGCCCGTTCTATGCCCTTTGATGAACAAACCCTGAATATGCCAATGACAGTGTAAATCATAAGCTTACAATACAATATATCAATGGTTCTATGTGCATTGAATGCTTCAATTGTCTGTTTGGTTCGCTTGTCAAAAACTAACATATTCCTGTCACATTTATGGCAATACTTCGTCACCAAATAGAGGATCTAGACATTCTCGCGCTTTTTATTTGGTTTTTCTGTGTATGTGGGGTGGTGGGGTGGGGTGGGGGCTGGAGGTCGTATGTCATTTCAATTTGGTATATCGCATCTGTGAAAGGTCAATCTTATCCAAAGTCACAGTTTGACGGGTCACTTCATCTTCGACTTGAAAATTGCGGTTCATTGCTAACATTGTTCGTTAGTTTTGTTGATGGATTTTAAGGGATCAAAGTTTCATAGAGTTGAAGGCGCACCAGGAGCGCCGATAACTGATTTACGGGGGGGGACCGTTCTGGAGAGATTTATTACTCACTGAAAGTGTAGCCGATTTTGTCCTATAAAAGTTAAAAGCCAATAATGTTACGTTGGTTTGTAACGTTGAATCCTTCTGAACCAGCCATGTAATAATTACATGTTAATTGGATACCGAATCTAAATTAAACAAGCATGTGCTAAAGATTATATCTGTCTGCCCCAAATTAGCGAGTTGTTAACCGTCTTGGTTCTATAGAGAAAATTTTTGTGTCCCACAAATTCAATACATGTTGTATTAACTTTTAAAATTTGGCAAAAATAAGTGAAATATTAAAAGGGATATTTTTGATAACATTTTTCAAAATAAGTGTGTCCCACAAATTCAATAAATGTTGTATTAACTTTTAAAATTTGGCAAAAATAAGTGAAATATTAAAAGGGATATTTTTGATAAAATTTTGCAAAATAAGTGAAACATTAATAAGGGAACTTCTGGTGGCGGAGATTGCGACATTTATAAGGTTTATCGAAACTCTAGAGTATTTAGTGAAAATCACATCTGTAATTCGTGTTCCTAACTCTGGATAAAGTTGTATAAATGTAATTTATTTTTATATGATGAAGATAAACTCTTCCTTTCTGTCTGTGACGTCATCACGGTAGATATTATATGAACTTAAAGGAACGTTCGAACGACTCATAACTGTATCCCACTGTATTGCTTTTTTTGTATTTGTATTGCTAGTTATTATCACAGAAGAAGCCAACCCTGAATGCTCCTTTAAACGTTAATTTGTTTTCAGCAACTGAAGGAATTTTTCACAGTCTCTACTATAGAGTCCACGTTCCTGTTTTATTTGCCTAAATCACCTCTTAGATTTGAATTTGAATTAGATTTGAATTTGCAATAACAAAACCTTTTATATCATTCTTCTACATGGTACAGAAATGAAAATGTATTTCAATATATTTGATTCTATATTATACTGTTTCCTGTTATCTGTTTTTTCTTTCTTTCGAAGCTTAAGATACCTTAATATTTTACGCAAGACCCCATTCTTTTCTACAATTATAGAGTACGTTATATTCAAATGGTTGGTATATTCAAATAGTTGGGATTACTCATAATTAATTCCACAATTTTCCTTTCAAAGAGAATCGTGCAGTTATAGAATAAATGTTTCGTATTTCGTAACTCACAAATAGACTCGTTTTTTTTTTATCGAATTATAAATGAATAGGTTCATTGGGACAAGAGTCCGTTTGATTATTCTTATTCTTATTTATTTGTTTATATATCTAGATGAAGGACGAGGAAGGGGAAGTGACGATCTATAGAAAATAGAACTAGTCTTTCTATTGTCTTTTGTTCCCCCCTCATATCATGTATAGAAATGATATAATGATATTATTTAAGTGTTGTATATGTAAAAGCATCAATAAAGGCATCAATTCTAATCTTAAGCTATTCGCTGATGACAGCTTATTATATACAGAACCACTGACAATCCGACGGACACAACTCTACTTCAGAAAGACCTTTTTACGTTGTCAGACTGGGCAGATATACCTGGCAAATGCAGTTTAATGCTGAGAAGTGTTATGTAATAAGAACGCAATCGTATAACAAAAAGGCTCATCTTTTCGATTCTATAATATAGGGTCATAGCCTATAAGGACGTCGACCATCAACCATACTTAGGTGTATACTTATAAAATGAATTGGAGTCACCACATAGTCTATTGCAGAGTACCGATGTAGATGTAACATATCGGTAGTGACTAATTTATAGATTTGTAATTTGTCGTATATACCTCGTGTAAAATGACCAGCTATATAGTTGAAGAACAACTTCCTCATGTCCTTACCACCCAAATTATCCTCCCAAGCCACGCTTCAAATCAGTGGGGGAGCTTCCATCAAGTCAGGGGGGGGGGGCTGATGCCCCCCCCCCTGACGGACTCAAATGGACTGCTGGCGGCCTTTTCAGCTTTTTACCACTTTTAACTTATTCGCAATTATTGACTTTTTTTATTGCGCTCTCATCTACCTATTGACATTGGTCACGTTTTGTTGGTGTAATTTTCTGACAAAATGCTCTAACAGCTATTTATTCTTCGTTTATCTGCAAATTAGCAAGGCCCGGAAAGGGTCATATCCGGCGATCTAGGGAGTATCTTTACTAAAAATAATTATGTACGCTCCGCGCCAACCTGTGATGGCGCTCCGCTTAGATAGTGCGGAAAGCACCCCTACAGACCATTCTGCCCCCCCCCCCCCCCGACCAATACCTCTAACTCCGCCACTGCTTCAAATCACTCGTATTGACAAACTAGTACAATTCCTATAACCTTTATCTGATAGAAACATGATTTTCATACTGCTCAAAACGGTTCAGTTTGAGTGCTCTAATGCGGAATATGAAGTGCAGTAAAGGGAAAAATTTAAAAAAATGAAGACGTTCATCACTGGCGCTGAATATTCATTCGAGGAAGGTTACTCTCATCCAATTGGGACAATTTCCCAATGCTAATACCTCTCTAAACAGTACTCCGATATCATGCTCTCAAAGCCACTGGTATTGACTGTATAATCAGTTCCTAACCTTGATCTGACAGTCACATGATATTATTGAGTGTTCTGAAGCGGGACATGATACTACAAAATAGAAAAAAATTGTCCCAACATGTACATGTATAGGCCTACATTAAGGTTCCCTCAATTCTCCCGTATTGCTGCTGTTGAAGGTGTGTGTGTGTGTTGGGTGGGTGGGGGGGGGGGGTGGGTGGGTGGTACCACTTGTTTATTACTGACTTAAGGGTACTGTACAAATAACTTGAGCAAAAGTATAGTATGCTAAGGATGATATGCTATCAGTGTATGTCGTAATTCTATAACACTTTTTAATTTTCCCCCCAAAAGGAAAATCTTTAATAATATGAGGTTCATCAGTCAAAGTGACTGGACACGCTATCTTATACACAGCAATTGGTCACTTCCTCAGACGAAGCGCGAAATTCAGTTAAAAAAACATTATTATGAACTCAAATAACATGTTTACAATGCATTAAAAATTTGCCACCAACAAATGGTATTGATTGTCAACAAAATGGCGTACTTCTGTATTTCAGATAAAGTCAAAGAAAGTAGGTTTGGTTGAGTTTAGAATTTTATAAAACAATGGATTATCATTATCATTTATTCGGTATCGACATCCAATTTAGTATTAAAGGATTGTTCCAGGGATTAAACAAATGTTATAGGTGAATATCTTGCAAGAGTGGAAGATAAGTCTATTTCTTTTGGCATAACAAGACTAACATCATGCATAAAGTTATCCATAAACTTGCAACAACTACAAACAAAAAACCTACCTGCCTTACCTGTGGCCGGGTATGGTGCATAGCTCCATGGAATCGATACTTCCTGAATTACTTCGGTGACTACCCGTAAACTGAGGGCGTTCCACATGCACTTTGTTTACCCCTCCATCCTCCCCCCCCCCCCCCTTGGTCTGACGCATTACTTGTGTTCCCTGATATATATATATATATATATATATTGCATGTTGTCCGTCGTGATTGCTACCCTTTTCCGAAAACATTTGATGGCGCTGTCCATATTTGCCATATATTTGTAACCATACAACGCGGGAAGAGAAACACACGGGGACAACAGAACGATATGCTCATTTAATCAAACATTTGAAAATACATAATGACGTCACGAGTCTGTTGTGAGATTCTGAAATATAAGTTATAAATTAAAAAACAATATAGCTTGAGTCATCACATCGCAGTATTCTGCATTACAGTACATAACATTGATTTCATGAGCAATTAATTACGTACAGTTTGGGCTTTTGGAAAAATTGTATTGTATCGGTTATATTTTTAAGTCGGTTCTAGAAATTTACGATAAACATCATAAATACAAACTTACTTGGACTCTATGATTTCAAAATAATATCGTTCGTTAACACTGACCGGGCTTTAATTTAACAAGCATTGTGGCTTATTTTTAATTTATAAATATATTAAATGCATTATCTAGTATGACGTTACACATGATTAATTTTCTGTATAACGTAACGTTCATTTGATAGTTTTGCGTTGTTTGAAACTTGAAATTAGCTACATTACATTGCATGTACAGTAAAACTTATTTAATCATACAAAGTAATAGTATACATATAATATAAAACAAGATGGGGTATACTAAAATGATAGGAAACCTGTATGAAAAATGCTGAAATTGCATAAAATAAACCTCAGCCCCACTGCGAGAAGTCGTTCGCAGAACTATCGTTAAGACAAGCTAAGAAGTATTGAACGAAACCTGTGACACAAAATTCGTGAAAATTAATCAGTTTAATTCGTGTATAATTGCACACTGGATGAGCCGATGAAGCATGTACTCTTTTCCCTTGAAATAACTTGAATTACCACTTTAATAAGTACTGCTGCTTTCAGGCGAGGACACAACAAAGGATGATATTAAATATTACTATATTTAGTGAGCCACATTGGTTTTGTTATGACTTTAAACCATTGGTATTGTTATGACTTTAAAATAATTCTTTAAAAAAAACTGTTTAATCGGATGAGTTTAATCTGTTAATTGTCTACATTGAAATAATGATATATCTGTATAGGATAACTTAATCATGAGATGCACTGGCCGGGTGCGCATGCATCCTTTCCCCCCACCTATATTCTCACCCCACCCCACCCCCACACGACCCCCACCCGACCCCCACCCTTCTCCTCCACCCACCCTAGATATTTAGCTTTGGTGTCTTTCATATATGCCTATATGTTATGCCATATCATTAAATGTTGATAATATTCTGCACCAGTTATAACGTCTGCACCATATCGTATACGGCATATACCGAACCGTATATACCGTGTTAATAGTTTCACCCGGTTTGCTTTGTATTATCCTTTCATACCGAACCACTTTCATACCACTTAAAAGACTGACAAGCTAAAGAATACAGGACTGCATGACCTGAATGGGGTCAGACATGGTCAAACTATCATAACGTCTGCACCATGCAGTATACAGCATATACCGAACCGTATCGTCTTGTTGTTGTTCTTGTCGCTGTCAAACACTATTTCCAGAAATCTAGTCATACCGTACTATATATTGTAGATGTTTTGTTTTTTCATATCGAACCGTCATCTATTACTCTTTATAGATCTGTTCATATTTGGTGACAAGTGGTGCATTACTTCATTTCTGTACCCGACGTATATTCAGTTCTCGTTAGGTGTTCATACTATCATATACTTAACATAGATAGTTGGTTGTCTCATATACGGACTGCATGAGTTACAAATGTGTCGTCATGAAGATATTTCAGCGACCGGAATTGGGGAATATTTTAAACCGGTTTGACTATTATCCGTGGGTGGTGTCAATTGATTCTCAATTAACAAGCGTGTAATGTCAGCAATACTGGTTGAGTGTTTCCGATTAAAATCAATCCATACTGGAGACATTATTATGTTTATCCACTTATTTATGAATATTCAGCAGTAAAAAATAGCAAGAAAGCTATTCCTAAGCTACTCCAGATCGCACAAAAAAAAGTTTATGATATTCCAATATTGTTGGTCTGATTCAATATCCACAGAAAGGTATTCTTTATTATAACAACTCCGTTTTATCTTGTAGCTTCATTTCAGCGTTTCTCATTATATCTATATTTAGCATTATTGTCAGTTTCCCCGGAAGTGTTTCTGCCTGCTTCTCTATCTGCCTATCGCCATCATTTCCTCTGTTAATACTTTGCCGTAGAGTAATCAATTTTATAACAACGTGCCACAGTTTTTTCTTGGCAGAATGTACGCAGCCGTTTCAAGCTACGATAAAATAGTTACATGTGTAATTTACTAACTAGCCAAATGTCAGTTAACCGCCACCGGTTATCTCAAATCACCGCGGTCTGATCTTCAAGGAATCTTGTACATCGAATTACGGATTCCGTAACCAAACCTGCAAAAACACGTTTCTTATGTTTATGATGAACGTCGTCTCATACTGTCACCTGAGTTACCATGGTAACGTGTGGCGGGAATACCGAATCACCATTATTAGTTTCTTTCAACAATCAAATCCAAACAGTCCTCCGAAAAAATCAAGGGGTTGTGTTGGTAACTGATCGAAAGTGTCCATACCCCCCCCCCACCTTCTCCTTCCCGATCCTCATAACAGACATATTCATAATTTTGTCACCTCGACTATTCTGTCTCCTCGTTATAATGAAGATACAATCAGTTTAAGTCATGATCTTGCTAGGCATACCAAAATACATTTCCTGACGGCTCATATTGGAAGGACTCCAAGAGTTAAAACGGAAGTTCTTTACCAGTGGCACACCGGCTTTCATAATGCGGTACACATGGTCATGGTTCGTATTACTTCCTCATGTTCACACAAAAGTCTTGAAATCCAGACAACTTATATGTATGATATCATCCGTTTTGGTGATGTTGTTTGATCTTCAAACGGTTAAATCTAACCTTCGTGTCTTGCTTTACGAGTTCAACAACTGGTTGTTATCACGTCCGTCCTTGATTGCTTATACAGAAGTACATGATTATATCATTGGCACCATACTGTAAAGACACATGTATGCTGTGTGTGTTTTGTTCGTTTGATATCTTGCTTTACACAGTCTAATCGAAATTCAGTGTCATATGAAGATCCGAACCATTCCTCCGCGCGACTTTATACATTTAATGAACAACGTGTGAAATTACTGCAGGGAAATTATGAATACGTTTGCAATAGAGATAACAAATAAACTATCTGGTTATAATGACTTTCGAGCCTGTGAGTCCAGAGATTTTGGAGAAAAAAAATCAATAAATAAATTAAAAAAAAAAATCTATTATCAAACCCCCCAAAGCTGTCCATCTCAAAACCCGACACGCTTGTTCTGCATGAAAGTAAAATGTGGGTGCGAACACCTTTTTCAGATAACTTGATTTGTTTCTTATCCGGACTGAAAGGGAGGGGTGTGGGGAGGGGCATGGGGGTGGGCAGTGTTTGATAGTTAAACAAGATGGTGTGATACAGAATATGTTTGGTTGACTGGCGTCAAAGTTCATACATCAACTAATAATAATATGTTAGATTTGATAACTCGGTTTGGATCGATCTATACCGTGCGTCTCACTACCGTTCAAAAGCCAAAAGGAAAGCTTCCTTGTAGACTAGACCATTGGATATGATGTTCACAATGGGAAACGATGTTCTCTGGTCTTCAGTTCTTGGTTCATGGTTAGACATTTATCAAACCGAAACGGTTTTGTTGCAATGTTGGTGCACGATACCACGGTTTCACCGTCCTTAAATTAAGTTATCCCTCTGCTTTACAGAATTTTTTTTTTTTAAATTGCGGGCATATTTTGGCGACAGTTGTGATGTTGACGATTAAAACAAACGATTGAGCATAAACAGAGGGACGGAAATCTGTATCAAAGGAGAGTGGGTGGAGTGGGACGAACTGATCCTAAATCTTGTCGGTAGCCCTAGATATCAGGAAGGTGGGCGGTAAAACCTCTGGCTTGAGCATACAAATTAATCTCTTTTTTTTTTTCTGGTTGTTGATTGAATACACAGATGACGAAAGCATTGATCGAGTACGCATCTTTGGTAGTCTAGGAGCCAACACAAAGGTCCATCATTCATCCACCGTGATGAAATGGAATAGTACAGTCATGACGTCACAACTTTTGTTTACTTGCCGATCGCCTAGTCTGCTGAAGTCAAATCGATGGTGGGGAAGCAAAATATGATATGTAGTTATTAAAATTGGCAATACGAAATTAAAAGAAAGGCATCGGTCTACTTACCTAGTAAGGTAAATGTACATATATAGGGTCATATTCCCAGAAAGGATTTTTCAGAATTGTTACACATAGAAAAACGAATGGAAAAAAAGGAATCTAGAAACAGAACCGGTAGTAACTCGTTTGATTTCTTCGTGTGGTACGGTATGCGCGAAACGATAACGTCAAAACGCTGGTTTTTATACGTTTATTATACGAGAGAAAGAGAGAGAGAGAGAGAGAGGTGGAGAGAGATGATCAGGCAAATAAAATGATTGATAAAAGCTATAACTGACAAACATTTATCATACACACCTTAGAGAAAAACAATTCTCTTGAAACATAATCTGTGAAAAAAAAGGTGGAATCTGGAAGAAAATGTATTATAATATCAAAAAACAAATCAGCTACAAAGTTGCAAAACAGAATGGCGATGTCGTGTTCTTGTGAATAATTAATTAGACAACCACAAGGAGTAACACCGATTTTATATTGACCCTTACCTACTGAGTTCGAAATAAATTTAAGTAGACTTCTTCTTTCCCAGGAAGTTCCTCTTCTTCTTCTCCTTTGACATCTGCCCATCTCGAGTTGAATCTTGATCTCCTCCGTCACGGTGAAAAGAAATCCCCCTGCGCTGTAAATCATGAAATAACGACCTAACTTGCACAAATATTATGATATTACGGAAGGAGAGAGCCTGAGAAATAAAAGTTCTCGTTTTCTCCTCAGTTAAGACTTTTAAAAAAAGAACACAACATTTTATTGTTGAATACACGACATAGCGAGAGAGAGAGGCTAGGCTTTGAAGCCTATCAAGGCTTTGAAGCCTACCATAGGCTTTGAAGCCTATCAAGAGTTTTGTATGTGATCGCAAAAACTAGCTTGCGATCGTTTTTTCTTCTGCATTTCGCAGAACTGATTCGTGTATGCAACGCGAGTAGACGTTGTGCGTAGGCACACATATAGTCATTAAATACTTGATTTGTAAAGCACAAGAAGAAAGGGGGGGGGGGGGGGGAATAGAAAAAAAAAGATATTATCGCAGGGTTTGTGAAAATACTGATTAAAAACAGGAAGAATATATATAATGCGTTGTAACTTAACCAACCTATTAAATATACACAGCTTCCGTGAGCGCCGCCATATCTTGTTCCGGTTCCCGCTGCCAGCCGTGCGTTTCTGGCCGTTTAGCAATTGTGTTTTTTTTTTTATGTGTAAAGAAAGAAACGGTTGATTAATGGTGTTAGTATTAGTACCAGCTGTTATTCATATGTATCATGCGTTTAACATTTGAATAATACCATTTCCCCAATAATGCATTTTAATTGAAACCAGCGGCTGTGTGAAAGTAGCAAATATATGAGAATGCATTTTGAAATAAATAATATTATTCATGAGTTATACAGTTGTTTTGTTTTTTTAATAGATGGAACATTTTTCCATTAGTTACATTTTGTAATCATATAATTCGCAACTATTTGATTGAGTAAGCAATGAATAAATAAAAACCGAAGTAGAAAAAGTTACTCACATGTTGACGGATACATATATTATGAATATTCATCAAGCTTGGTTAATCTTTACCTGTCACAACAAGAGCTGCAAACCTTGAATAATTAATATTAAAATAAGCTAATTAATGATTTATGTATTCATTAATGGAAAGGTAAAATGCGTAAGTTTTATTCGAAAATGCCACTCATTCCCATCAGCAAACCAACACTCAAGCCAGTGCATAGGCACCGGTGACCTTTCACACCGTTACGTCATCATTCAGCACGTATGCACTCGCCATATCTGGGCATCATCATGCAGAAGACAAAAGTTACAAGACGATACAGTATTATCATAAATGAAAACAAAACAAGAAAATGAAATGTGAGGGAAAGAAATTCATGCGTTAGATCTGCCGGTAGCCTCGAGATAGAAAAAAAAAATGGACTGAATAGTAAAAACGGGACGATACAAGGACGATACAAAACAGTGAATTCGTCGCGAGGTCACGAGTCCATCTTCAGCTTTCAATCGCAGAGTTCCGGAAGGTGTTTTTTTCTGTAATAATTGTCGTGTGTTTCCTTCTTAAAGGCACGGATGTTATATGTTGTTTTTTTCAATCCGTGTGTGTATATTTGTGTAGTGTATTTAAATGAAATATAGGCCTATCTTATTTTAAATACTGGTTTGAAAGACTTAGCTTAAACTCTAAAAACTAAACAGAGTAACATAACACCCATACCTGAATGGACTCGTCCATATTCTCGTCGGAGGTACATAATTATGAAAACAGAGCCTTAAAACTCCCAGTTTTCGTAACCCGTTCATCCCCCCTCCTTTTCCCTTTAACCCCCTTCCAGAATACTTTATTTTCATTTTCCTATGATAAATACACATCACTTCTAAGTACCATAACCAGTTTTTTTGTAGCTGCTCCTATTTGGGGCTAACCATTCGTCTCTGCCATCATTTAATCACCAAATCAGAAATGCCCTCATTTTCTTTTCTCTTCTTATTTTTATTTTATAACCAATTTTTCTGTTGCAATTTTCCACGTTTCCATTGTTTTATAATTGCAAGTTTCTTGTTACTTTCAAATCATCCCACTTTCCTCCCTCAGAAGTCGGCAAACACTTTTTTGTTTTGGCTTGTATTGCTCTTTATTGGCAGAATTTTGAATATTCATGAATACCATCGCTAATTGAGTTGAATTGCCATTTTCCAATGTGTCTTCCACCCACTAGCCGTGAACTTGACTACATACCTGCACAATCTTCGGGATGACATTTTACGATGGTGTCTTCACCTGATATGGTTTCATAGGTGAAGTCGGGGATAGGATTATCACCCTTTTGGAATTCTACGCAAAGATACCGGAATTCTCCACAACCCATTTTATCTACATCAAAGGGAGGGGTCTCCAAGGTGGGGAATGTAAGAGGTCCACCCTGCGGTAGGGTGGTCGCGGCGTCGATGGGGGTCAATACGTCGGAATAGATAGGATCACGGCGCTCGTTTCCTAACATGTCGCGGCTTGCAAATACGGAGACTTGCCACAGATCTACACCTGTCACCTCTCGGCTGTAAGGTTCAACGTCAACACTTGTTTCAATGAAGATAGGGGAGTCAATTCCAGGTACGTGATCTTCTGGGATTTCTCGAGACCATTCTAACTCGGTGAAGACAACACCTGAATGGAAAAATAAAGTTAAGAATATGTTCATAAGTACAGCTAAGTGTTTGGGTAATAACTGTAGAAAATCAAGAGGAGATTGCAGTCATTTTGATGAGTGAGTCACCGTACTTGTTAAAATAGCTATTGTTGGCAACTTTAAGCTTAAAATAGAAGCTAATAATATATATGTTTTTAAAGCATAACATGGGCATGCCAGAAAATCGAAGTTTGCGCACTTTCGATCTCCGGCAATAATTTGATAGGTTTAAAAAAGAAAATAGGAAATCACTTTTTGAAAACATGTAGCAATTTTAAGTCCGCTAACATTGGCGAGTTGGAATAACGCAAATGGAATTTGGTTGGGTCTGTTGAAAGTAAAAAAAAAAAAAAAATTCTTACCTTTGCAAACATCTTCCATGCTAACGCATTCCACAAATGGATCTTGTACTGGCTGTGTCTCAAATGTATAGTCGATACTGGCAGCAGGGTTTTTCGCCAATTCGAAGCACATGAATGGAACCTCATCACAGATGAGGCCAGATAAATCCACCTGGAAGTCCATCTCGTTGAAGGCGAGATTTTCACCAGTATTTAGAGTTTGGTCATCTTGTACAGCTGTCAAGATCTGTGGTTGCTCGTTAACACGTATTCCTCTCCCGTTGGTGTTTGTAGAGAAGAACGTTTTGACTTGCCATAAGTCCTCTCCAGCTACCGTTGTCGTCAGTAATTTATCTGTGGTAGCCTTCAGTTTGACTGTCGTATCGGTGTTGTCGGTATTCTCCACAATAATGTCAGGACTGATCAGTGTTGCTTCTAGATCAGTAAAGACAACTCCTGTAACAAGATACGAAAAGCATAGATTTATAATTGCAACTCAAACCAAAACCTTGGATTTTTCAGAATTTGCTTACAATGATCCGATATTGTTTCTAGCCTTTTGTTTACATATATATAGGTAACCCCCCCCCCCTTACAAATGTATATATCTTTAAAACAGATGTCTAACATATACAGTCGCAAAACGACCATCACTTTACTAATCGATGTTCCTTTCCACATGAACCATCTTGAAACTCCCTCTTTTAAGTTGCCCTCATCCCTCATCATGCCCCCATCTCGTTAAACTAGTACTTACTTGACTGACATGCTTGTGGCTTGCAAACCACCAATGAATCTCGAGAAACGTCACCACGCCCTCCTTCCACAATAAGTGTAAATTCTGGATCAGGAGCGTCCCCTTTCGTGAATTCCATGCAAATGTAGTTCACGTCATCGATACATCCAATAGTTCCAAATTCAAATTCTGTCTCAATACCATCAAGATCGAGAGGGTCACCATTGGTAATGTCAGTGGAACCTTCCACGTCATTGAGGATTTGGCCCACTTCTCCAAAGCGAGGACCATCACCCAAAGGATCGCTACTACCAAACAGTGACACACTCCAAAGATCGTCACCCTCTAGGTCACGTGTGTCATCCCTGAATGTGACGTCAATGTCGATAGATACAGGAGTCTCTTGACCTGGAATTGGATTCTCTCCAGTCAGTTCCCAGTCGAATGTCTCGGCAAACACTCCTAAAAGAGATAAATTGGGATTGGAAAACAAAACAAGACATAAAAACACTTGATCTAAATGTTGGGACTTTGTACGAGAAAAGCGTACGTTTATTATATTACCTAGATAGGTCATACCTAACATATTGACACAAGCTTGCACCAAAATAATACTGTTATATATAGGCTATTGGTAGTCTGCTATTTCTTAGAATATAGTTGGGTAGTAACGTTAACTTTTCACTCGTTCTATACTAAAGATTCGTGAGCTTTTATACAGAAATTTGCTCTATTTTCTTCGTTAAACCCAAACAGCTATGTGTATATGCTTATGCCTACTATCAGTAACTAATATAATATAGGATTTATACATATATTTATGATATGTTATTAAGTAGTGTGTTTCTTGTATAGTGTAAAAACGCGTGTGAATGGAAACCGGCCCAAACATATACACACAAAAGATGAAGAACACAAAATGAGGCCAACCGGCTATTAGTCTGAAAAAAAATATTTTCAGATCACGAGGCTACCGGCAAAAATCGCATTTGCACCTTCTTGTTTAGAGAAGCACATTGAAAATAAAATTCTTTGTTTTGTTTTCTTTGTTTGCTTGTAAATGAATAAACACATAAATGAAATGAGTTTGTTTGACATAGAAAATCGAAATGATGAAAAAAAAGAACACACCAAAAAAAAAAAAAAAAAAAAAACATCAGCTTGAAAGGGAAAAACAAATCATGGAATGTCATTTGTATTGAAATATACAATGTCTTCCGATGGAAGACACACAAACGCACTGACACATATACACATATATATACACATACAAACACTCATATAGTATCATTGGTTACATATGTAACACACTGAATCAAATGTGTTTAGTGGGCGTTTTAATATTATTCTTTTATTAGTAACATGAGGGCAAAAATCAGTGTTAGAATATTTGGTCAGGACCAGTTGAAATAGGCAGTGGTAACCGAATCTCAGCACTGTAGTTTAAGAGACAAAAAGAACATCAATATTCGTTAAATACGAAGAAGAAGGCAAAAAAAAAGAAGGAAAAAAAAAACATTGACGAAATGTCGTTAAATCTAATAAATAGTCTGTTCTATAAAGTTTCATCATAGCTCTAAATGTTACAACTGGTTTTCTCTCTGCTGAATTTTGTTATTGTTTTTCTGTTTGACGCTGAAGTAAACAAAACGTTCATTGGACAAAATTACTCCATTAGCCTACATGAGTTGAACAGATTATTCCCTTGAAATATTGAATTTCCTTCTATCGTCCATTTCGCTAGGATTGAGATGCCCGTATGAGTGTGTAACCCCTCGGATGTTCTTACACCCCCTTCACCACGCCTACCAGCCCATGCCCACTTCAAGTCACCCTACCCAACCCCTCCACTCCCACCTCTCTCTGAAAAACAGTATAATCAGTTGGAAGCGCTAACTAGTGATACCGACAATAAATGCCAAGTACTCGATTAGTGTACATGCAAAATATAAACTACAGTTTTATTGATATCAACGTGAAAGACTTGCAGTCCTATCAGGTTACAGTCTAGGAATGAATTAACTTTGAAAGCATTGGAACTGTAAAACATTTCTTACAATACTAGTGCAAAGGAAGGAACTGGCGACATATTTGAATCATGAATTTAAGCATGATTTAAGTTCGTGTGTGTTTGTGTGGGTTTTGAGGTAGGGAGTGTGTAGGTGAGGTGGGTGGGGCGGGGAGGGGGGGGGGGGGTGTAATGTTAACCCCATAATCAGTTGGCTTAAAGTTTATGGTGTACTGTCTTTAAATGTCGTAGGGACGAAAATGGTATCTTGGATCGAGGGAGGGATTAATGATGGTGTACGAAAATATGTACCATTTTAGTAACGAATTTAGACATAGATTAAACTCTGAAATGCAGAGATTGAAATTTCATTCTTTGAGAGTGTCCCATTATGGCGCCTTTCTTTGCGGATTAAATTATCATGCATTCTCAGAATGCAAACCAACTAAAATGCAGCTCCAAATAGAGCTTTACGTGACGTCACTCTTCGGTTATAAGAGTGAAATACCACTCCTCTATTAAGAGTGATCATGTCCTACATAGTCACAAATTGAAATGTCACTCTCTGGAAATAAGAATCTAAGGTAAGTCATTACGTCACATGACGCCACGATGTTTTTTAGGACACGTGGCTTGTCAGGATGTTGTAGAATGCGCTTTAAATATGTTGTGTTGAATCCAGTCTGATTCAGGCAATGGCGTATATAGGCTACTATTTAGTATGTACCTGACGTCACAATATCGATCGTGCATTGTATTCAATGCGATATGTAGATATATACAACGTGTCACATTTTCAAACACCACAGAATTTCATATGAAGTCTTTGGGGCTGCTTACTTTGTGTTGTTGGGCCCATCCTCCTCCCTCCTGTTTTTGGCAGTCGTCCAACATCCGTTTGCAAAGAAAAACGATTGGCATTGTCTTCACTGCTACAGGAATTTCTAAAGTATTAATACGTTCATAATCTCAACCCCGAAACCACATGTGCGTGTGAAATGGAGTACGGATCTTGTGGAGAACCTACCCAACCCCATCGGCCATTTTTAACCTCAACCCAAAATTTAGAAAGGGAAACTTCCTTTACAAATCTGATGTTAAGACACAAATCAGCTATACGACAAACATGTCTCCACGTAAAGTAAAATAATACCGTAAATACATATAAACTGAAAAGGAATAAATATGATATCTGGATTGAATTACCTTTACAGATCCCCAGACGAACGCATTTTGTTTGCCTCTCGTACTCATCCCGGTAAACGGTGTAAGTAAAATCCAAATCAAACTTAGGTTCTGGGTCATCCGTCATATTAAACTTGATACAAAAGTATTTGAAGTCAGCACAGACGCCCTCCGTAGCTTCAAATATATAACGCACTTTGTTGAAAACCCATCTTTTGTCCGGAGGTTCGTAATCTGATTTGGCTTTTAAAAATTCTTGAGCTCTATGTTTTGCCGATAGCACGTTAGCATTATACGAAAGTTTTGCTCCAGAACCATCGCTGTTACTACTGACCCAAGCGCCTATCCTCCACATATTTCTTCCTCGTATTTTCCTTGACGTCCGTGCTTTGAATATTTCTACCTCTGCCGCGAATTTAAACTTGTTTATTTGGCCCTCGGTAACACTTGTACCCGGCGTGAATTGGTTGAACAAGTCATAAAATTCCATTGCTGGGTGAAAGAAAAACAAAAACAGTTCAAAGTAAGTAAGTATTTATACACAGACATATTTAAGGAGTGAAGGGAGGAGGAGGGGGAATGAGGAGAACGAGGAGGGGAGGCAGGAAGAAGAAGGAGAAGGAGGAAGGGAAGAAGGAGGATGAGAAGGAAGAGAAGAGAAGGATGGGAGACGGAGGTGAAGCAAGAGGAGGCCATAAAAAAGGAGATTGAGAAGGAGAAAAAAAGGAGGTGAAGAACGAGGAGGGAGTGACGTAGGAGGAGGTGACGGTGGAAAAGCAGGAGAAGGGAAGGAGGTGACGTAGGAGGAGGAGGAGGAGGTGATGGAAAGAAAAAGGAGTCTGTGACGGAGAAGGGGTGGGGGGATGGGAGGTGAAGAAACTATTACTTACTGTAAGGACACAGTGGACAGCACTCTCCGGGTATTTTGACAGGATCAGAACATTTTGGTTGTCCACAACTGATAATGTCACAATCTGTGGTACCGTTGCGACAAGTACACAATGTACAATCGTCGATAGTCCATTGTTTGTTATGTTTTTTCAAGGTACCTCTAAACACACACGGTCCCTTGTCTTTAAGTCGACCGACCGCTGATGTAGACTCTGTAAAACAACAGGATAAGACACAAAATTTGCAAATGTTGGAATAAGAGAAGATTGAAAAAAGATTGAACCCATGACGACTTCGATGCAAGGTAGCAAAATAGCTTAAAGCAGCAGCTTCGATGCTCAACATTTCCTCGCTAAGGTATAAGGTATAAGCAACATGAAACGAGTTAATTATTCCCTTCGAAATTATTTCTTGAGAAGGAAACAAAACAGTGACGGAGCGTCCATACAGTCAGGGGGCGGATGCCCCCCCCCCCCCCTGACGGACTCAAATGGATTGCTGGCGCCCTTTTCAGCATTTTACCACTTTTTACTTATTCGCGTTTATTGACTTTTTTATTGCGCTCTCATGACATTTGTCACATTTTGTTGGCGATGACACCTATTTATTCTTGGTTTATCTGCAAATTAGCAAGGCCCGGAAAGGGTCATTTCCGGCGATCTAGGGAGTAACTTTACTCAAATTTTTTTTTTACTCTCCGCGGCAACCTGTGGTGGCGCTCCGCTTAGATAGTGTCGAAAGCGCCCCTACAGACCATTCTCGCCCCCCCCCCCCCCGACCAATAACCCTAGCTCCGCCACTGCAAAAAAACTACTAATTTACAGCATTATATGGTTTTAATATTGAAAAGCATCGAAAATGTACCCAAAAAGAATTGCTTAAGACATTCATGATAAAACGTGGGCTGTTTTTTAACCAGCCCCGACCCCACCAACGGCGTACGCGTATTAATAATAAATATGGACATTTATAATGCGCCGGTATCCGTCAGTAAAAGACGCTCATGGCACAGTGACACAAACAGTGCGACAGCAAAACAAAAAAAAAGTAACATTGTACAAGACAATAATCAAGCAAATATGGGCAACATTGAACAACTAATTAAACAGTTTTCATCAGATGCGTCTTGAAAGGGCTGAAAAAAAGCACTGTGTTTTACATGTTCTGGAAGGTTGTTCCACAGAGACGGGGCAGCAGCAGCAAAAGCTCTTTTGCCGCATGATCGAATTGAGCGATTTTCACACAGGAGTAATTTATTGTGTGATCTCATGAAACTGCGATTTGCGTGATATGGTTGCAGGAGTTCTGACAAGTAGAATGGCGAAGTTCTAACGAAATAGCGATATGTGAAAATCAATATTTTAAATATAATTCGGTCTTTGATCGGGAGCCAGTGTAATTCTCTCAGAATATGTGTAACATATTCCCTTGGCTTGGAACGGGTGATAATTCGTGCAGCAATGTTCTGTAGTCGTGCAAGACGGTCGATTTGTATTTCTGGTAGACCGTAAAAACGAGAGAATTTCCCACGCCAAGGCGTGGTGTGACGTATGCATGCACTAGTTGTATTCTCTGAGCGGATAACATGCGAGAGACGAGCAAGTGGGTGGAGGGTATGGTAAGCTGGTCACGTGAGTGTTAGGTGGCTTTCCCAGTTATCTCAGTTGACTACAATGGGCATGTTTGCCACGCAGAATATATCCCGCAAGATTTATAATTATTGTAATGTGCCTTCGCGCTACTATATTGGGATTATGCTAGCCCAATCCATCATCTACAAGACTGGCTGGTGAATGCTATGCTGAAAATTAATTCTTCATAAGAATCTCAAACTCACAGGTTCGCTACGCAGGAAAAAAACCAGGCTCAGATTTTCACAGAATTGTGGCGGCGAACAGTTAATTCTGCCCACGTAAATAAAAAAGATCTCCTTACTTGAGTAGCATACTTCTTCAAACCTATACGAATAGTGCCCTGAAGTAACGAGGCAGGGGTGTGTAGTCCTGCTCCCGGGACCGCAATTTAACGTCCCCTCCGAACGACGTGAGTACCGCTTTCCACGTGTAGCCACTTTCCTACCACGAGAAAGGAGCGGGGTGAAAATTGGTGTCAGTGTCGACACCGAGGTTTGAACCAGGGACCTCAGGTACTGCAGACGTCTTTTCGAATGATATGATATGATACACCTCGTATTACGCTTCCACCCGAAGGTGCTTCAGCAGACTAAGGAAATCCTTAGTCGGAAATTATTGAGGTTCCAAGTTTTTGTGCGTGGAAGGACACCGGCGAAACTCGCCTTCTCTTTTCGAATAGTGCCCTGAAGTAACGAGGCAGGGGTGTGTAGTCCTGCTCCCGGGACCGCAATTTAACGTCCCCTCCGAAGGACGTGAGTACCGCTTTCCACGTGTAGCCACTTTCCTACCACGAGAAAGGAGCGGGGTGAAAATTGGTGTCAGTGTCGACACCGAGGTTTGAACCAGGGACCTCAGGTACTGCAGACGTGTACTCTCCCGTTCTGCCACCTCACCGCTCGTCTTTTCGAATAGATACATAGACTTGTCATGTCATTTAATGGACCTGATAAGGAATACCCAAATCTGAGGACACTGATTGGTCAATTTTCTTGTGTTCAGTGTTGAGGCACAGAAGCTATGCCTTATGTGTGCTAGTTTATATAGTTCTTTTTTGCATTTTAAAGGCTTTTAGGTTCTCCCTCAAGATGAAAAAAGAATTAATTGTTGTCTCCTCTCAAATTTATCAGGGATTTTATGAAGGAATTCTCTATGTATCTATCTACTGCTTTTTTTTTAGGAAAAGAGATGTATACTATAACATATAAGAATAGCAGTTTGTCTCTCTTCTTTATTCAACTCATATCCACAGGTAATTTATATTGCCAACATTAAGATATGAGTAGAACATAAGCTGGCAAAAGGTTTGTCATATCAGTATTGCAAAAATATGGGACAAAATCATGCAAAAATTGCTGTAAATGTACCATCATGTTTCATAGTGTGACCCATATATGCTCTACTGTGGTAAAATCATGGTACAATTATGGTAAATTTACCATAGTATAATTGCACCGTATAGTTTTGCCCTAATTTTACTGTGGTTAATCATGGCACAATTGTAGGAATTTCACCTATGTAGTTTATGTGCCATATAAATTTACCCTACTTTTACTCCAGTAATATCATGGTAAAACTATGGTAAATTTACCGTAGTAAATGTACCACACTTTTACCCTACTTTTACCGCGGTATAATACCATGGTAAAACTGCGGTTAATTTACCGTAGTAAATGTACCACACTTTTACCCTACATTTACCGCGGTAATACCATGGTAAAACTGTGGTAAATTTACCGTAGTAAATGTACCGCACTTTTACCGCGGTAGTACCATGGTAAAACTGCGGTAAATTTACCGTAGTAAATGTACCACACTTTTACCCTACTTTTACCGCAGTAATACCATGGTAAAACTGTGGTAAATTTACCGCAGTAAATGTACCGCACTTTTACCCTACTTATACCGCGGTAATACCATGGTAAAACTGCGGTAAATGTACCGCGGTTGATTTTACCACAATTTTACCACACATTTACCCCATTTACCACACATTTACCATAGTTTACCGCGGTAAAATTAGGGTACATTTTTTGCTGGGGGCATTATAAACTTTGGCCCTGTATGGCATATATATATTACGTGTTTTAGATGATGATAAACCAGGGCCAGGAAATCGACCTTGCAGGTTTTAATAGACAGGAGGGTGTTACATTTGCAATGATAGACTATAAGCTTACATGTATTCGTTAGATTAATTTTCCATGAGGTCTTCGGTGCAAAGCACCGTATGTGCGATAGATGTCGCTTAGGATACAATAACGTTAACATGTTGTTCTATTTGACCAATCAGTGTCCAGGACTTTGTGTATTCTCTGTCACGTCCGAAATAGGTGTGATTCGTGATTGGCAGCTCTGTTGTGATGGTTTTATATTGCAGGCGCATGCTAGCTAGAGTACTGTTTATAAAACATAACACAATATATGGTCTCCGTTAAAGGACTCCCAAAGGCCGAACTGGCTTCCTCGTGACCGAAATAACTTCAAAAGGGTTGCAGTAACAAAGACCCCTCCATTGAATATGAACATCTAACGTTGACCTTCACCACGTACTACAAATACTGACATGTGTTTGTAGACAAATACAGTTGTTCTAATTATATAAGTGAAGGCAGGGGCGGCGATTTGTTTCAAATATTGGGGGGGGGGGGGGCATTTGCTTGGGAGCAGGCAAATTACTAACAAAGCGGAGCGCCACCATCGGTTGGCGTACAGCGTACAAGAAAATTTCTGGTTTTGATAGCTCCCCAGATCACCGGTAAAGGCACTTCTCGGGCTTGACAATGACCAACCAGATGTACACTTTTGCCTGAGAACCAAGTTTTTCTCAATAGTTTTTTTCATTCATAAAATTTTCAAGGTCGTCACCAGTCACACATCATGTTCGACCTCATCGCATCTCCTGTGGATCATTGCTTTTGTAGATATATATTGTATATTGTATATATATATATATATATATATATATATATATATATATATATATGTATATATATATATATATATATATATATATGTATATATATATATATATGTGTATATATATATATGTATATATATATATATATATATATATATATATATATATATTTTTTTTTTTTTTTATTTATTTTTTTTTTCGGATGCGGTCCGTCTAGCTATTCATTTCGAAAAAAAAGTAAAAACTACTTTCGGTCATATAAAGTAACAAATTGTGACACGATTAGACAGGCGCCTTGCGAGGGATATGCCAAGGGAGGGGCGAAGCTTGTTGGCAAACTATCTAAGCGTAGCGCCAAGTTGGCGCGAAGCGCAAAAGAAAATTTTGGCCGAAAATGCCTCCCAGATCGCTGGAAATGGCACTTCCCAGGCCTTGTAAGTTGCATCTAAGCATTTTCTATTTTGAAATTACTAGCGATATCATAACAAAATATGCTAAAAAAAACTATGTCACCAAATATTGGGGGGATATTAGATATTATATCCCCCACCTAAAATATTGGGGGGGGGGGGACATGTCCCCCTGCACCGCCCCCCCCCCCCCCCCATGATCGCCGCCCATGAGTGGAGGGACGAAGGTCGTTGAGAGACGTCATTCTAAACTATTCTGCCTTAGCGACACCACTTTTGATTCTCCCGTTGTATGAAATTCATGCATTTAAATGGTAGAAACGTATGCTAAACCAATTCGTAGCAAGATCTTTGCTATTAAGTAATATTAAGGTAGTTTAATGTTTTGTCATTTTCCTATTACCCATACTCCATACCGGAAGCAGTAAGGATAATGTTAAGAATGAGAGGTCAAAGGGGTCAAACATATACGAATGCCGCAAGGAATACCTCTAAATCTGTGCATATCATCAAGTATCGTTTAAAGGTGACACAGACTATAGACTGTCTGTTGCTATATCTATAGTTGTGGGGAAACATGCGAGTTTTTTTTATGCATTTGTGATTGCTCTTCAGTCTGTTCTCAGTACCAATTGCATGGTCCACATGGTCCCTATATATACCCCAATATCGTATACATGTTTTCCTGCAATTTTCCTACCCTTGCAGGGAACTGTAACGGCGGGGCTATTATGGATACAAACGAAGCCGATTCTCCTAAAAAATTCTTGATGGTTTACGTTCAGGCAGGTACTTTGTCTAACTTGACTGTCCGCAGACTATGGGGCGCGGCCCAAACATGGGTCGCTAACAATATTTGTTGGGTCGCTGGATAATTCAAGACTTTGGGTAATTTATCTACAATATATATTAGCACTTTATCTTCCAACAGTGACGGGGAATGGTCGGGGAGTGTGGATTGGGAAAACAGGCATCGCGTCAAATGACGATCAGATGAATCATCTTTGTAAAACGAGAATTACACATAGTTGTTGTTTTTTCTCAAGAACTTTCCTATACGCAGTTTTTAAATATTTTTTTAAAATCTCCTCACCCCATCCGTTGCATATTCCATAGGTATCAAGAAAAGCTTATAAAGAAAGAAGAAAATTGGTAAAAAGAACTAACCTGAAAAGGAGTATTCTGAAAACGACAGGCTGACACCAACTGACTCGTCGTCAATGAGCACAGGACGGTTTGATTCCTGTGATGATACTGTTCCACTAAGACAAAGTAATATTACACATGTTGCAACGGTAACAACCAATAAGCGATGTAAGTTAACCGTACGGTCCCCCATTGCCGCGATATTTTAATAAATACGATTATACTGTCCAGAAATCTCTCTTTACCCCTCCTTCAATTTGAATATATATTGTCAAATAGAAATCATTGCTGATAATATCTAGTAAACTGGTTGTCGTTCTTAAAGTTAGACATATACCGTATGGTGTGTGTTAGTGTTCCGCAACTGCCAAGAATGCAGTTTGGCGTCGGTCTTATACGGGCTATTATGGGATACGTGTCTTATTTTTCCTGTCACGATGCCATTTCAAAGGGCACCTTTACAGGAGTGTTACGCTATCAGTTGATATCGGTAGAGTTGGTTTAAATTGTATGCTGCTCATATATATATATATATATATATATATATATATATATATATATATATATATATACATATATATATAAATTATGGTGACATATTTGGTGAAATATGTCAAAATATATGTCACCAAAAACATGTCAAAATATGTCACCAAAAAATGGCAAAAAAAGTCACCAAAAACAGAACTAGTATTTTTCGATACAGGTGACAAACGCCTACAGTGGAATTACGACCTTCCTTACCGGTTTCGAACCTCTGGACATACAATCAGCGTTCATAGCCTAGTGGTTAGGGTGTCCGCGTACAGAGCGGAAGGCCCGTGGTTCGAATCCCGGTGGAGAGCTGAAAGTTTTTTCACTGTTCTTGATTTTCCAACTCATTACGATTTTCATTTATATATATTCATTTACCTTTGTCGTTTACCTCCATTGCATATATATATATATATATATATAAGCATAATATGTACCTAAGGTCGACAGTTTATGGTAAAAAGGTGTACCTTAGGTCAACAGTGTACCTTAGGTCGACATTTCAGTGTCGACCTAATGTTTCCACTACCATTTTAAGACACTTTTTTATTGTCGCAAATAGCTTTATAATGTTCTCCGTCCTCTAAAACGTTCATTTAAAAGTTTTGGTTAGGGTCGGTTCAGGGTTAGGGTTAGAAAAAAGGGTTAGGGTTAGATTAAATTTAGTGTGTAAGTCAATGTAACTGTCGACCTAAGGTAGGATCCATAGTTATATATATATATATATATATATATATATATATATATATATATATATATATATATATATATATATATATATATTTATAACATGTTTGATCCCTAGAGCATAAGGCAAATATGTCACTAAAAACAGAACTGTTGTTCGAGACAGTGGAATTACGACCTTCCTTACCGGTTTTGAACCTCTGGACATGAAATCAGATTTTAGATTCTTTTTTAAGATTCTCTTTATAGTTGTATTACTTGTCTACATGTCTGCAGCCGCAAAGAAAACATTCAATTTTGATACAGTGCAGGACGAAGGAAACATCAAGTTGAAATTTCTTGGATACATTCATGAATTATAATTCCACCCATTTATCGGGATGTTGTAATCAAATTTCACGCATGTGCGATGTTAGGGACATTTTTACCTTGCCTCGAGAATTTTGACTAAAGTACTTTGCAAGTATTACGATCAAGCTGACAGAAGCTGATCAAGTCATCGATAATACACGTAGTTGAAAGATAAAGCTATAGGTTCTGGAAGCCCAGAGATTTGTTAAAGCGCCTTCGGCCCATTACACAAGTTGTTGACGCCCCCGCCCCCTACCCCGGCCACAAGCTCATGTAGCCAGTTCTGTATACTGCCATGAATCGTATTGACTCATACAACATATCCCTTCATTTACAGAAATAAATAGAAACATTCCGTACTATTGTGCTCTCGGGAATAACAATTATCATGTCATATATCAGCCTATCAGACAGGTTCATGGACCGTACATGTATATATAATTTGAAATCCATTCCCTCCTAAGGAAATGTTGGTAATTGGGGGTAATTCAGTCATACCAAAATAAGCTGCAAACTCGTTTTCTTTTCTTTTCCTATTTCCCGTATTGGCTCCAAATGTTCTCTATGAGTTTTGACATGATTTCCTGAAGCAGGCTGGTTCTACGGGCGCTTAAGGCACATGGAACGCTGGTCGACCATCATTATGCTAAAGAACATGTGAATTTAAGCAACACATGCTATAACGCTCATATAGCCTATGTGAAAATGGGTTGCAATGCAACGTACGTGCACGACTGATGAACAAAAACCCATCTATGTCTTGCTTACATCTGGCGAAAGAAAAGGAGGGAAGAAAACTAGACAAACAGAGAGATAGCCTTCACAGAAACAGAAGACTATGTTCTAAACATAACATATGATATATAAATATATATATATTCCCCTTCCCCTTCCCCTTCCCCTTCCCCTTCCCCTTCCCCTTCCCCTTCCCCTTCCCCTTCCCCTTCCCCTTCCCCTTCCCCTTCCCCTTCCCCTTCCCCTTCCCCTTCCCCTTCCCCTTCCCCTTCCCCTTCCCCTTCCCCTTCCCCTTCCCCTTCCCCTTCCCCTTCCCCTTCCCCTTCCCCTTTCCCCTTCCCCTTCCCCTTCCCCTTCCCTTTCCCTTTCCCCTTCCCCTTCCCCTTCCCCTTCCCCTTCCCCTTCCCCTTCCCCTTCCCCTTCCCCTTCCCCTTCCCCTTCCCCTTCCCCTTCCCCTTCCCCTTCCCTTTCCCTTTCCCCTTCCCCTTCCCTTTCCCCTACCCCTTCCCCTCCCCGTCCCCTTCCCACTTTCCCTCCCCCTCCCCCTTTCACTATTACGGTGACATGTTAACGTTCACAAGAAGACACTTTTGCAAGTACGTGTATTTCTATCAATAGCTGCGCTCTAACAGTTCAAAGGTCAGGAGAGAACATCCGGAGGGAGACGCTGAAACCCCTTGCGTATACAAGTGAATCTACACAATGAAGACATAGAAATCTACTTCTGTGGGACCGACGCTACGTCGGTTCGACGGTTTCTTTTACAATTTGACCAAATCCTGAAACTACCAGATGTTCGCCCATTGCCGAAATCGACGGCTAAGTGAAATACGTGTGGGAAACATTCTTGTGCAAGATGGTGCGGGAGTGGGAGGGAGAAGGGTTGAAGGAAAAGGATCAAAGTAACTCCCTTCTAGACCTTTATTTAAGAAGCAATGAACTGTTGTACTTATAGTCTATATATAAAAAAACAGTTTCAGATGAACGGGTGTAGCCGAATAGTAGTGTCATATGTATAACGCAAAGCAATCAACACGTCGAAATTATCAAGAATAATCAAAGCTTAATATTACCTATAATTCTACCTTACTCTGTAAGTTATGGTACAGGTAAGATTCAACGGCCCATGTTAACCTCAAACCACTCATTCAACGGAAACTGAATCAAATTATTTTATGCACCAATTTGTCTTGTTGGTTTCCTCAAGTTGAGTATAGTTGGTATAGTGATTGGCTGTTGGTCACAAAGTTGGGTCGACGCATAAACTATCTCAGAGCGCTAAAGCTTGTCGGAAAGCAGTGACGTATAGGTAAGTGTTTGCAAGTGAGAGGAGGCGGCGTGTTTAAACGTATACAGTATGTACAATATATTTCGTAAGATAAAATGTTTATATATATACTAGCTAGATAAACACAAAATAAAGTAATTAAAGCATAGCGTGACAACTTCTGCACTCATTCACCCCCGGAAAACCAAAGTCGTCAGATTTCAGCATACTTCCTGTTGACGGAAATGTTACTGCATTCATGTAAACTTTGACATTTTCTGAAATTGGTAGTTTCGTATAAAGCAAGTGAGTGATACGAGTCAACGGTGTCAATCGAGCTGAAGTCAGTCCAATTTACGCATAGTGGATGCAATGCAATTGTGTACTTTTAGCAGTAGTATTTTCATGATCAATTGGATAGCAAGACTTTTAGATATCAAAAAATTGATCAGTTTCAGTATAAAATCTATATAGGCCTATTCCAAGACGTTAGTTACCTTATCAAAAAACATTAGTAACAGTGATCTTTAGTTGAGGGCTTCTTAAGGCAGCCATATTGATATATGGACATTTGAATTTTGAATATTTAGTATTTCTAAATGGATGCTCCCTCTTAAGAGACATTATACATAGGAAGTTGTATAACCACATGTATATTAAACACAAAATACAATCAAATTAATGTGAAAAGTACAAATAAATAATCTGGGGGTGGGAAAGCTCAATATCGGAAACTATCATGTAGGATAACCATGGTAACCAAAGTAATGAAAATAATAATATTCAAATCCTGGAAGTAACCTGGCGGGTCAATCAGCCATTAAACTCACATTTGAAATGCTTTCAGCAAAGTGATTTACCTCGAGTCTGGCAGAATCTGCCATATATACTGGACTAATAATGGAAATTACTATTTAAGGCACCTAGAAATGTATACCCCCGCTACATCGTACCGTAGCAATGTTTGTAATTTCAACGGCGTTATGCCATCGTATCATGCATGGGTACAGCATTTTGAATATCGCATCAGGCCTTTTGATGATTCCCAAAGTCTTGTTATAGCGTTGTAACATATCTCTGTTGGGCTTCCCAAATACGTTGTATAGCGCCAAAGGTCGTTGAGGTTTTTTTTTCATTTTATAACAACCTGGCACTTTCTTTTCAGAATGTACGCGCCGTTTCAGCTAGGATGAAATAGTTACATGTGTACTTAGTACATAACCAATTTCAGTTAACCGCCACCGAACATCTTAAATGACCGCGGTCTTATCTTCAAAGAATATTGTACATCGAATTACGGATTCCGTAACCAAACCTGCAAAAACACGTACCTTGTGTATATGATGAACAACATCTCATACTGTCACGTGAGTTACCATGGTAACGTGTGGAATACCGAATCACCATTAGTTCCTTCTGCAGTCAAATCTAAGCATTCCTTTGAAAATCAAGCGGTTGTGTTTGTAACTCATCGAAAGTTGCCCCCGTCTATGGCAAGCCAATTGCTCAATAAATCGAAAAACATGGATTATCTGTCGAAAAACCATGTTTATCGACCAATAAACCATGTTTTTCGATAAAAAAAAACCATGTTTGTCGACCGATAAACATGGATTTTCAGTTGATAAACACGGTTTATCTGCGATAATCTATGTTTATCTCTTGAAAAACATAGATTATCGCCAATAAAAATGGTTTTAAGGCAATAAACATGGTTTTTCAGTCGAAAAACAAGGTTTATCGGCCACAAACTGTGTTTCCAAGCGATAAACATGGTTTTTCTGTGACAATCCATGTTTATCTGCGATAATCCATGTTGTTCAAGAGATAAACATGGTTTTTCCAGCGATAAACATGGTTTATCGCCGATAAACCATGTTTATCTGTCGAAAAACACGGTTTATCTGTCGATAAACACGGTTTATCTATCGATAAACACGGTTTATCGCCGATAAACACGGTTTATCGCCGATAAACACGGTTTATCGCCGATAAACACGGTTTATCGACGATAAACACGGTTTATCGACGATAAACACGGTTTATCGACGATAAACACGGTTTATCGACGATAAACCATGTTTATCGCGTAAAAAATATAGCTACGGTCCCGCACAATCCGCACATGGACAAGTGCGGAACAATAATCAGCAACGCACAGGCTTCGTACATCTTCTTCGATCTGACACCGATCTCACGACACAAGCTAAATCCGCTAAGTACCCTTTTTTCGCCAAAATGCACGTTATGAATAACGAACCTTATGAACAATGACCCTTATAACTACTGGTCCTTATGAACATCGGGCTGACCCCATGAGTTGAACATTTATTGACATGTTTCAAACACAATTTAATAGAATGTCAATTAATATCACATCATATATGCTGTGTATGGGTAGGCCCGGGCAGGGTGAAATTTTCAGGGCGGTGAGGGTGAACAGAAAAAGTGTTGTTATAGAGGGAAAGTTTCCTCCAGTGTTACACCTGGAAACCTAGGCCTATGGCTTAGTAGTGGTATTGCTACTGATCTTCCAGGAGCTCTGGATAAAAAAGAATCGTCAAAGTTTCCCAAATACAGGGTGAATCTTTGATAGTGTATGGACCTATAGTAACGTATTGTAACCTATAGTAAGTAGGAAAGTCTGTGTATGAAACTGTCAACAGAGGGTTGGAATTTGATACTCTCTCCTCTCTATTCGGCAAAGGCGCCAACGAAGAATTTATCAGGAGATACAACCGTGAGCACACCATGAACAGTCTCACACCTGTAACAGGGGCCATATTTCGTTGTTCCTTATTATGGATAGGACCTGGACCTAACGAAGTTTGGGTACGGCTCGCCAACATGCGGCTTCGGAACCAAATATTTATCGTATATATGTACTAACATAACATGTAGAGTTTTGGAAGTAGTTCCGACAAAATTTTCATCAGTCGCCAAATATGAAACCATGATTTATGGCCAAAAAACTATGCTTATCGCTTGATAGACATGGTTTATCGCCGATAAACATAGATTTTCGGCGAAAAACATGGTTTATCGGTCGAAAAACCATGTCTATCTGTCGAAAAACATGGTTTATCGCCGATAAACATGGTTTATCTGTCGAAAAACATAGTTTATCGCTAACACTCATACACAAGAGATGTACACACAATATGATATTAATCATGAGTGACAACATGCTATACGGCCACAGGTCACAGAAACGACCACGAAGAGTCATTTACCTCATGTAGTCAGGTGGCTTAGCAAATTCAACGTTACCGGCCGGATAAAAGTACCAAATTTGGCATGGAGTTTCTTTATGACCTCTCTATCGATTTTTGTCCGTGGAACCCACTTTATCGGTTCCGATTTTTCAAGATGGCACACAAAATCCAAGATGGCCGCCAGAAAAAAAGGAAATGTCATATATCTGGCTGTAAAAATCAGAAATGAACAAATGAGGGGTCAATTCAGGTATTTCCTAGGTTCACTAAAACAGATGATGGTCATGGCATGTTGCTTGGGCCATCCATTTCCAAGATGGCTGCAAAAATGTAAGATGGCCGCCAGAAAAATAAGGAAATGTCATATATCTGGCTGTAAAAATCAGAAATAAACAAATGAGGGGTCAATTCAGGTGTTTCCTTGGTCATTAAAACAGATGATAGTCATGACACGTTGCTTGGGTCACCCATTTCCAAGATGGTGGCCAATATAACAGAAAATACACTTGTCGTCACTGTTAAAGGTCAGTGGAAGTGTAGACTTGACTTTGAAGATTCTAATTCCTTCTGATTAGTATTGAAAATCCAACCACCAGAATGACTTTTAGTCGATGCAGTGTGAAAATTAGACAGATTTACTATTACGTAATGTTTTGGCCCGCCTCCATGCGCAACCTAATGTCACTTTGCAGGAGGGGGACGACAGCCTCTGCCCTCCAGACGTCCCCTTCGAAAACTAGGCGTCATCTGCTGTTCCAGATGTGTCTCCTGATGATAGCGGCAAACAACAACAGCAGATCCCTAACCCAGGTTGGGCACACATAGCATCAAACCATCCATAACAAAGTCACTACTAATGGCCCACTGTTTGCAACCAATAACACCAATAACGAAGGCGAGAAACCATCGTTCCCACACCAACCGGACAATGGGACACTCCAGCAAAAGGTGTTGCATAGTCTCGATGGCCTTACAGCCCACACGGGGACAAATCCCATCACCTAAATGCCACCTGACTAGGCGAAAATGGTTAGTGATGAGGACCCCAATGCAATCCTCCTCGTCAAGTCCCGGAGACGGCTATCTAGTGACTTACAACACACAGATCTGGAGAGACGGCGGTTTGGCAAGCCGACGGGCACACAGGCGCGAGCATTGAACATAACACAGAGGGGCCCACCCAATTAACAGCTGTAACCTTCCCAGGGAGGGAGAGCCACCTCCGACTGAATGTTTCGAGCCTTGCCTCCACCGGATCAGCCTTCTCGGCCCAAGTGGTGGCCTCCGGGGCACCATAACCTAGCCAGATGCCATTTACCCTATATCATGACATCTGACCAAGTAGCATCGAACGGGAGGAATTGGCCGCGCCAACCTCCTAAACGCAGCCCTTTGGTCTTCGACTTGTTAAGTCTGGCACCAGTAGCCTCTTGGAAGGTGGCCAAAACTTTCGATAAAGGCTTGAAGGAGGCGAGGTCCGACACAATACAAGTGACGTCATCGGCATATTGCACGCATTTAACTCTAGCCCCACCCGGTACATTGAAGGGTCAAAAACCCAAGCATCTGTCCAGCGAGATACTGAGCGTTTCGCTGAAGAGAAAATACAACAACGGGGAGAGGGGACAACCCTGACGGACTCCCCTTCGAACCGGCAAGGGACCAGAAGTAAATCCGTTAACAGTGACCATGCACGTGACGTCCTTATATAGTAACGAGACCCAACGAATAAACACTGAGTTCAATCCGAAGGACTCTAAGGATCTGAACAGAAAGTCGTGATCTACCATGTCAAAGGCCTTCTCCTGGTCAAAGGAGACCAGTGCACATGCATGGTAAATCACTAACTTTAACAAAATCTATCAAGTCTCTCATCAATCAGAGGTTATGTTGAATACACTTGCCTCGCACAGCACAAGTCTGGGGAGGACCTACAATATCTGGCATCACATCCACTAAGCGATTTCCTAATGCTTTGGCCAGGATTTTGTAGTCCACATTTAACAGCGTTATTGGACACCTATTAGGGTTCAAAGGGTCTCCCGACTTTGGGGGAGAACAATATTTCCAGCCCGCTGTGTTTGGCTCATGTAATTCAACTGGAAAGCGGTAGGCAACACGTCTCTCAAGTCCCCACCGAGAACCTCCCAGAAGGTCCTATAGAACTCAGCAGGGAGGCCATCGGGACCGGGGGACTTTCCCTTCTTCTTCGCTGCTACCGCTGTCCAGAGCTCAGCAACGGAGAGATTCGAACCCAAGCTATCGTTTTTACTCTGAAGGGGGGGGGGGGGGCTTTGTCTATACCAGACAACAAGTCTTCCTGGAGATCCTCGCTAACAGCAGCTCTGGAGTACAGGTTCGAAAAGAACGACCTAAATACCTCAGATGACTAGTGACCTGCGTGTGTTGTTCGCAGAATTGACGTTGTGTTTATGGAGGGTGCACAATCGTAAAAAATCTCCCAATTAGTCGGTATTAACATCTGGTCGGTTTTCCCTCAAGTTACCCTTTATACAGTTGACTCAATGTAATCAGTCTTACATGACACTCGTAACTCCCATAAAATAACGGGCTTTGCGACAGTGTCTATCCACGGTCGATCACACCTCAAAGTTCCCCAATAAGTCCTAAGAAGCTTCCTGAGCCAAAGTGGCACAATTAGAATACCAGCCATAACATATAGTCAGGGTGCTAGCCCGGCTCCATTTACACGTTTGAGGACGGAAGGTTTGATGGTCCCGATCAGTAAAAGGCACAGGGGGTCTTGGGAATGAATATATATGAAATTTCCTTTTTTCCAGGCGGCCATCTTGGATTCTGGCCGCCATATTGGAAGTGGTTGGCCTAAGCAACATGCCATGACCATCATCTGTTTCAGTGAACCCGGAAACACCTGAATTGACCCCTCATTTGTTCATCTCCGATTTTAACAGCCAGATATATGACATTTCCTTCTTTTTTTCTGGTAGCCATCTTGGATTTTGGCCGCCATCTTGGAAAATCGGGGCCGATCAAGTGGGCTCCACGGATAAAATCAAAAGATAGGTCGAAAAGAAACTCCATGCCAAATTTGATACTTTTGTCCGGCCGGTAACGTTAATCCTGAAAATTGTTGCTAAGCCACCTGACTAATGCAGCATATGTTGGTAGAAGTTTTAGCCATCGCCAAATATGATTTGGATAAATAATATCACGCATTATTTTCAATTTATAGCCACAAAAAAAAACTATGCCACCAAATATTGGGGGGGGGGTGGAGGATATTAGATACTATTACCCCCACATAAAATATTGGGGGGACATGTCCCCCCCCCATGAGCGCCGCCCACGTTCCCGCCTCATCTTTGCATTGATTAATGCAGCTGTAGCACATAGTTTAATAATTGGGCTGTGCTGGTAACGCAACCAAGATCGCAAGTATGCCTATTAGCATCCCGTGGGACTACCAGTAGGCTGAGAAGCATATATCACCTAGCATTTCTGCCGTATCTGGTCAGATGGAGTCTGTTTCAATTTCATAGGGCTAAAGACATTCTAATAATTTAATGTTCTACAAAAAACAGCAATGGTGTCTCCAGGCGCGTATCCGGGGGGTGTTGGGGGCGCGCGCCCCCCGGGAAAGAAGAGAGAAGAAAAGAAGAAAAAAGGGAACAAAGAAGGGGGAGGTGGGAAGAGGAGGAAGGAGAGGAAGGAAGGGAAAATAAAAAGAAGAAGGAGAGAAAAAGGAGGGTGTAGAAGATAAACGCCAAGACACCGGGAAGAGAAAGAGAACAGTGATAATTACAACGCTGATCCCTTTTCTATACACAAGTTAGCCAGTGACGGATCGAGGATTTCGGAAGGGCGGGCGCCTCACCCTACCTCTTACACCGACAACTCCATTTTTGACGCTTCCATTTTCCTTTATCATATATATATATATATATATATATATATATATATATATATATATATATATATATATATATATATATATATATACGCGTTATGTAAGACCATATATATGGACGCCTTCAACAATTGTACAATTGTGCTATGACAACAACTGTGGCTGGTCTCGACCTCGATCGAGATGTTGGGGAGCATGACACATTTCGGTATTAGACCAGGATCTATATGCGAACTGCACTAGACCTATGTCCTTCGATGCAACACTGTCATCCAGAGATAACATGTTATGCACTCCGACCTGAATGTTAATTGTTACCCCAAACCTAGTATCGTTATTCTTACAATGAATCTAAAATAAATTCCGCATGCGATTGGAGAATTGAGCACATCTCTTGTGAATATCATATAGTGGATCCAGGGGCGTATCATTGGCGGGGAGGGGGGGGGCGGACGCACCCATCACTTCTTGAGATTGTTCCCATCTGCACGAAAACGCGCGCCCAAAACCCTACGCCCCACCCCTATTATCGCCGCCCGATGTGTATTAGTGACGCGTATAGAGGTCGTGCACTGATCAACTAGGAGTGTGACCACTCCCGATTTCGCAATTTCCCAGGAGCAGGCCCTGAAAAATCCCAAGAAATCCCAAGGATACTGTACTGTATGGATATCTAGCAATATCTAGGGATGAAAATCTCAAGATCTTCCCTAAACTGAAGGCAGATAGAGAATCGAAGCCTTCAGTGTGTAATGAACTTGAAACTGTGCGTCTTTCGAAATGAAAATAAAGTGGGGCACAGTAGCGTAACTTACATGGGCTCGGACCGTGCTTAGCCGGGTGCCCCGACCAAAAGGAGGCACCCCGCTATACGGATGCACAAAAAAGGGGTACCTCATTGGATAGGGAGGGCCCGTTTTACTGGGAAAGAAAAACTCATGTAAGACTGAACAAGACAATATACATATTTTAACGTGATACGGAATACGGACATCATGATCAGGGGCTCATTGGGTATTAATGTATGTATCGAGCTAGTTGCGTTATTTATTGTTATATTGAAAACAAAGTATATAATTTAAAACCCAATTTCAGCCTATGTTGTACTGAGTAAATCATCGGGACAAATGATTTTTCCAAAAAATCTAAAACAATAACCCAACACCCCACAGACTTGAAACTGCGATCATTTGAAGAAAAAAAGCAGGGCTTTCATGTAAATATAATACTGAAAGGTAAGAATAAAGATGCCTTCGGTGTCTCTGGTAAGTAAAAAGGCACAGGAAAGTAGGCTTAGATGAAGACAAAGTTTAAGCACTCGCCCCCCCCCCCCCGCCCCTGGAAAGTCAAAAATTAAAGAATTTGACAATTCGATGATTTCACCCAACCAACAGTTCTCTAGTTATGTTCATTGCATACGGACCCATTATGCATTACTGAAATTATTGAAAGCCAAAATCCTAAGACATGATCTCAAAATAACGGATGTGTAAATGCAACTTGAACGGGAAGTGTCTTTTCCGACGATCTAGGAGTAGTTTTTGGCCAAATAAAATCGTCGTTCGCTCCGCGCCAACTGATGGTGGCGCTCCGCTGAGATAGTATCAAGTAGTGTGTTACACATATATGATCTACTGATAAACATTTCTGCGGACGTGATAGGGGCCCTTCGTGCCAGGAGCAGGGCCCCTTAGGCTCATCGTTACGCCAACGGTGGGGCATTGCACAATAAACAGATACAAGTTATTTATTTCAGTCTCATTTCAATTATTCGAATTTGTAAAGCAAACAGCAGATAAGCTTGAAAATGGCGTTCCAAGATGATCAGCCTCCAAACTGCTTATGTGTGTAGTGTTCGGTTTCCGAAATATCTGGTATTTTTTCATTTCCTTCAACGAAGTTTTAGAGTAGCCGTTGCTTTGAAGTAAATTTATTCACGATTCTCGTGAAATCTCAAATTCTTAACAAATAATGGGCTTTAAGCCTTGAAAAGTGGGGCTAACGGGTATTGTGGGCCGCAACGTAGAATCACCTACAAAAGCAATGACCCACAGGAGATGCGTAAGGTCGAACATGATGTGTGACTGGTGACAATCTTTAAATAGGTTATGGATGGAAAAACAAAAGTAATTGGGAAACTCTTGGTTCTCAGGCAAAAGTGTATATCTGGTTGGTCATTGCCAAGCCCGAGAAGTGCCATTTCCTGTGATCTGAGGTGTATCAAAACCAGAAATGTTCTTATACGTTAAATGTTAAATTAATTAATACGTTACGAGTGCTTTCGGCCATCACATGAAATTCAGGAGACAGGAGATTCTCTATGGACTTTACTGTGGAGACTGAGATCCCAGTTGGAGAACACTTCAACCTTCCTAACCATACCATGAACGACATATCCCTACAAGGGATTGAATCTTTTAGGTAGCCGCCCTGACCTAGTACGAATCAGCAGAGAGAGGCTGTGGATGCAACGCCTTCGCACCATTCAACCTTTTGGGCTCAACATTCAGGAAGGACATGACTAACCTTTTTTCTCCACACCGTTCTGTCTTTGTCCTTCTCCAGTTTATTCCCTATCCCATTTCCTTAATCCTCTTTTTTCCCCTCCACTGTTTATCTCCTACTTCTCCTAGTCCCTGTTGCTTTCTTCTCTCCATCCCTTCTCTACTAATCCCCTTACATCTATCTCTCTGGGTTCACCATGCTTATTAACCTGTCTGTATTCTGTGCGTGTTTTTGTCCCTTCTGTTACTGTTACTTGTCATTTAGCCTCTGAAGATAATCCTGCTAGGATCGAAACGTCAGGCCAACTTACTTTTACACGAGTTAAGAAGTTGTTAGTGTTAGCCTAACCATACCTTAGGATTTTCGGGAATCCCAAAACCATCATAATGAACTTATATCACCGAGATCCATGTGATGAACTTATCCCTACATCTAAGACCATTATCTTGCACGGTACTAGAGTAACTAGGGTTGTATAAGTCGTGGCGTGGAGCTACCTTTTTGCTAATGTGTGATGAAATAGTGCCACTTGGGGTGGTGGGGTAATATAATTTAATTCTCTTGGTTTTTCTGGCACATATTCAATGTAAATGTAAACAGTCCCATAAACAAATACAAGTATTATGGTAAATTAAAACATCAAAACACCAGCTTGTTCCCTTTAGACTTCCTACAGTCTTCAGTTTCATATAATGAAGAAACGTAAAGAAAAATTAATATCTCCCTGAAGAAATACGGCTGTTCTTAGATTTTGCCGGCGATGCTCATCACAAGCATCACGCTAGCCTAATTCATCATTACCTTTATCTGGCTTAGTAATACCTAGTTACATAATTAAAGGTCACATCCTTTTACAAGTAGTTACTGTGCTACAGAGGACGGGGAAGGGAAGGCGCGTTTAGACAGGATTACTAGAAAAAAGCACCTTCAGATTTGAGAGAATCTTGGATGATTTCGTCCACAGGCTGAAAACTCCAGTGTCATAGGGGAAGTTATACCAGACCTCTTAGGGATATTAACCAACTCAGAACATGGACACACAAACCAAGTGAACTTCACCAAACTGAAACACCTTCATCCCTGGTTTCAATACATTGGCATTGTGAACCCTTAAAGTTGCTCGACAAAAGAAAGGTGAAGGCACTTGTTTTGTCCCAAAACAAAAAGCTTCCAAAACGTTTGAAGAATACTTATAAACTATTGTCAGAGACGTTTCACATTTCACAAAATACATTAACTTAATAAAGAAGAATTACACACAATTTCCTTAGTCCGTGTGCTTCATAAAAGTTACGCCTTAACAGATTACGCCACTGGAACTATTAGTGTGGCACTGAATCATGTATTTTCGCATTAGTATGAATGATGGATATTATGCGAACTTCGTCATTATTGATGTTAATGTATTTTCAAATAGTACAATGAGAGTTGTGAAATATTGAGTCGATACAAGTTGAATGCTTTTATGAGTAACTTTGATAAATTTATTCATTAAAGTATTTAAAATGTAACGAAAAGGACAAGATGTTTCGATCGTTGAAATATATTTGTCAATAAACCATAGAATATTTCTGACTCGTTAGTATTTAGTTATTTTTTATAAACAGACGGTTACGAGCAAAAATGGTAATATTCATCATATTAATCATGATGCATTCCAATTACGTCATGTATTTGTCCATCCACTTGGCTGCAGAACGTCTACTAGGAAGATTTTATAAAAAATATCATATTGTATCACTTTAGAAGTGATAAATAATAAAAAAAAACAATAACACACCAAAGATGCAAGACTTGAGATACATCATTAAAGACACGGCGCCTGCCAATATTCTAGTAAAGAGCTTTATAAGGATCCACACCTTTACACCAGAGAGTATCCAACCCATCATGCCACGCAAATTGACTTCCTAAACAATTTCAGGACCAGTTTCTAACTCGGTGAAGACAGCACCTGAATGGATAAATGAGGAAGAGAATACATTCATAAGTACAGCTAAGTGTTTGACAATAACTGTAGAAAATAAAAAGAGGATAGCAGTCATTATTATGAGTGATTACCGTACTTGTTAAAATAGCTATTGTTTGCAACTTTAAGCTTAAATAAACTCTCCTTTGAAGATAAAAGCTAATAAATATCTTTTTAAACCATAACATGGGCATGCTAGAATATCGAAGTTTGCACACCTTTCGATGTCAGGCAAAACTTCACAGAGAATAACAGAAAACAGGAAATCACTTTATGAAAAACATGTAGCAATTTCAGTCCGCTAACATTGGCGAGTTGGAATAACAAATGCAAATGGAATTTAATTGTGGCTGTCGAAAGTAAACTAAGTTTTCTAACCTTTGCAAATATCTTTCATGCTAAGGCAGTCCACGAATGGATCTTGTACTGGCTGTGTCTCAAATGTATAGTCGATACTGGCAGCAGGATTTTTCGCCAATTCGAAGCACATGAATGGAACTTCATGACAGATGAGGCCAGATAAATCCACCTGGAAGTCCATCTCTTTGAAGACGAGATTTTCACCAGTATTTAGAGTTTGGTTCTCTTGTACAGCTGTCAAGATCTGTGACTGCTCGTTAACGCGTCTTCTTTTCCCCTTGGTGTTTGTAGAGAAGAAAGTTTTAACTTGCCATAAGTCCTCTCCAACTACCGTTGTCATCAGCTGTTTATTTGTGGTAGCCTTTAGTTTGACTGTCGTTTGGGTGTCGTTAGTATTTTCCGCAATGATCTCAGGACTTATTAGTTTTGCGTGTAGCTTAGTAAAGACAACTCCTGTAACAAGATAAGAAAAGCATAGATTACCAAAACCTTCTTGGAATTTTCAGAACTTGTTTAGAATGATCCGATTTTGTTTCTCGTTTTTTGTTTACATATAGATCTTTAACTCCCCCTTTCCTACCAAAAACTATCAACATAAGTCTAATACATACAGTTGCAAAACGACCATCGTTTTACAAACCGATGTTTCTTCCAACACTGAGCAATCTATAAACTCCTTCTTTTCATGCCCTCACCATACCCCAGTCTAGTAAAAACAGTACTTACGTGACTGACATTCTTGTGGCTTGCAAAGTACCAACGAATCTCGAGAAACGTCACCATGCCCTCCTTCCACAATAAGTGTAAATGCTGGATCAGGGGCGTCCCCTTTCGTGAACTCCATGCAAATGTAGTTCACGTCCTCCATACATCCAATAGTTCCATATTCAAATTCTGCCTCAATACCATCAATATCGAGAGGGTCACCATTGGCAATGTCAGTGGAACCTTCCGCGTCATTGAGGATTTGGGCCACTTCTCCAATGCGAGGACCATCACCCAAAGGATTGTAACTACCAAACAGTGATATGCACCAAAGATCGTCCCCCTCTAGGTCACGTGTGTCATCCCTGAATGTGACGTCGATGTCGATAGATACAGGAGTTTCTTGGCCTGGAATTGGTCTCTCTCCAGTCAGTTCCCAGTCGAATGTCTCGGCAAACACTCCTTAAAGAAATAAATTGGGATTGGAAAACAAAACAAGGTATAAAAACACTTAATCTAAATGTTGGGTCTTTGTACGACTAAAGTATCATATTAATTTACCTATTAATTATATATATATATATATATGTTATCTATATTACCTTGATAAGTAATACCTAACATATCGGCATAGGCATTGTACCAAAATAATACTGCTATATATAGACTATTGGTAGTCTGCTGTGTTTTAGATTCGCCTTTCATGCCAAAAGTTGGATATACTAATGTTAACTAATGTCAGCAAAATCTTATTTTACCTTCTCGTTTAGAGAAACACATTGAAATAGCATTCATATTTTGTTTGTTTGTTTGATTTAAAAAAAAATAAAAACAGAAATTCAATGAGTTTGTTTGACATAAAACATCGAGTTTTAAAATAAGCACACACCAAAAAAACATCAGCTCATTAGGAAAGAAAGAAAAACATGGAATGTCATTCGTATTGAAACATAGAATGTCTTTCAATGGAAAACTCACAAACACATTGACACATATACATACACACATACATACAAACACTCATATGATATCTTTGGTTGGACTCTATACATGTGATTCTTACACCCAAATGTGTAACACACTGAATCAAATATGTTTAGTGGGCGTTTTATTATGAATAAGAGAGTAAAAAAAGTGTTAAAATATTTGGTCAGGGCCAGTTGAAAAACACATTGGTATCCGACTCTCAGCACTGTAGTTAAAGAAACAAAAATAACATCAGTATTTATTAAACACGAAGAAGACTAACAGCAAAAATCATTGACGAATGTCGCTAAAACTAATAAGTAGTCTGTTCTATAAAGTTTTATCATACATGTTACAACTGGTTTTCTCTCTGCTGATTTTTGCTTTTTTTTTATTTATTGTTATTGTTTTTGATACTGAAGTAAACGTTCGTTCAATGGACAAAATTCCTTCATTAGCCTACTTGAGTTTAACAGATTTTTCCCTTGAAATATTGAAATTCCTTCTATCTTCCATTCCGCTAGGATTGAGATGCCCGTATGAGTGTAAAACCCCTCAGATGTTCTTGCACCCCCTCCACCACGCCTACCAGCTCATCCTCACCTCAAGTCACCCAACCCACTCCCCCCAGTCCCACCTCTCTCTGAAAACAGTATAATCAGTTGGAAGCGCTAACTAGTGTTACCGACAATAATTGCCCAGTACTCGATTATTTTACATGCAAAGTCTAGACTACAGTTTTATATCAATGTAAAAGACTTCCAACTGGCAACATATATTAATCATGAATTTAAGCATGATTTGAGTTCGGATTGGGTTGTGTTGGTTTTGAGGTGCGGAGTGTGTTGGTGGGTGGGGTGGGAAGGGGTGTGTAATTTTAACCCCATTATCAGTTGGCTTAAAGTTTATGGTGTACAGTCTTTAAATGTCGTAGAGACGAAAATGGTATCTTAGCTTGAGGAAGGGATAAATGTTGGTTTACGCAAATATGTACCAATTTAATAACGAAGTAAGACAAAGATTAAACTCTTGAATGCAGAGATTTAAATTTCATTCTTGAGAGTGTTCCATTATGACACCTTTCTTTTCGGATTAAATTATCATGCATTCTCGGAATGCAAACCAACTAAAATGCAGCTCCAAATAGAGCTATAGGTGACGTCACTCTTCGGTTATAAGAGTGAATACCACTCCACTATTAAGAGTGATCATGTCCTACATACTCAAAAATTGAAATGCCACTCTCTGGAAATAAGAATCTAACGACGTAAGTCATTACGTCACATGACGTCACGATGTTTTTTAGGACAGGTGGCTTCACGATATTGTAAAATCGCTTTAAATATGTTGTGTTGAACCCAGTCTGATTCAAGTAATGGCGTATATAGGCAACTATTTAGTATGTACCTGACGTCACAATATCGATCGTGCTTTGTATTCAATGCGATTCAATGCGTTGATGGGCCCATCCTACTCATCCTCCTGTTTTTCCTGTTTTTGGCAGTCGTCGAGCATTCGGTTTCAAAGAAACACGATTAGCATTTACTTCACTGCTACAGGAATTTCTAAAACAGTAACACGTACACTTTTATAAATACCGAAATCACATGTGCGTGTGAAATTGAGTGCAGATTCTTCTGGAGAACCCACCCAATCCCCTCGGCAAATTCTTAACCTTAACCCAAAATTTAGAAAGGGGAAACTTCCTTTTCAAACCTGATGTTAAGACACAAATCAGCTATACGACAAACAAGTCTCCACGTAAACCAAAATAATACCTTAAATACAGTATAAACTCAAACGAATACATATGATATCTGGATTGAATTACCTTTACAGGTCCCCAGACGAACGCATTTTGTTTGCCTCTCGTACTCATCCCGGTAAACTGTGTAACTTAAATTCAAATCAAACCTAGGTTCTGGGTCATCCGTCATATTAAACTTGATACAAAAGTATTTGAAGTCAGCACATACGCCCTCCGTAGCGTCAAATGAATAACGCAGTTTGTTAAAATTCCATCTCTTGTCCGGAGGTTTGTAATATGCTTTGGCTTTTGAAAATTCAAGAGCTCTCTGTTTTTCTGATAGTACGTTAGCATTATACGAAATTTTTGCTCCAGAACCATCGCTGTTTCTACTGACCCAAGCGCCTATCCTCCACATATTTTCTCCTCGTATTTTCCTTGACGTCCGTCCTTTGAATATTTCTACGTCTACGGCGAATTTGAGCTTGTTTATTTTGCCCTCGGTAACCGTTGTACCCGCCGTGAATAGGTTGAACAAGTCATAGAATTCCATTGCTGGATGAAAGAAAACAGATAGTCAAAAGTAAGTATGTATTGATACACAGACAAATTTAAGGAGTAAGGAGAGAAGGGAGAAGGAGGAGGGGAGAAGGAGGAGATGGAGAAGGAGAAGGAGAAAAGGAAGAAGGAGGTGAAGAGGAGGAGGAGGGAGTGACGTAGGAGGAGGTGACAGTGGAAAGGAAGGAGGAGGGAAGGATGTGACGTTGGAGGAGGAGGAGGAGGAGGTGGGGGAGGAGGAGGAGGTGGAATGAAAAAGGAGCTGGTGACGGAGGTGGAGGAGGAGAGGTGAAGAAACTATTACTTACTGTAAGGACACAGTGGACAGCACTTTCCGGGTATTTTGACAGGATCGAAACATTTTGGTGGTGCACAACTAAAAATTACACAATATGTGGTACCGTTGCGACAAGTACACAATGTACAATCGTCGATAGTCCATTGCTGGTTGTGTCTTTTCAAACTACCTCTGAACACACACGGTACCTTGTGTTTAAGTCGACCGACCGCTGATGTAGACTCTGTAAAACAACAGGATAAGACACAAAATTTGCAAATGTTGGAATAAGGAAAGATTGAAAAAATGACGACTTCGATGCAGGTTGCAAAATAACTGAAAGCAACAGCTTCGATGCTCAACATTTCCTCGCTAAGGCATAAGGTATAAGCAACATGCAACGAGTTAACTTTTCCCTTCGAAATTATTACTTGAAAAGGACAAAAAAAACCTTCTAATTTACAGCGTTAGATAGTTTTAATATTGAAAAGCATCGAAAATGTACCCAAAATCAAAACAGACATGAATTGCTTAAGACATACATGATAAAAGCGTAGGCTGATTTTTTTACCAGCCCCGACCCCCCCCCCCCCAACGGGGTTCGCGTTTTAATAATAATAATACTGGATATTTATAATGCGCCGGTATCCGTCAAAAAGACGCTCGTGGCGCAGTGACACAAACTTTGCGATAGCAAAACCAAAACAGTACATATCACAAGACAATAATGCAAGCAAAAATGGGCGACATTGAACAATTAAAAAAATGCAGACCCAGATTTGCAAATAATTGTGGCGGCAAACAGTTAATTCTGCTAACATAAATAATTTTGCTCTAACAATTCCTCTTTCATTCGCCATGCATCCTGACCTAGTACGAATCAGCAGAGAGAGGCTGTGGATGCAACGCCTTCGCACCATTCAACCTCATGGGCTCCACATTCAGGAAGGACATGACTAATTTTTCTTCTGTCCCCATTCTTCTCCCCCACCCCCCCCCATCACTCCTCTTCTCATAGCTCTCCCCACCCTTTTTTCTTCACACCTTTCTGTTTTTGTCCTTCTCCAGTTTATCCCCTACCCACTTCCCTTAATCCTCTCTTTGTCCCTCCACTGTTTATCTCCTACCTCTCCACTTTCCCTGCTGGTTTCTTTCTTACTGCTCTCCATCCCTTGTTTACTAATGAGCTTACATCTCTCTCTTTGTGTTCACCATGCTCATTTACCTGTCTGTATTCTGTGCATGTTTATATCCCTACTGTTACTGTTACTTGTCATTTAGCCTTTGAAGAAGATCCTGCTAGGATCGAAACGTCAGGCCAACTTACTTTTACATATAAATGAAAAAGATCTCATACTTAGCATACTTCTTCAAAACGATACGTAAAATTTTCTACTTTGGTTCTTTATTCTCGAATTTAACAATACAGGTAACATTTGAACGCATTTGAGTTAATAGCATCCTGCAAATGTTTTTGCAAGCAACAAATGTTAACCGTATTCATCCGCAACGAATCGGCGTTACCTGTACTACTTCAGCTCTTGCAACATAGGAACTTTTAACGTTCTTATTGTGGCATGGCATTATAAACTGGCATTTTATGGCATTATAAATATATTACGTGTTTTGGATGATGATAAACCAGGGCCAGGAAATCGACCTAGCAGTCTTCAATAGACCGGAGGGTGTTACATTTGCAATGATAGACTATAAGCTTACAAGTATTCGTTAGGTTAATCGTTATCTTATCTGAAGGACCTTCTTAAACCACGATCAGTGAGCTACTCCATACGATCTCATGACAGTTTGATTTTAATTACCCCCCGTACTCGCTGCAAGTCCCTTGGTGACCGATCTTTTTGTGTCTGTGCCCCCAAATTGTGGAATGCACTCCCATTTTCTATTCGCAATTCTAGTACTGTAAGTTCATTTAAATCCAGTCTTAAGACTTTCATTTTCAAACGTGTTTATAATTAATCTAGTTTTACTTATTTTCTCATTCTTTTTGTATATATCTCTTACTATTGTTTTATCCTATTTTCTGATTTTGTGGCATGGTATATGCTGACTTCATTTTCTCCATCGTTATTGGTTTTGTTAAGTCTTTTAGGGTTATCTTTTTTTTAAGATTCTTACCTCTTTCTTATGATTAACTTGGTTTCTTAATTTTCTTTAAGTTTTTTTTTTCCTTTACTCTTTTAAGTTTGTACAGCGCCATAGCTTATGTTTTTACATATATATGTGCGCTTTAGAAATGTTTAAATAATAATAAAATAATAATAATAATCGTCGAAAATTTCGCTAACTATGCGAGGATACAATAACGTTAATTTGTTGTTCAATCTGACCAATCAGTGTCCAGGACTTTCTGTATTCTCTGTCACGTCCGAAACAGGTGTGATTCGTGATTCACAGCTCTGTTTTGATGGTTTTATATTGCAGGCGCATGCCTGTTAGAGTACTGTTTATAAAGCATTACACAATATAGTCTAACTTTGGTCTACGTTAAAGGACCAAACGCCGAACTGGCTTCCTCGTGACCGAAAAAAAACTTCAAAAGGGTTGCAGTAACAAAGACCCATTTATTGAATATGAACAGCTAACGTTGACCTTCACCACGCACTACAATGACATGTGTTTGTTCTAATTATATAAGTGAAGGGACGAAGGTCGTCGAAAGACGTCATCCTAAGATATTCTGCCATAGCGACACCACTTTTGCTCTCCCGTGCTTTGTATGAAATTCATGCAGTCAAAGGGAAGAAACGTATGCTAAGCCAATTCGTAGCAAGAACTTTGCCATTAAGTAAGAAGAAGGTAGTTCAATGTTTCGTGATTTTCCTATTACCCATACTCCATGCCGGAAGCAGTAAAAATAGTAAAGAATGAGAGGTCAAAGGGGTCAAACATATACAAATGCCACAAGGACAACCTCTAAATCTGTGCATATCATCAAGTATAGTTTAAGGGTGACGCATACTATAGACTGTCTGTTGCTATATCTGTAGTTGTGGGGAAACATGCGAGTCTTTATTTTTATGCATTTGTGATTACTCTTCAGTCTGATCTCAGTACCAATTGCATGGTCCACATGGTCCCTATATTTACCCCAATATTGTATACATGTTTTCCTGCAATTTTCCAACTGCAACGGCAGGGCTATTACGTGAGATACAAACGAAGCCAATTCTCCTAAAAAAAATCTTGATGGTTTACGTTCAGGCAGGTAGTTTGTCTAAATTGACTGTCCGCAGACTATGGGGCGCGGCCCAAACATGGATCGTGAACAATTTATGTTGGGTCGCTGGATAATTCAAGACTTTGGGTAATTTATCTACAATATATATAAGCACTGTATCTTACAAGCTTGTCGACGTTCATGTTTAGCCCGAATTCACTATAGTTTATGTACTCCGAGCATCAACTCTGAGCCTGCGTGGATGTCTAGTGGTCGTGGCTCAGTCCTCATGAAAGCTTCTGTATTGTGGGCCTACAAGTTTGTTTTCCGCTAAATAAAATTACACTTGCTTAAATTACACTTGCTTGAACAGGAGTGATATAAAAGCAGGACAAGACAGTGATGGGGGTTAAGGTGGGGGAGTGTGGAAAGGGAAGCATCGCGTCAAATGACGATCAAATAAATCATCTTTGTAAAACGAGAATAACACTTTTTTTTCAATTACTTGCCTTTACGGAGTTCTTATTTTTTTTAAAACACATATCATACCATTCTATCTCCTCACCCCATCCGTTGCATCTTCCATAGGTATCAATAAAAGCTTATAAAGAAAGAAGAAAATTGGGGAAAAGAACTAACCTGAAAAGGAGTATTCAGAAAACGACAGGCTGACACCTGACTCGTCGTTAATTAGCTCAGGAAGGTTTGATTTCTGTGATGATACTGTTCCACTAAGACAAAGTAATATTACACATGTTGCAATGGTAACAACCAATAAGCGATGTAGGTTAACCGTACGGTCCCCCATTGCTGCGATATTTTAATAAATACGTTTATGCTGTCCAGAAATCTCTCTTTCCCCCTCCTTCAAATTGACTATATATTGTCAAACAGAAATCATTGCTGATCTTATCTAGTAAACTGGTTGTCCTTGCAGTTAGACATAAACTGTATGGTGTGTTAGTGTTCCACAACTGCCAATAACGCAGTGTGGCGTCGGTCTTATACGGGCTATTATGGGATACGTGATGTTTTTCCTGTCACGGCACCTTTATATATATATATATATATATATATATATATATATATATATATATATATATATATATATATATATATATATTTATATTAAGGTAAAGAGATCAAACTGTGTAAATGCGAAAATGCTTTTCAAAATGACCCCCGACGTCAAATCATTGCTTAACTATTACTGTTTTAACGTGCAGGTGTGTAAAACATGCTTATCTCCGTATACAGTATGATGAAGATCGAAGGAGTTTTGACAGGAAATGGTGTGGAAAACACTATACTTACGGTATTTTCCCTTTTAAAATCCTTTAACTCTTTTCAAACAATCCTTGATTTTTCACGGGGGTTTCCTGTTTCCTCTTGACCGTTATTATTAGTCATGCTAAATAATGTGCGACAGTAAAGAGCAAACACATCGATCGATTTAAATACACAGACTGGTGATTCTAACTTCTGTGCTTAATGTATTGACCGTCTTTCAATAGGTTCTAAGTATTACCAGTCACTGCACTCTCTATATTTATATATTTATAACGTTATTCTATGGAGAACGAAAGTTTTTAATATCTTTGGCTTCTTAGGCTTCATGCTATTGGTGACGTCGGTGATTAAAACCGAGATATTATATATGCTATGATATGTATATATATATATATATATATATATATATATATATATATATATATATTATATACAACTAGGTCTATACGCTACAGTTTCTGCTAGCCTAAGAACCAAGTAAAGGCATGGATGTGTATGTGCCCTCCCCTTCACCCCACCTACTAGAACCCCTCCACCCCATCCCCTGGATCCGCGCCCTAAGAGCCCTTTCGTCTGAAATGTTATTGGTTCTGTCAACATATAGGGTTTTCTAAACTCTATAAGGTATACGATATACAAAGTGTTGAAACTATAGCATTCCTTATTTGTAGCGTCGTTTTCTAAATGCAGGAGTTCACTCTATCCGGTCTATCCGTCTATCACTCTATCCGGTCTATTCAGTCTATCCGTCTATCCGTCTATCCGTCTATCCGTCTATCTGTCTATCTGTCTATCTGTCTATCTGTCTATCTGTCTATCTGTCTATCTGTCTATCTGTCTATCTGTCTATCTGTCTATCTGTCTATCTGTCTATCTGTCTATCTGTCTATCTGTCTATATGTCTATCTGTCTATCTGTCTGTCTGTCTATCTGTCTGTCTGTCTGTCTGTCTGTCTGTCTGTCTGTCTGTCTGTCTGTCTGTCTCTCTGTCTATCTATCTATCTACATAGGACTATTAATATGTATAAAGGCCTTTATAAATATGTTTATATATAGGCCTATATATATATATATATATGTATGTATATATATATAAGCCATTGTATATATATATATATATAAACAATGGCTTATCTATGTATGTATATATATATATATATATATATATAAGCATAATATGTACCTAAGGTCGACAGTTTATGGTAAAAAAGTGTACCTTAGGTCAACAGTGTACCTTAGGTCGACATTTCAGTGTCGACCTAATGTTTCCACTACCATTTTAAAACACTTTTTTATTGTCGCAAATAGCTTTATAATGTTCTCCGTCCTCTAAAACGTTCATTTAAAAGTTTTGGTTAGGGTCGGTTCAGGGCTAGGGTTAGAAAAAAGGGTTAGGGTTAGATTAAATTTAGTGTGTAAGTCAATGTAACTGTCGACCTAAGGTAGGATCCATAGTTATATATATATATATATATATATATATATTGAAACTTTGAAACTTTGAAAACGCTTCGACGCCTTTCCGAAAAACGGGTAAGGTATCGGCATCATCTTTCCAACTACAGACTATACCGTAAAAACAAAACGGTACCAAAAGGACTTAAAATCAAGGTCCGTGCTGGTTTACCACTTTCTGATAGCGACAGCTTTGCCAATTGGAAAGGCATCCTTAAGAATGCTTCGCTTGAATTAATGGCTGTGCAAATAAGTATTTGTCGCAAAACAATTCACGAACTTAGCCAGCAAATTGATTCCAAAACCAGAAAACTGCAAAAAGAACTCCCCAAGAACGAGTTCGAAAGAAAGCTTGACTCCATCTCCAAAATTTGCTTGAAACTCTCACATACCCTAGCTTCAAGACAATGTCACAAATTGAAGAGGGATAATGTCACGCAAAGAGTTAAGTCTTCTGGTGAAACCCAACTTGAAACCTCAAAAAGAACCAGGTCTCGCAGATTCCGTCGGAAAGAGATACAGACCGCATGCAACACCACCAAAAGTGCAGTTGTAACGATTGATTGCCAACTCTCGGCAGGAGAAACAACCTACTCTCCAAAGGTCTAAATTTTTGCCCTAAACCACGGCAAGTAAACGCTCAGAAACTTTCTCTTGACCTAAATCTGTTCTATCGACGCTTACGTCTCCGTGAATTTTTTGCCGACGAAAATGGCAATAACACCACGCAAGAAACCAACGACTTGCATTCCAATTTTAAGCCAAAAAGCTCGTGGAATCCACCCAAGGCCCATTGTGCGCCTCTTGAATCATTTATTTCGGCCATTGAAGAGGATGTCAAAACACACACCTCCGTCCCAGACTTCCGCGACAATCTCAACAAAACTGAGAGACAGGCCATTCATGAACTGCGGAAGCGCGATGACATTGTCATCAAGCCAGCCGACAAGTGTTCTGCAATTGTCGTTATGGGCAAACAATTCTACAGAGAGGAAGCCAACAGACTACTCAGCAACCCTCAACACTACAAACTCCTGGATTCTGATCCAACTCAAGAAATCACACAAAACGTGAAAAGAGTCATCCAAAAGATAGTCTCTAACGGTTCCATTGACGGCAAGTTAGGCCAAAACCTCCTGGAAAATGACCCAAAACCTGGTCGCTTTTATTTTCTGCCTAAAATTCACAAAGAAGGCAATCCCGGGAGGCCCATAATATCGGGTAATGGCACAGCGACTGAAAAAATTTCCAAATTCGTGGATCTCCTCATCCAACCTCTCGTTTCGGCCCTACCGTCCTATGTGCAGGACACTACGGATTTCATCCGGAAAATTGGGGAAATAAAAAATCTTCCCTTATCTTCTCTGTTAGTTACCTTGGATGTGTCTTCGTTATACACAAATATCCCTAACGAAGAGGGCATTTCGGTCTGCACAAAAGCATTCAAACCGATACGTGGCAAAACCCCCACGAAGAAAGAATTGGCCGAATTAATGCAACTTATCTTGACCAACAATAATCTGGTATTTGGCAACAAACACTACCTCCAAATTCATGGCACCGCAATGGGTACCAAAATGGCACCGTCTTTTGCCAACATCTTTATGGGAATCCTCGAGAAAGAATTTTTATCTCGACAAAACTTGAAACCACACACGTGGTTACGTTACATTGACGATATCTTTATGATATGGACCCATGGTGAGGCTAATCTAAAACTCTTCATTGATGACATAAACTCGTTTCATCACACTATCAAATTCACTGCTGATTTTTCTGGATATGGCGTTCACTTATTGGACACCACCGCGACCCTACAAAATGGTTCACTCAAAACAGACTTGTTCAATAAACCTACGAACAAGCACAACTACCTCTTACCAAGCAGTTGCCATCCACGTTACTGTACCAGAAATATTCCGTACAGTCAAGCGTTGCGCATTCGACGCATTTGCTCCTCTGAAGTCGATTTTGATTCACGCACTAAAGAACTGTCACAACACCTCCTAAACAGACAGTATTTTCGGGGTACTATTGAAAATGCCATCAAAAAGGCTAAAAGCAAACCCCGTACCGAAACATTGACGTACAAAACTCGTCAAACCAGTTCCAAAAGGGTACCATTGGTTACTGAATTCCACCCTGGTCTCCCACCACTGGCTAATATCATTCAGAAGAATTTTCACCTACTTCAAGGCACCGACCGCCTGAAATCCGTATTCCCAGAATTACCTGTCATCGCTTTTAAAAGACCCAGCAACCTACGGGATATCTTAGTTCGGGCATCCTTTCGGGATGACACCCCATTAGGGGAAAGCAAAACAGAAACTACAGGATCATCGCCCTGTACACAAAATTGCAAAACGTGCTTACTTGTCGATTCGACCGGGGCCTTTCAGAGCAACCAAACCAAACGCACGTTCCAAATTCGGCACAAAATTAACTGCCTATCCAAACATGTCATTTACCTCATCTACTGCAATATTTGTAACTTACAATACATTGGAGAGTCAAAAAACACTCTTAGAATGAGAATGACACAACATAGATCGGCGATCAAAACAAAAAAGATCTACCAACCTGTTGCAAATCACTTCAATCTCCAAAATCATTCAATTGAGAATTTGCGTGTAATTGCCATTGACCAGAACGATTCTTGGACAGATAAATCTAGGAAAGCGAAAGACAATTTCTGGGAACTAAACCTAAAGACCACGGCACCATTCGGTTTAAACATCAGAAACGATTTGCCGTCCCAGATAAACCAAAACAATTCCTTTACAATTACGACGGAATCGGATTAAAATAATCCGACGCGGATTGAAATAATCCGAATTTCTAAAACTTCTGCTCTATTCAGCAGAAATCAGTAAGTCGCTTTGCCTTTACAACCATGCCGACATCTTCTCCATAAAACAGTTTCAATTCCTGCTACTCCTTGTCACTTTCGGTGATCATGCACTGAAGAAGTGCTAGTTTTGCTCGAAAGCTCTGCAAAAACCAAACATTGGCTGTTTTACTTCCAATCATTTACCTAATTCAATTATTGTATCTCACTCGAGATCCAGCCTTTCTCTAAATGCAGCATAGTTGTTTAACAGTTTTTCCGTTATTCCTATATATATATATATATATACATATATATATATATATATATATATATATATATATATATATATATATATATATATATATATATATATATATATATATATATATGCCTGTGTGCGTGCGTGTGTGTGTAACCTTTATACTTATTTTTATTTGTTTCACATGTAGTACTCAACTCTTTACCTGTTGTCTTTTTTGTTTGTCTTTGACTTATGGTATTAAACTCTAAATATAAAGCAATATGTTTAACAGATATTATTAAACTCTTTTCTTATATGTATGTCTTTGACGTATGGTATTAAACTCTTTACATATGGGATCGTTTAACATATAGTATTAACCTCTATAACAACATGGTTGTGTTTAAAATGATAGTATTAAGCTTTACACCGATATTGATATGTTTAACATTTAGTTTGAAACTCTATACCTATATGGTTGTGTTTAACGTATAGTATTTACCTGTTTACTTATAACTATAGAATTGGTCGTGAACAGTACAAATATCTTCGACGTTTCCTTCAACTTTGTTGGAGATAGCGTAGATTATTGTAGATTTTCCCTGGACATATCAGTGAAAAAGTCGCATAGTAATGCTGTCGTCGGCGAGAATTTGGAAACTCAGTGCCTGGATAAGTACCAACGCGGATGGATATGGAACGAAATAGGCTTTGAATGATAACATATTCAGTGTACATCATGCAGGAAATGCATTAAAAAATACATCGCTATCCACCTTGGAGATGGAGGAACTTGTATTACAATATGACATGGACAGGAGGCCCGTGTGATCAATGCGAATTCATGTGTGTTGAATTTGGTCAGGCCGATGACCTAAAGCTATCTCATGACCTACCTTTTAAATTTCAACCTGTAAAATTCGAAACGGAGAGATTCTCTTCCAAAACGCGAAGGTGAGTACATAATTATTGAAATTAACTTGTAACCATTTTATTATCAATGTTGACTGCATGTGAATTACTTTCGTTCATGGTTTTAATGCGGTTGAATGTATAACATTAAATCAGATTAAGATGTCTTCTTGCATGCAAGTCTTTTTCTTTTTCGTAATTTGGTGATGGGCTGGGTAGGTCGTTCCAACTCACTTCGATTTCAATTATACATTTATTCATTTCCTTTTGTCGTTTACCTACATTTTATTATCAATGCTGTTCAAAGTTTCTCTTCGAGATCCGGCTTTAGGAATCACAAATGAATTCGAGTTGTTTAGCACCATGTTTGAACTCCACAGTAAGGCAAATTGTTCAATTCAGGTGACAAACGCCTACAGTGGAATTACGACCTTCCTTACCGGTTTCGAACATCTGGACATACAATCAGCGTCCATGACCTAGTGGTTTGGGTGTCAGCATATAAAGCGGGATGCCCGGCATCGAATCCCGGTCGAGGCTGGAAGTTTTTGCACTGTTCTGAAATTTCCAACTCATTACTTTTCCGACTTTCTCTAGGACCTTGACTGCTATTTCATGACAAATTGCATTGGAAAACCGACTATCCAGGTGTTGTTTCTTCTTCAAAAGCGTTCATTTTTATTTATATCCTGTGCCTGCCTAACTTTTCTGGGCCTCAAGTTACTCTAATTTTTTCTCCAGGGAGTTACATCTTTCTTTCAGTGCACTGGTGTGATGGGCATGCTTTACCTCTTGCATATTCACAAAACCACATTTACTGATGACGTCATCTCTACGTCATTGCCCTTGTGCACGCGAGTACCTGGTCCGCATACCAGTCAGAGGTTGAAACACCGTTGTTAGGGAACCATCGGCTCTCACACCCGTTCCAATATCAAAGTTCTTCTTTTTGCCGTAACATTGCGTTACCTGTTATATTCCTATCATTACAATCATCGCAAAGGCCCAGCTCTACGACACCATCGAGTTCATCGACTTCAGACTCAGTCTTAAAAGATAAGTTATTTCTTTCTATCTGGCGCCTTAAGTTTACTGTATCTTTGTTATTCACCTTGTACCATTCACCTTTATTATCCACATTATTTATAGTATATAGAATATCATTATTCAAAATACCATTCGAAACCTCGTCCATCTTTTATGCGTTAATTTAACACCCTCGGAAACTCTTTCTGTCGGATACGAATTATGTCGTTTCCGTAACAATTGGAAAGAACCTGGGCACGAAAACCAAACAGCCGAACGACTGATCCGCTCTCAACCCCAGTCCCCTTGCATCGAGATTGTGACTGTGTGATCATCGTCAGGTGTGTATCGCGATTCCCATCGAAAGGGAAAAGATAGGCTACAACACATGGTCTTAGCCAAAAGGCCAAGAAGCGATGCATTGGTTTCATTGTGTGGTTCTTTAACACTGTCTCGCAGCTCATCAATGACATTGGAGAAGTCATCCTACGGACTTCGAACTCTTTCAGGAATGTCTCTTTGAGCCTTTGGATTTTTGTTCACAGAGAATGAATGGAGCTTGACCTGCGACTGTTGTCCATGTCAGATTCCGAGTCATCATCTTTGCGCTGTGTTAGGACAGAGCTTAGGCGCTGAGAGGCGAACTCTTGACGTTTTTTTCTTGGCCTATACTTTCCTTTGGTCGTCCTGCCGGCATTTCTTCCTTGTGAAAGGGTAGTTTACAGCCAAGTCTTCGAGTTTCAGAATATATAGATATATTTAAGTTTCTAGCGGCCCTCTCTGCCTTATTTTGTGTTGGAGTTCTACCTGCAACCGATCATCAGTGAACTATATATTAGGTAAATACGTACTTGCTAACGCCAGTACTGGGGCCTTACTTTACTAAACGGTTAATTGAGTTTTCTGTACGCACACTGTCTTACAAAAGTAAAGGAGGAACCTGCCCGTAATAGATCGATGATAAATATGGAATAAATTTTACGTGCATTAAGAAAAGAAAGAAGGGGTGATGGCAAATGTCAACCGTGAATGGATGAGACGTAATATAACGTAAGGCCTAGTCTAAGCTAACGTTAGGCCCAATATAGCCTAACTTAGACGTAATTATATATTGGTTGGTGATATTCATCGTTGGTTAAAATTAGGGCTTAGTTTCCGTTGGCGTATACGTTTACATATTGTATGCTTAATTACAATATATGCCAAACAAATGTGAGCCTCATCTCATGATGTAGGCCCAAGTTAGTGTGTAACTTCTGAGGGAAAGCAAACAATCGTAATTAAGCAAGCCTAGGGAGTACAGCGGCCTTGAAATTTCTCACTGCCGATCAGAATAATTTCTGTGGCTGGCCAGAAGTTCAGAATAGTTTCCGATTTTCATCAACGGATTTCAATTGTAAAAGGGTGACATGTATAGCCGTTGGACTTTATCGAAGCGCTCAGGCGAAGTTATATGTTTTGCCGTTGGCTTAACTTAGAATCACGATAGGCTTATTTCAACTTTAACGTTGGCTATCTTAATATAAACAAATTTGGCACACAATAAATACTTAATTAATTATAATTGTTATCCCATAGATCTAAAGTTAGTGTCTATGTATCTTTCGTTTTTGTAGTCGCTCACCTGTTGACCAAGTTTTGACCCCGACGTGACCACGACGGAGGTTTGTGAACCGTTGTTGTTTTAAGTACACCTATGTCACAGGCTTGGAACAGACAAGACATGGTTGTGCGATTGATCAAAGGATTGTCAAGTATTTGCTTAAGCTGAACTCATTGCTTCCCACGGCAAGTCTGTTTTGCCTGTGTGGAAAAGCAATAAGCACGATTGACTAACGTTCGTTGTAGAGTAACTTAGGCCTAGGATAGTCCCTGAAGAGTAGAACGACATTAGCACTAACGTCGTATCCCGAAGGTACTTAGTACTAGGCCGAATCAGCTCTTTAAAATCCTTTAGGGCCTGCAAGTCTGCAATAGTAATAAAGTAAGCAGTAATGTTAGTAGTTGTAGTACCACTAGTTATAATACCAATTTCTCTATTGAAAGTGTCACTGTGCTCAAACCTATTTAGGAAGTATTCATTTTCCATTTTTGGTTTTTATGAAATCATAACCTTTCCTAGTCAAACTAGGGTTTGTGCCTATTATCGTGGGCGTTTCACAAGTAAACCATTATGTGAAAAGGAAAGCTGGTGCACATCTCATATTTGGTATCTGGGTATAACACGTTGAATACAAGCAGGCTTTTCTGGTAAATATGAAATATCATTCAGGGTCCAAATGAAAAAGAAAGAAAATGATACACAGGTTAGCTCAAAGACACCTTACGCAAACCTTGTATTAGGTTTGCTGGTATACCATTTTGAGTACATTCTTGTAGCCAAATAGGGAAACTTTGTTGGTAAGATATCTCACGATGAAGGCGAACTACATGGTGCATCATAACACTGACAGTTGTCGTTAGCTATTATGGCACATGTGTGTATGTGTGCTTGTGACAAGTAGCTTATAAACACAATAAATCAATGATGGAAGCTTGTAATTCTTTCATAGTTGGCATATGGATGCACTATGATTGGTTGATGTGCTCTAAGTTGCTTTTTCTTTTGCTTTTAATAGAGGTAATTTTGAATTAGCAGACGTTCAAAAAGGTTTAAACACTTTAACTAAAGAGAGGATGCTTCTTCTTCTTTTATCTGTATTCTATGTGAAAGTTACATGTGATTTGGGTTCAGCTGAGATCAATATGTCAAAAGAATGTAAACATGATACCTCAAGAAAGATAACTTGAATCCACCTCAGATTAGGTTTTTAGGTGAACCAAAATTAGTGCTAGATCACTATTGTTTTCGTTAAGGGTCAAAAGTCATTTGCAGTCAAAAGTCAACAACGATTAAATCGTGACAATCTCGTTAACAAATCTCAAGATGGGGAACTTGGACAGATCTGATGTTAAATATGCCCATGAATAAGATTGGGTACATATCAGTGGAAGTTGGTGGTCAACATATATCACTGTGATTACATCTTTGTCACCTTTACATGTGTCTGTCTGTTCTTCCTACGTCAGATGTGTTCAAACGCGCAATGTACAGCATGTCCAAATCATTAGAAATAGTGATTGTATATCATCACAACCAGTATGAATGTTTGTATTGTAAATCGCCTGGAACCATTCAGTAATGTTACTTTGATTATCATCTTGTATCTATCTTTAAGCCTAGATAAGGCATAAGTATTTGCTGTCACCGTATAAGGCTTGTGTATCGTTGCCTCGGTCCGTCGGGATCTTTTGGTCGAAGGGACTTCTTCAAAATGTGTAATAAATGAACAGACTAACTAAGCTAGTTAATGCTTAAATAAAACCCTTCTTTATGCGATAATTATAACAGTTAAACTGTACATCGATTAGAGTTATAGGTCAAAAGATGGTTTACAAATCTCATCTTAAACAAAACGTCCTGGTTCTGGCGTAGTGACAAAATCCGATTTGGGCCAAATTGAGTGAAATATTACTTATTTCGAGGGTGAAGAATCGCTTGAGCCGGGCAAGAAGTTTTAAAATGATCTAGTCTTTTAGCTACTACTGACTGGATTTGGACGAATGTCCTTTCCCGTTTTCACATAGGGCCTACCGACGAGTGCTACATTCGTCATAACCACTCAGTAACACAACCTGCGTTTTGGCATAACGACGAATATTACCCTTTGGAACAAGCCACCAACTAACCAACTAACTGCATTTTGAGAAACAGCCCAGTACTATGGAAAGGTGGTATCTTCATTATTTCCACCTCATCTTTTCATTGATTAATGCAGCTGGAGCACATAGTTTAATAACTGGGCTGTGCTGGTAACGCAATTACGCTTGTAGGTACCTAAGCATCCCCTGGGACTAGCAGTAGGCTAAAAAGCAGAGACTGTATCATCTAGCCTATCTGCTGTATCTGGTCAGATGGAGTATGTTCCAATTAAGTATGTCTCATGGGGCCTAAAGAAATGCTAATAATCTATTTTTTTAAAAAAGGGCAAAAGTGTCTCGGTCCACCTATTACATAATATATCAATATGCCTACTAACATATTGCTACAACTCTTTCAACATAGAGATTCACATCACGTTTGGCTATCCCCATGGCAACTAGTAAAAGTGTAGCATTGCATCATATGATCAGAGCATAGCTCGATTAGGGACACTTTGTACAACTAAATAACAATGTGAATACATTACAGTGACGGGTAACGCTAGACAGAATCATAAAAATTCATAATAAAACTAAATAAATATCCCAGTGTGGGTTCTTGTTAGACCAATAACCTAGAGTACTTTCAATATTCTCATATTACCTCAATATGCTCATATTACCATAACGATACACACATAAGATGCTAATGGTTGAGGGTCTTTTTAAGTGCCATAATCAACCCTATAAACATACCATTAAACAACAGATCACAGTAATAATGACTTCACCTGTAGACTCTCTATAGCCGTTACAGGTTCATAATGTTCAATTAATAAATACATTATGTGTGCTTTCGGCCATCACAGGAGATCAAAAAAATAAATACAACAAACTTACACTTAATGAGGGCTGCAATTAATGAGTTGCTTGTAAACTTGGGCGTTTCAATCAACTTTTTAATTTTAAGAACAATGAGAAACTGTGACAGAAATTAGTTGTCCCACCCTACCAGACAAGAGTTTACTCAAGACCCGGCCACACATCCTCCAGGAAGTAGAAAAGCTGTCTTTTTACACTTTTAACTTATTCCACCATAGATTACAGAGGAATGACAAATCTCTCTACACTTAAAGTAGAATAAAACAAAGCCTGGCCTTTTAGTATTGGATTCGAAGAAACAAAACAGATTAACCACCGAATACTTGGATTAACATAAGAGTAACACTTACCACAAAAGGCTTAATTGGGGCTTGTTAGCCCACCAATGAGCACAAGGGAACAGTGTCCTCTTCTTAGCAGGAATTAGTCCAGCAAATACTGAGGGTAATGTACACATGGTCACTGACCCTGTGAGCATTACTATCAGAGGGAACAACAAGGAAATGAGAGCAAATGGAAAATAAAACAAAAATGAAGGAGAAAGGTATACCATACAGAGGGACAAAACTATTGACACTACTATTTGGAAATATTAGGGTGCTACACAGAATAGCATAAATCGTGAAAACCGAATAGCCAATGGGTCAACAATATTATACGTGAATAGTAAGTAGTCTAGTGGTATGGTTGCAGTACATTCGATGCTTGTACTTGTTGCGTGAGTAGCTTTAGACACTGAGCAGAACGGTAACGCTATTTCTCTAGTGAATCGGTGTTACAGTTTCGGTACATTCAATAAGAGCTATATAAAAGAGGAAACAGGTGGTGTAAGTCAGGACCATGAAGACCATTGGTGTTAATTGTATAAAGATGATGATGATGTAGAAATCACTAAAATGTTAAATTTGACCGCAAGGACAACAATACCTAGACCTAGATTAAATGATTTAAGCCGTTCTAAGTTTTAGCCTAACCATACCTTAGAATTAACGGTAAGGAATCCCAAAACCATCATATGAACTTCATACAACGGAGATCCTTGCGATTAACATATCCCTATATCTAAGACCATTATCTTGCACGGTACGAGAGTAACTTGGGTTCTAAAGGTCGTGGCGTTGAGCTACCTTTTTGCTAATGTGTGATGTCATAGTACCACTTTGGATGGTGAGGGAGGGGGGGGGGGGTAATATAGTTTCATTCTCTTGGTTTTGCTGGCATATATTTAATGTGAATGTAAAAAGTCCCATAAACAAAAACCAGTATTACGGCAAATTAAAAATAACATCAAAACACCAGCCCGTTCTCTTTTAGACTTCCTCCAGTCTTCAGTTTCAAATAATGAAGAAACCTTAAAAATGTAATAACTCCCTGAAGAAATACGGCTGTTCTTAGATTTTTGCGGCGTTGCTCATCACAAGCATCACGCTGGGCAAATTCATAACTACCTTTATCTGGCTCAGTAATATCTAGTTACATAGTTAAAGGTCACATCCTTTTACATGGAACTTTGGAAGGTACTAGCATAGTTTCTTTTTTCTAAGTAGTTACTGAGTTTCAGAGGACGGGCAAGGGGAAAACAGGATGGATGTTTTCGTCCACAGGCTGAGAACTCCAGTGTCATAGGGGAAGTTATACCAGACCTCTTAGGGATATTAACCAACTCAGACCATGGACACACAAACCAAGTGAACTTCACCAAACTGAAACACCTTCATCCCTGGTTTCAATACATTGGCATTGTGAACCCTTAAATTTGCTCGACAAAAGAAAGGTGAAGGCACTTTTTTTTTGTCCAAAAGCAAAAGCTTCCAAATCGTTTGAAGAATACTTATAAACTATTGTCAGAGACGTTTCACATTTGACCAAAAAAAACATTAATTTAATAAGAAGAATTACACACAATTTTCCTTGGTCCGTGTGCTTCATACAAGTTACGACTTAACAGATTACGACACTAAAACTACAAGTTTTGAACTGAATCATGTGTTTTCGCATTAGTATGAATTGATGGATATTATGCGAACTTCGTCGTTGTTGATGTTAATGTATTTTCAAATGGTACAATGAGAGTTGTGAAATATTGAGTCGATACAAGTTGAATGCTTTTAGGAGTAATTTTGATCAATTCATTCATTAAATTATTTAAAATGTAACGAAAATGACAAGATGTTTCGATCGTTGAAATATATTTGTCAATAAACCATAGAATATTTCTGACTCGTTAGTATTTAGTAATATTTTATAAACAGACGGTTACGAGCAAAAATGTTTATATTCATCATATTAACCATGATGCATTCCAAAAACGTCATGTATTTGTCCATCCACTTGGCTGCAGAACGTCTACTAGGAAGATTTTATAAAAAATATCATATTGTATCACTTTAGAAGTGATAAATAATAAAAAAAACAATACAATAACACACCAACGATGCAAGACTTGAGATACATCATTAAAGACACGGCGCCTGCCAATATACTAGTAAAGAGCTTTATAAGGATCCACACTTTACACCAGAGAGTATCCAACCCATCATGCCACGCAAATTGACTTCCTAAACAATTTTAGGCCCAGTTTCTAACTCGGTGAAGACAGCACCTGAATGGATAAATGAGGAAGAGAATACATTCATAAGTACAGCTAAGTGTTTGACAATAACTGTAGAAAATAAAAAGGGATGGCAGTCATTATTATGAGTAGGTTACCGTACTTGTTAAAATAGCCATTGTTTGCAACTTTAGGCTTAAATAAACTCCTTTGAAGATGGAAGTAATAAGATTTGATTTTTTTTTAACCATGACATGCATGGGCATGCTAGAATATCAAAGTTTGCACATTTTTCGATGTCAGGTAAAAATTCACAGAGAATAAAACAGAAAACAGGTAATCACTTTTGAAAAACATGTAGCAGTTATAAGTCCGCTTACATTGGCGAGTTGGAATAACGCAAATGGAATTTAATTGTGGCTTTTGATAGTAAACTAATCTTTCAAACCTTCGCAAATATCTTTCATGTCAATGCAGTCCACGAATGGATCTTGTACTGGATGTGTCTCAAATGTATAGTCGATACTGGCAGCAGGATTTTTCGCCAATTCGAAGCACATGAATGGAACCTCATGACAGATGAGGCCAGATAAATCCACGTGGAAGTCCATCTCTTTGAAGACGAGATTTTCACCAGTATTTAGAGTTTGGTTCTCTTGTACAGCTGTCAAGATCTGTGACTGCTCGTTTACGCGTCTTCTTTTCCCCTTGGTGTTTTTAGAGAAGAAAGTTTTGACTTGCCATAAGTCCTCTCCATCTACCGTTGTCATCAGCTCTTTATCTGTGGTAGCCTTAAGTTTGACTGTCGTTTGGGTGTCGTTGGTATTCTGCGCAATAATCTCAGGACTTATAAGTTTTGCGTGTAGTTTAGTAAAGACAACTCCTGTAACAAGATATGAAAAGCATAGATTGAGAATTGCAACTGTTACCAAAACCTTCTTGGAATTTTCAGAATTTTTTTAGAATGATCCGATTTTTGTTTCTCGTCTTATGTTAACATATAGATCTTTAGCTCCCCCCTTCCTACCAAAACAATTAAAATTGGGAGTCTAATACATACAGTTGCAAGACGACCATCGTTGTACCAACCGATGTACCTTCCAACACTGAGTCATCTATAAACTCCCTCTTTGCATGTCGTCACCTTGCCCCAGTCTTGTAAAAACAGTACTTACTTGACTGACATTCTTGTGGCTTACAAAGCACCAATGAATCTCGAGAAACGTCACCATGATCTCCTTCCACAATAAGTGTAAATTCTGGATCAGGGGCGTCCCCTTTCGAGAATTTCATGCAAATGTAGTTCACGTCCTCAATACATCCAATAGTTCCATATTCAAATTCTGTCTCAATACCATCAATATCGAGAGGGTCACCATTGGTAATGTCAGTGGAACCTTCCGCGTCATTGAGGATTTGGGCTACTTCTCCAAAGCGAGGACCATCACCCAAAAGGATTGTTACTACCAAACAGTGATATGCACCAAAGATCGTCACCCTCTAGTTCACGTGTGTCATCCCTGAATGTGACATCAATGTCGATAGATACAGGAGTCTCTTGGCCTGGAATTGGATTCTCTCCAGTCAGTTCCCAGTCGAATGTCTCGGCCAACACTCCTAAAAGAAATAAATTAGGATTGAAAAACAAAGCAAGGTATAAAAACACTTGATCTAAATGTTGGGTCTTTATAGGGGTAAAGCTTACCTTATATTACCTATTAATCATATTCTTATATTACCTATATATATATATATATATATATATATATGTATATATATATATATATATATATATATATATATATATATATATATATATATATATATATATATATAATTTCATTCGTATCGAAACATAGACTGTCTTTAAATCGTAAACTCACAAACACAGTGGCACATAAACATGCAGACATACACCCAAACACTCATATGATATCATTGGTTGGACTTTATGCAGGTGCTGCTTACACCCAAATGTGTAACACACTGAATCAAATATGTTTAGTGGGCGTTTTATTATGAACAAGAGAGTAAAAAGAGTGTTAAAATATTTGGTCAGGGCCATTTGAAAAACACATTGGTATCCGAATCTCAGCACTGTAGTTTAAGAGACAAAAATAACATAAAAATTCATTAAATACGGAGAAGAGTAACAGCAAAATACATTGACGAACGCCGCTACAACTAATAAATAGTCTGTTTTATAAAATTTTATCATAAATGTTACAACTGGTTCTCTCTGCTGATTTTTAATCCCTTTTTATTGTTATTGTTTTTGATACTCAAGAAAACAAACGTTCAATGGACAAAATTCCTCCATAGGCCTACATGAGTTGAACAGATTATTCCCTTAAAATATTGAATTTCCTTCTATCGTCCATTCCGCTAGGATTGAGATTGCCGTATGAGTGTATAACTCCTCTGATGTTCCCCCTCCACCACAACCACCAGCCCATCCCCACCTCAATTCACCCACCCACTCCCTCAACTCCCACCTCTCTCTGAAAAACAGTATAATCAGTTGGAAGCGCTTACTAGTTTGACCGACAATAAATGCGAAGTACTCGATTATTTTAAATGCAAAGTATAGACTACAGTTTTATTGATACCAATGTAAAAGACTTCCAACTGGCAACATATTTTAATCATGAATTTAAGCATGATTAAGTTCGGATGTGGTTGTGTGGGTTTTGAGGTAGTGATTGTGTTGCTGGGTGGGGCACGGGGAGGGTGTGTAATGTTAACCACATGATCAGTTGGCTTAAAGTTTACGGTGTACTGTCTTTAAATGTCGTAGGGACGAAAATGGTATCTTGAATTTATGGAGTGATAAATGATGGTGTACGCAAATATGTACCATTTTAGTAACGAATTTAGATTAAACTCTTAAGTGCAGAGTTTCAATTTTTAATTCTTTGAGAGTGTCCCATTATGGCGCCTTTCTTTGTGGATTAAATTCTCGTACATTCTAAGAAATTTTACTTACACAGTTTACCGGGAGGAGTACGAGAGGCAAACAAAATGCGTCCGTCTATTCCAGTTTACCACAATGGGTATGTTTGCCATGCAGAACATATCCTGCCAGGTTAACAATAATTGTAGTGAAGGGACGTAGTTCGACTAGAGTCGTCATCCTAATTTATTCTGCCTTAGCGACAGCACTTTTCATTCTCCCGTGCTTTGTATGAAACTCATTGGGCCTAAGCCAATTTGTAGCAAGACCTTTGACATCAAGTACATGTAAGGTGGTTCATTGTTTTTGTAATTTTTCTATAATCTATACTCCATGCCGGAAGCAATAAGGACATTGTTCAGAATAAGGGGTCAAGGGGTGGATTATATACAAATGCTGAAGAATGCCTATCATGAAGTGTAGTTTTAGTGTGATACAAGTCTAAAGATTGTCTGTTGCTATAACACTATATGTATAGCTGTTGGGAAACATGCGATTGTTTTAGGTATTTGTGATTGCTCTTCAGTCTGATCTCAATACCAATTGCATGGTCCACATGGTCCCTATTTATACCCGCATGCTTATACATGTTTTCCTGCAATTTTCCTTCCCTTGTAGGGAACTATAACGGCAGGGCTATACGTTCGAAGTATTCTCCTAAACAATTCTTGATGGTAAACGTTCAGGCAGGAACTTTGTCTAAATCGACTATTCACAGAATATGGGGTGCGGCGAAAACATGGGCCGAGACCATTTTTCGGTGGGTCGCTGGAAAATTCGATATTTTGGATACTTTTTCTACAGTATTATCTTCCTAGCCTGCCGACGTTCGTGTATAGTCCAAATTCACTATATTTTATGTACCCGAGCATCGATTCGAGCATGCGTAGATGTCTAGTGGGTCGTGGCTCAGTCCTCATGAAAGCTTCTGTGTTGTGGGGCCTACAAGTTTGTTGTCCTCTGGACAAAATTGCTCTTCTATCTTGTGATCATGAAGGCAATAAATGACTCCACGAAACTTGCAAATGGATCGCAATTGCTTGAACAGGAGTGATATTAAAGCAGGACTAGACAAAACAGTGATAGGGAAAAGTTGAGGAGTGTGGATAGGGAAGCATCGCGTCAAATGACGATCAGATAAATCATCTTTGTAAAACTTAGAATAATACATTGTGTGTTTTAATTTTTCTGTTTTCAAAAACTTGCCTATGCGTAGTAAATATTTTTAAACACACATCATACCACTTTATATCCTCACTCCCTCCGTTGCATCTTTCATATGTATCAATAAAAGATTGTAAAGAAAGAAGAAAATGAGAAAAGATGAACTAACCTGAATCGATTTCAGAAGGGCTCGATCTCTGTGACGATACTGTTCCACTTAGACAAAGTAATATTACCCATTTTGCAACGGTAACAACCAAAAAGCGATGCAGGTTAACCATGCGGTCCCCCATTGCCGTGATATTTTATTAAATACGATTATACTTTTCAGAAAACGTTGTATCTCTATTTTTCCCTACTTCAAATTGACTATATATTGTCAAACAGAAATCGCAGCTGACAATATCTCCAAGTTAACCGGTTGTCCTTCTTCAAGTTAGACATATGATGTATGGAGTATACGTGTTAGTGTTCCACAAATGGCACCAACGCAGTGTGGCGTCGGTCTTATACAGGCTATTATGGGATACGTCTTTTAGATTTACCTGTCGCGATACCTTTGCAAAAGGCAACTTTACAGTAATTAGGCAGGAAATAGGTTATTGTATGCTGCTCATATCTATATATATATATATATGGATTGATTGATTAATAAATTATTTGATTGTTTGATATATTTAATAAGTAATTATTAATAATTAATGTTTTTTCCCATCTCTTTTACTTAGGAGTATTATATATGTGGTAAACATTTGTATTTACAATTTTGATAACTACATCGTTATGTCAGCTCAATGTTACAGTTGAATTATTAACATAATGCGAAAAATGTTTCCGAATTAAGTATTTTTCCCTCTCTTCCTTTATAACTATATCTAGAAGCAAAATAGACGTCACATGCAATAACCATAATAAATGTTCAATTGTTTCATCCCCAGTATTGCCTGTAAAGTAACTTACGCCTAGCATAGTCCCCGAAGAGTAGAACGACATTAGCACTTGCCGTTGTATCGTAGGTACAGAGCACCAGGCCGAATCAGCACTTTAAATTCGTTTAGGGCCTGCAAGTCTGCAATAGTAACACAGTTAGCAGTAATGTTAGTAAATTTAGTAATACTAGTTGTAATACCAATTTCCGTATTGAAAGTATCACTGCGCTCAAACTCTTTCTACCTAATTAGGAAGTATTTATTTTTCATTTTTGGTTTTATGAAATCATAGCCTTTCCTAGTCATACTAGTGGGTGCCTAGTATCGTGGGCGTTTCACATGTAAAACATTATGTGGAAAGGAAAGCTGGTACACGTGTCATATTTGGTTTCTAGGTGTTGCACGTTGAATACAAGCAGGCCTTTCTGGTAAATCTGAATATCATTCAGGGTCCAAATGAAGAAAACAGAAAATGATAAACAGGTTAGCTCAAAGAGACCTTACGCAAACCTTGTATTAGGTTTACTGGTACACCATTTTGAGTACACTCTAGTAGCCAAATAGGGAAACTTTCATGGCAAGATATCTCACGATGAAGGCGAACTACATGGTGCATCATAACACTGACAGTTGTCGTTAGCTATTATGGCACATGTGTGTATGTGTGCTTGTGACACGTAGCTTATAAACACAATAAGTCAAGGATTGAAGCTTGTAATTCTTTCATAGTTTACATATGGATGCACTATGATTGTTAGATGTGCTCTAAGTTGTTGTGTTTTTTTTTTGCTTTTAATAGAAGTAATTTGAATTAGCAGACGTTCCAAAGACGTGTAAACACTTGCACTAAAGAGAGGATGCTTCTACTTCTTTTTATCTGTATTATAGGTGAAAGTCACATGTGATTTGGGTTCAGCTGAGATCCATACGTCAAGAGAATGTAAACATGATATCTCAAGAAGGATAACTTGAATCCATTTCAAATTAGGTTTTTAGGTGAACCAAAATTAGTGCCAGATCACTATTGTTTTTGTTGAAGGTCAAAAGTCAGTTGGAGTCAAAAATGATTAAATCGTGAAAATCTCGTTTATAAATCTCAGGATGGGGAACTTGGAAAGATCTGATGTTAAGTATACTCATGTATAACATTGGGTACAAGAAATATATCAGTGGAAGTTGGTGGTCAATATCTTTCGCGGTGATTACATCTGTTTCACCTTTATTTGTGTCTTACGTTCAATTCCTACGTCAGATGTGTTCAAACGCTTAATGTCCAAATCATTAGAAATAGGGATTGCAACTCATCACAACCAGTATGAATGTTTGTATTTTAAATCACTTGGAACCATTCAGTAATTTTACTTTGATTATCATCTTGTATCTTTCTTTAAGCCTAGATAAGGCCTAAGTATTTACTGTAACCGTATAAGGCTTGTGTATCGTCGCCTCCGTCCATCGGGATCTTTTGGTCGAAGGGACTTCTTCAAAATGTGTAATAAATGAACAGACTAACTAAGCTAGTTAATGCTTAAATAAAACCCTTCTTTAGGCGATAATAATAACAGTTAAACTGTTCATCGATTAGAGTTACAGATCAAAAGATGGTTTACAAATCTCATCTTAAACAAAACGTCCTGGTTCTGGCGTAGTGACAAAATCCGATTTGGTCCAAATTGAGTGAAATATTACTTATTTCGAGGGTGAAGAATCGCTTGAGCCGGGCAAGAAGTTTTAACATTGTCTAGTCTATTAGCTACTACTGACTGAATTTGGACGAATGTCCTTTCCCGTTTTCACATAGGGCCTACTGACGAGTGCTACATTCGTCATAACCACCTCATCTTTTCATTGATTAATGCAACTGGAGCACATAGTTTAATAACTGGGCTGTGTTGGTAACGCAATTACGCTTACAGGTACCTAGGCATCCCCTGGGTCTACCAGTAGGCTAAAAAGCAGAGACTGTACCATCTAGCCTATCTGCGTTTTGGCATAACGACGAATATTACCCTTTGGAACAAGCCACCAATTAACCAACTGACTGCATTCTGAGAAACAGCCCAGGACTATGGAAGGTGGTATCTTCATTATTTCCACCTCATCTTTTCATTGATTAATGCAACTGGAGCACATAGTTTAATAACTGGGCTGTGTTGGTAACGCAATTACGCTTGCAGGTACCTAGGCATCCCCTGGGTCTACCAGTAGGCTAAAAAGCAGAGACTGTACCATCTAGCCTATCTGCTGTATCTGGTCAGATGGAGTATGTTCTAATTAAGTATGTCTCATAGGCCGGATAAAGACATGCGAATAATCTATTGCTCATAAGAAGGGGCAAAACTGTCCCGGTCCACATATTACATAATATGCCTACTAACATATTGCTACATCTCTTTCAACATAGAGATTCACAGAAAGTTCGGCTATCCAAGACCCATGGCAACTAGTAAATGTGTAGAATTGCATCATATGATCTAAGCATAGCTCGATTAGGGGACACTTTGTACAACTAAAAAACAATGTGTATGCATTACAGTGACGGGTAATGTTCGATAGCATCATAAACATTCATAATAAAACTAAATAAATATCCCAGTGTGGGTTCTTGTTAGACCAATAACTAAAAGTAATTTCAATACTCTCATATCACCTCAAAGAAGGTTACATCATAACGATACACACATAAGATGCTAATGGTTGTGGGCCTTTTTAAGTGCTATAATCAACCCTATAAACATACTATGAAACAACAGATCACAATAATAATGACTTCACCTGTAGACTCCCTATAGCCGTTACAGGTTCATAATGTTCAATTAATAAATACATTATGTGTGCTTTCGGCCACCACAGGAGATCGAAATAATAAATATAACAAACTTATATACACTTTATGAGGGCTGCTATTATGTGTGCACTCTGCCAGTGTACATTCACAACTAGAGTACACTAGAAATGCACAATGAAAATGAAAAGGCTCCTGAGGTTTGTGACAAAGTTAAAAGATAAACTCTTACCAGTTTGAAAATTAATACAATTAATTTATAATAATCCTGTTCAGCTGGTTCATATTGCAGATTTACGGCAGTTTGGAGTGTCATGAAAGAGTTGCTTGCAAACTTGGGCGTTTCAATCAACTTTTCAATTTTTAGTACAAAGAGAAACTGTGACAGAAATTTGTTGTCCCACCCTACAAGACAAGATTTACTCAAGACCCGGCCACACATCCTCAAGGAAGTAGACAAACTGTCTTTTTAGACTTTTAACTTATTCCACCATATATTACAGATGAATTACAAATCTCTCTACACTTAAATAAAACAAAGCCTGGCCTTTTAGTATTGGATTCGAAGAGACAAAACAGATTAACCACCGAATACTTGGATTAACATAAGAGTAACACTTACCACAAAAGGCTTAATTGGGGCTTGTTAGCCAACCAATGAGCACAAGGGAACAGTGTCCTCTTCTTAGCAGGAATTAGTCCAGCAAATACTGAGGGTAATGTACACATGGTCACTGACTCTGTGAGCATTACTATCAGATGGAACAACAAGGAAATGAGAGCAAATGGAAAATAAAACAAAAATGAAGAAGAAAGGTATACCATACAGGGGGACAAAACTATTGACACTACTATTGGGAAATATTAGGGTGCTACACAGAATTTCATACACGATAGCATAAATCGTGAAAACCGAATGGCCAATTGGTCAACAATATTATACGTGAATAGTAAGTAGTCTAGTGGTATGGTTGCAGTACATTCCATGCTTGTACTTGTTGCGTGAGTAGCTTTAGACACTGAGCAGAACGGTAACGCTGTTTCTCTAGTGAATCGGTGTTACAGTTTCGGTACATTCAATAAGAGCTATATAAAAGAGGAAACAGGTGGTGTAAGTCAGGACCATGAAGACCATTGGTGTTAATTGTATAAAGATGATGTAGAAATCACTAAAATGTTAAATTTGACCGCAAGGACAACAATACCTAGACCTAGATTAAATGATTTAAGCCGTTCTAAATTTTAGCCTAACCATATCTTAGAATTAACGGTAAGGAATCCCAAAACCATCATATGAACTTCATACAACGGAGATCCTTGCGATTAACATATCCCTATATCTAAGACCATTATCTTGCACGGTACGAGAGTAACTTGGGTTCTAAAGGTCGTGGCGTTGAGCTACCTTTTTGCTAATGTGTGATGTCATAGTGCCACTTGGGATGGTGTGGGAGGGGGGGGGGGTTAATATAGTTTAATTCTCTTGGTTTTGCTGGCACATACTCAATGTGAATGTAAACAGTACCATAAACAAATACCAGTATTATGGCAAATTAAAACATCAAAACACGAGCTCGTTCTACTTTAGACTTCCTCCAGTCTTCAGTTTCATAAAAATGTAATAACTCCATGAAGAAATACGGCTGTTCTTAGCTTTTGACGGCGTTGCTTATCACAAGCATCACGCTGGCCTAAATCATAACTACCTTTTTCTGGCTTAGTAATACCTAGTTACAGAGTTAAAGGTCACATCCTTTTACACGGAACTTTGGAAGGTTCTAAGCATAGTTTCTTTTTTTCTTAAGTAGTTACTGTGCTTCAGAAGACGGGGAAGGGGAAGGCGCGTTTAGACAGGATGGATGTTTTCGTCCACAGGCTGAGAACTCCAGTGTCATAGGGGAAGTTATACCAGACCTCTTAGGGAAATTAACCAAATCAGAACATGGACACACAAACCAAGTAAACTTCACCAAACTGAAACACCTTCATCCCAGGTTTCAATACATTGGCATTGTGAACCCTTAAAGTTGCTCGACAAACGAAAGGTGAAGGCACTTTTTTGGTCCAAAAACAAAAGCTTCCAAAACGTTTGAAAAATACTTATAAACTATTGTCAGAGACGTTTCACATTTCACAAAATACATTAATTTAATAAAGAAGAATTACACACAATTTTCCTTGGTCCGTGTGCTTCATAAAAGTTACGACTTAACAGATTACGACACTGGACTTATTAGTTTTGAACTGAATCATGTGTTTTCGCATTAGTATGGATTGATGGATATTATGCGAACTTCGTCATTATTGATGTTAATGTATTTTCAAATGGTACAATGAGAGTTGTGAAATATTGAGTCGATACAAGTTGAATGCTTTTAGGAGTAATTTTGATCAATTCATTCATTAAATTATTTAAAATGTAACGAAAACGACAAGATGTTTCGATCGTTGAAATATATTTGTCAATAAACCATAAAATATTTCTGACTCGTTAGTATTTAGTAATATTTTATAAACAGACGGTTACGAGCAAAAATGTTTATATTCATCATATTAACCATGATGCATTCCAATTACGTCATGTATTTGTCCATCCACTTGGCTTCAGAACGTCTACTAGGAAGATTTTATAAAAAATATCATATTGTATCACTTTAGAAGTGATAAATAATAAAAAAAACCTATAACACACCAACGATGCAAGACTTGAGATACATCATTAAAGACACGGCGCCTGCCAATATACTAGTAAAGAGCTTTTTAAGGATCCACACTTTATACCAGAGAGTATCCAACCCATCATGCCACGCAAATTGACTTCCTAAACAATTTTAGGCCCAGTTTCTAACTCGGTGAAGACAGCACCTGAATGGATAAATGAGGAAGAGAATACATTCATAAGTACAGCTAAGTGTTTGACAATAACTGTAGCAAATAAAAAGAGGATAGCAGTCATTATTATGAGTGATTACCGTACTTGTTAAAATAGCTAATGTTTGCAACTTTAGGCTTAAATAAACTCTCCTTTGAAGATAGAAGCTAATAAATATCTTTTAAAACCATAACATGGGCATGCTAGAATATCGAAGTTTGCACACCTTTCGATGTCAGGCAAAACTTCACAGAGAATAACAGGAAATCACTTTTTGAAAAACATGTAGCAATTTCAGTCCGCTAACATTGGCGAGTTGGAATAACGCAAATGGAATTTAATTGTGGCTGTCGAAAGTAAACTAAGTTTTCTAACCTTTGCAAATATCTTTCATGCTAAGGCAGTCCACGAATGGATCTTGTACTGGCTGTGTCTCAAATGTATAGTCGATACTGGCAGCAGGATTTTTCGCCAATTCGAAGCACATGAATGGAACTTCATGACAGATGAGGCCAGATAAATCCACCTGGAAGTCCATCTCTTTAAAGACGAGATTTTCACCAGTATTTAGAGTTTGGTTATCTTGTACAGCTGTCAAGATCTGTGGCTGCTCGTTAACGCGTCTTCTTTTCCCCTTGGTGTTTTTAGAGAAGAAAGTTTTGACTTGCCATAAGTCCTCTCCAACTACCGTTGTCGTCAACTGTTTATTTGTAGTAGCCTTTAGTTTGACTGTCGTTTGGGTGTCGTTGGTATTTTCCGCAATGATCTCAGGACTTATTAGTTTTGCGTGTAGCTTAGTAAAGACAACTCCTGTAACAAGATAAGAAAAGCATAGATTACCAAAACCTTCTTGGAATTTTCAGAACTTGTTTAGAATGATCCGATTTTGTTTCTCGTCTTTTGTTTACATATAGATCCATTTTGTTGTATTTTGTTCCATAACAAGAAGCCTACTGGAAAAGGCCTTAACCATGGCTAAGGATCACACCCACATCTCCAACCAAGACGTACAAATCATAATGCACTCCAGGAAGTCACTCCTTTTCGACAACGGCACACCCTGGATGAAGAAAGGACACAACGACCTCTTTGATGTCACAATGGGCAGCTACGTTGAGGCCAAGGTATGCGAGCTTGTAGGACTCTACATCCTAAACACACTAGCAAGAGAATATGGGAAGGAATACATCGGGCTTTACAGGGACGACGGCCTAGCAGCCTTCAAAAACACCAACGGAAGTAAAGCAGACCGGATAAGAAAACACATGATCAGCTTATTCAAAGAACTGGGGCTCAACATCACCATCGATTGCAACCTGAAGATCACCAACTTCCTCGACGTAACATTCAACCTCATCACCGGAAAACACTACCCTTACAGGAAGCCCAACGACCACCCAGTGTACATCCACAGGAATTCCAACCACCCACCAAACATCATCAGGTCCCTGCCAGCCTCAATCAGCAGACGTATCTCCGCCATCTCCCACGACGAGGAGATCTTTAAGAAAGCCGCACCAGCCTACGAGGAAGCACTCAAGTCAAGTAATTACACCGAGGGTTTCTCATACATCGCCCACCAACCTACCAAGAACAACCGAAACAGAAGGCGCAACATCATCTGGTTCAACCCACCATTTAGCAGCAACGTAGCCACGAACATAGGAGGCACATTCCTGAAACTTATCAACAAACACTTCCCGAAGACATCGAAACTACACAAGATTTTCAACAGAAACACCGTGAAAGTCAGTTACAGTTGCATGCCCAACATCGCCAGCATCATCAAAGGACACAACAAACGTATAGCAGCCACCCACACATCGAAAGAAAAGGAAGCCTGCAACTGCCGAAAAAAGGACACATGCCCACTAAATGGAAACTGCCAGGCATCTAACATCATATACAAGGCCAAAGTGAAAACCATCGACAACTGCAAGACATACATCGGCCTTACAGAACCCCCCCCCCCCCCCCTTCAAGCTCAGATACGGTAACCACAAGATGTCGCTCAACCACGAAAAACACCAAAACGCAACGGAACTCTCGAAGCACATCTGGCAGCTGAAACAGAACAACCAGCCATTCACTATCAATTGGTCGATCGCCAGCAGAGCCAAAGCCTACAGCAACGAGTCGAAGCGGTGCAACCTCTGTCTCACTGAAAAACTCATCATTATCAACACAGACAAACGGACCCTCCTGAACAAACGCCCAGAGCTCATATCGAAGTGTCGCCACGAAAACAAGTTCTACATAAACAACTCCAGTCCAACCACCAAACACCGTCAAGAGAACCACACACAACTATGGAGCGAGCACCGAAGGAAGGCAAAAACCTCAACAGCAGAACGGACGCAAAAGAGAATACACCAACAGCCGAACACCGAAGAAAGTCTTACAAACCCACCAACAGAACGGACGCAAAAGAGAATACACCGGCAGAACAATACACCAACAACCGCATAATCTCCGGTAATCCCGACGAGGATCCTATATATTCATGGAGCATAACTTGAAGCTACAGAGCGGTGAGGTGGCAGAACGGGAGAGTACACGTCTGCAGTACCTGAGGTCCCTGGTTCAAACCTCGGTGTCGACACTGACACCAATTTTCACCCCGCTCCTTTCTCGTGGTAGGAAAGTGGCTACACGTGGAAAGCGGTACTCACGTCCTTCGGAGGGGACGTTAAATTGCGGTCCCGGGAGCAGGACTACACACCCCTGCCTCGTTACTTCAGGGCATTTCGAAAAGAGAAGGCGAGTTTCGCCGGTGTCCTTCCACGCACAAAAACTTGGAACCTCAATAATTTCCGACTAAGGATTTCCTTAGTCTGCTGAAGCACCTTCGGGTGGAAGCGTAATACGAGGTGTATCATATCATATCTTGAAGCTACCAGTTGTCTGAAGATCGCTATAAAGCGTGAAACTCCGAGTTACAACTACTAGTGTTCCACTAGTCTCATCTAGTATCAACATATATTCCGCTCTGTCCGATGGACATAGAGCACTCTGCGCCAAGATAGATGCCAACCTACTCTATATATATATATATATATTATCTATATTACCTTGATAAGTAATACCTAACATATCGGCAGAGGCATTGTACCAAAATTATACTGCTATATATAGACTATTGGTAGTCTGCTGCGTTTTAGATTCGCCTTTCATGCCAAAAGCTGGATACTAATGTTAACTAATGTCAGCAAAATCTTATTTTACCCTCTCGTTTAGAGAAACACATTAAAATAGCATTCATATTTTGTTTGTTTGTTTGATTAAAAAAAAATAAAAACAGAAATTCAATGAGTTTGTTGACATAGAACATCGAGTTATAAATTAAGCACGTACCAAAAAACATCAGCTCATTAGGAAAGAAATAAAAACATGGAATGTCATTCGTATTGAAACATAAAATGTCTTTCAATGGAAAACTCACAAACACATTGACACATATACATACAGACATACATACAAACACTCATATGATATCTTTGGTTGGACTCTATACATGTGATGCTTACACCCAAATGTGTAACACACTGAATCAAATATGTTTAGTGGGCGTTTTATTATGAACAAGAGAGTAACAAAAGTGTTAAAATATTTGGTTAGGGCCAGTTGCAAGACACATTGGTATCCTAATCTCAGCACTGTAGTTTAAGCGACAAAAATAACATCAGTATTTATAAACACGAAGAAGACTAACAGCAAAAATAATTGACGAATGTCGCTAAAACTAATAAATAGTCTGTTTTATCAAGTTTTATCGAAAATGTTACAACTGGTTTGCTCTCTGCTGATTTTTGCTTTTCTTATTTATTGTTATTGTTTTTGATACTGAAGTAAACAATTGTTCAATGGACAAAATTCTTCCATTAGCCTACTGGAGTTCAACAGATTTTTCCCTTAAAATATTGAAATTCCTTCTATCTTCCATTCCGCTAGGATTGAGATGCCCGTATGAGTGTATGGCCCCTCAGATGTTCTTACACCCCCACCACCACGCCTACCAGCCCATCCTCACCTCAAGTCACCCAACCCACTTCCTCCAGTCCCACCTCTCTCTAAAAACAGTATAATCAGTTGGGAGCGCTAACTAGTGTTACCGACAATAATTGCCCAGTACTTGATTATTTTACATGCAAAGTCTAGACTACAGTTTTATATCAATGTTAAAGACTTCCTACTGGCAACATATATTAATCATGAATTTAAGCATGATTTGAGTTCGGATTGGGTTGTGTTGGTTTTGAGGTGCGGAGTGTGTTGGTGGGTCGGGCGGAGAGGGGTGTGTTATTTTAACCCCATTATCAGTTGGCTTAAAGTTTATGGTGTACAGTCTTTAAATGTCGTAGAGACGAAAATGGTATCTTAGCTTGAGGGAGGGATAAATGCTGGTTTACGCATATATGTATCAATTTAATAACGAAGTTATACAAAGATTAAACTCTTGAATGCAGAGATTTAAATTTCATTCTTGAGAGTGTTCCATTATGACATCTTTCTTTTCGGATTAAATTATCATGCATTCTCGGAATGCAAACCAACTAAAATGCAGCTCCAAATAGAGCTATACGTGACGTCACTCTTCGGTTATAAGAGTGAATACCACTCCTCTATTAAGAGTGATCATGTCCTACATAGTCACAAATTGAAATGCCACTCTCTGGAATAAGAATCTAAGGGCGTAAGTCATTACGTCACATGACGCCACGATGCTTTTTAGGACACGTGGCTTATCACGATATTGTAGAATGCGCTTTAAATATGTTGTGTTGCACCCAGTCTGATTCAAGCAATGGCGAATATAGGCTACTGTTTAGTATGTACCTGACGTCACAATATCGATCGTGCTTTGTATTCAATGTGATATGTAGATATATACAACGTGTCACATTTTCAAACACCACAGAATTTCATATGAAGTCTTCGGGGCTGCTTACTATGTGTTGTTGGGCCCATCCTCCTCCCTCCTGTTTTTTGCAGTCGTCCAACATCCGTTTTCAAAGAAAAACGATTAGCATTGTCTTCACTGCTACAGGAATTTCTAAAGTATTAACACGTACACTGTTATAAATTAGTCTCAACCCCGAAACCACATGTGCGTGTGAAATGGAGTACGGATCTTCTGGAGAACCTACCCAACCCCATCGGCCAGTTTTAACCTCAACCCAAAATTTAGAAAGGGAAACTTCCTTTTCAAATCTGATGTTAAGACACAAATCAGCTATACGACAAACATGTCTCCACGTAAATCAAAATAATACCGTAAATACAGTATAAATTCAAACGAATACATATGATATTTGGATTGAATTACCTTTGCAGGTCCCCAGACGAACGCATTTTGTTTGCCTCTCGTACTCCTCCCGGTAAACTGTGTAAGTAAAATCCAAATCAAAGTTGGGTTCTGGGTCATCCGTCATATTAAACTTGATACAAAAGTATTTGAAGTCAGCACAGACGCCCTCCGTAGCGTCAAATGAATAACGCAGTTTGTTGAAATTCCATCTCTTGTCCGGAGGTGCGTAATCTGATTTGGCTTTTGAAAATTCAAGAGCTCTCTGTTTTGCCGATAGCACGTTAGCATTATACGAAAATTTTTCTCCAGAACCATCGCTGTTTCTACTGACCCAAGCGCCTATCCTCCACATATTTTCTCCTCGTATTTTCTTTGACGTCCGTCCTTTGAATATTTCTACGTCTGCCGCGAATTTGAACTTGTTTATTTTGCCCTCGGTAACCCTTGTACCCGCCGTGAATCGGTTGAACAAGTCATACAATTCCATTGCTGGGTAAAAGAAAAAACAAATAGTCAAAAGTAAGTATGTATTTATACAAAGACAAATTTAAGGAGAAGGAGAGAAGGGAGAAGGAGAGAAGGGAGAAGGAGGAGGGGGAGGAGAAGGGGAGGCAGGGAGAAGGAGAAGAAGGAGGAGGCAGTGAGTAGGTGGATGAGATGGAAGAGAAGAGAAGGATGGGAGACGGAGGAGTAGCAGGAGACGGCAAGGAGAAAGAAGGAGATGTGAAAGGAGAAGGAGAACGTAAGGAGGAGGAGAAAGAGAACGGAATGAGGGAAGAAGGAGGAGAAAGGGAATACGAGGCAGGAGAAAGGAGAAGGAAGAGGCAGTGAAGTAGGCGGATGAGATGCAAGAAAAGAGTCGGATGGGAGACGCAGGAGTAGCAGGATAAGGCAAGGAGAAAGGAGATGGAAAAGGAGGAGGTGACGCAGGAGGAGAAGGTGCAAGGAGGAAATCGAGGGGGAGGTGACGTAAGAAGATTTGACGGAGGAAAAGAAGGAGAAGGGAAGGAGATGAAGTAGGAGGAGGTGACGTAGGAGGAGGAGATGGCGGAGAAGGAAAGAAAAGGAGTTGGTGACGGAGGAGGGGTTAAGGAGGAGGAGGTAAAGAAAATATTACTTACTGTAAGGACACAGTGGACAGCACTCTCCGGTTATTTTGACAGGATTGGTACATTTTGCTGTTCCACAACTGATAATGTCACAATCTGTGGTACCGTTGCGACAAGTACACAATGTACAAGAGTCGATAGTCCATTGGTCATTATTTAATTTCAAATCGCCTCTAAACACACACGGTATCCTATCGCCGATGTCACTCGATGAAGCAGACACTGTAAAACAACAGAATAAAAAAAAAACACACATATGCAAATGTTAGATAAAAGGCAGAAAGAAAACATCAACCCATGACGACTTCGATGTAAAGTAGCAAAACAGAATAACTGAAAGGAGCACTTTTTGGTTGCTCATAAGTTTACCAAAACCTACGATTATACTATTTGCTCAAACTGTATAGGTCAAACATTTATTTCCAAATCGAAGCTTAATGAATCAGCGAGAAAGTAATGAGCAGGCTTTGATCCTCAACATTTCGTCGCCTAGATAAAAGCGCATAATTGAAAAGAAACTTCAACAACTTATTTATATCGTTAGATGGTTTTAACATTGAAAAGCATTGAGAATGTACCAAAACCACACAGATTTTGTTTAAGACATTCACGATCAAACAGGGGGTTGATTTTTTTAACCACCAACGGCGTACGGGTATTCACTGAGCGGATTACATGCGAAGGACGAACAAGTGGGTTGAGGGTATGGTAATTTGGTCACGTGACTGTAAGGTGCCTATCCCAGTTATCTCAGTGTACCACAATGGGCATGTTTGCCATGCAGAACATATAAGTTTTATAATAGATTCATAAGTGAAGGGACGTAGATCGTCATCCATGAAATTTCATCCTAAATTTATTCTGCCTTAGCGCCATCACTTTTGATTCTCCGCGCGTGGTGTGAAACTCATACTGTCAAAAAAAGTTGGAACTGTCAAATTAAGTATCCTAAGCCAATTCGTAGCAAGATCTTTGCTATGAAGTAAAAGTGAAAAAAAAAGGAAAAGTTGATTGTTGTGATTTTTTCTATTACCCATATCTTCCCTCCATACCGGAAGCAGTAACGATCAAGGGTCAAATATACACAAATGCTGAAAGAACAACCTCTGAATCTTTGCCCATCATCAAGGATAGTTTTATGGTGACACACAAGACTAAATACTGTCTGTTGCTATATCTATAGTTTTGGGGAAAACGTGCCACTGTTTTTAAGTACTTGTGGTTTCTGTTCAGTCTGATCTCAGTACAAACTGCATGGTCCATATGGTCCCTATATACCCTCATACTTAATACATGTTTCCCTCCCTTTTTCTCCTAAACAATTCTCCATGGTTTACGTTCCACGGTTCAGGTTGGTACTTTGCCTAAAGCGACTGTCCGCAGACTATATATGGGGCGCCGCCCAAATATGGATCGCGAACAATTTACGGTGGGTCGCTTGATCATTCAAGAATTATGGAAATTTATCTATAATATATACATAATAAACACTTTATGTTTGTTTGTACTCCGAGCATCAATTCTGAGCCTGCGTGGGTGTCTAGTGGGTCGTAGCTCAGTCCTCATGAAAGCTTCTGTGTTGTAGGGCCTACAAGTTTGTTGTCCGCTGGATTCAATTGCACTTCTAGCTTGTGATCATGGAGGCAATAAATGACTCCACGAAGCTTGTCAAATGGATCTCAATTGTTTGAACAGGAGTGTGCAGGACAAGACAAAACAGTGATGGGGAAAGGTCGGGGAGTGTGAAAGACAAGCATCGCGTTAAAAGACCATCATGTGCCGTCGTCAGCAGCTAGAATGCGCACAAATGAATAATGTTTGTAAGACAAGAATAAATGATTCATTTTGTTCGTGTTTCTTGCTTTTTTTTGTCCCGAGCTTTGCCTATACGCAATAAATATTAATTAAAACAGATCCTACCCTTTCATCTCCTCACCCCTCCCCCTCCCCCCCCATTCCTTGCGTCTTACATATGTTTCAACACTATAGTTTGAAAAGAAGGCAGATAAAAGATGAACTAACCTGAATAGTCGGAGAAGGACAACGATACGCCATTTCCTCCCACATCGGAATCGACATCAAGAGGGTTTGGTATCTGAGATGAAACTGTTCCACTGAGACAAAGTAATATTACACATGATGCAACGGTAACAGCCAATAAGCGATGCAGGTTAACCGTGCGGTCCCCCATTGCCGCGATATTTTAATAAATACGATTATACTGTCCAGAAATCTCTCTTTACCCCTCCTTCAATTTGAATATATATTGTCAAATAGAAATCATTGCTGATAATATCTAGTAAACTGGTTGTCGTTCTTAAAGTTAGACATATACCGTATGGTGTGTGTTAGTGTTCCGCAACTGCCAAGAATGCAGTTTGGCGTCGGTCTTATACGGGCTATTATGGGATACGTGTTTTATTTTTCCTGTCACGATACCTTTTCAAAGGGCACCTTTACAGGAGTGTTAAGCTTTCAGTTCCGGTGGAGTTGGTTGAAATTGTATATATATATAGCTGATAATATCTAGTAAACTGGTTGTCGTCCTTAAAGTTAGACATATACCTTATGGTGTGTGTTAGTGTTCCGCTATATATATATATATATATATATATATATATATGAACCTCTGGACAAAAAATCAGATTTCACATTCTGTTTTAGATTCTCTTTATAGTTGTAATACTGTAGCGCCCCCAACGGGTTTAAACTTGCCGAGCGGCCGTGCGTTCGATAGGGCCGCTGTCGGCCACCCTATGTCAGGATGAATGTGGGGCAACTACAAGTTGAGACACACTGAACCAATAAACACACGAACAAATAAATTGCTTTTTAAGCTTCTAATACATTTAATACAAAAACCTTTGCCTTCTACACTTGGGCAGGTGTCTATAAAAACCAAATTAAATAATACATGAGGTCAACTCAGTGACCTCCAAAAATAAGGTAGTAAGGTGATAAATAAGGACCAATATTCAGTTAATAACATACAAATCCACATAAATTCCAGCTTATAATTTACATAAATGATAACGATACGTCCGTGGCCAAACGTATAATTACGAGTCCTAAATTTACAATACGTAGGCGTTGCCTCGGGGAAAATTCAACCCGAATTAAAGTCACCCCCGCGCCACAAACATAAGAATAACCCCGCAGGGTGCGGCGATAATATCGACCGTGTTCCCAACCTTTTAGTAAATTTAGATGTAATAATTTAAAGGGATTCTGACAAACGGGGAAATACGCCTACAATATTATAAGAAATAGGACTCGGACTTGCCTAAACTATAAAAGAACATTTAACTTACTTCTTACTTAACGAACTGACCAACGGACCTCACTAGGCAGCAGCAAACACCAAAAAATGGAACACACTATAGAACCCAAAATAGCAAGTGCCCTAACTTAACACAAAAACTGAATCGAAACATTGAAACTTCGCGTGGCTCGAACATTCCACATAGCTACGGAGGGACCAGACTATTGTCACGAGAGCTGGACAGCTGAAAGGGAGACGGAAACAAAAGGTATAAATTAATATGAAACTACAACAACTCACTTAACATATAAAAAGATATTAGATAAAACAGACCCCCAGAGAACAATAAAACAATACACACAAACAGGACAACTACTCCAGCAGTAATGCCACCTATGTACGGAGGCGTTTACGTGGCGCTCCCCTGGGCGTAACAATACTTGTCTACATGTCTACAGCCGCAAAGAAAATATTCAATTTTGAAACAGCGCAGGACGAAAGAAACATCAAGTTGAAATTTCTTGGATACATTCATGAATTATAATTCCACCCATTTATCGGGATTTTGTAATCAATGTTCACACATGTGCGATGTTAGGGACATTTTTACCTAAAGTACTAAAGTACTTTGCAAGTATTACTCTAAAGCTGACAGAAGCTGATCAAGTCATCGATAAAACACGTAGTTGAAAGATAAAGCTATAGGTTCTGGAAAGGCCAGAGATATGCTAAAGCGCCTTCGGCCCATTACACAACTTGTTGACGCCCCCCGCCTCCTCCCCGGCCACAAGCTCACGTAGCCAGTTCTGTATACTGCCATGAATCGTATTGACTCATACAACATATCTCTTCATTTACAGAAATAAAAAGAAATATTCCGTACTATTGTGCTCTCGGGAATAACAGTTATCATGTCATATATCAGACAGGTTCATGGACCGTACATGTATATATAATTTGAAATCCATTCCCTCCTAAGGAAATGTTGGTAATTGGGGGTAATTCAGTCATACCAAAATAAGCTGCAAACTCGTTTTCTTTTCTTTTCCTATTTCCCGTATTGGCTCCAAATGTTCTCTATGAGTTTTGACATGATTTCCTGAAGCAGGCTGGTTCTACGGGCGCTTAAGGCACATGGAACGCTGGTCGACCATCATTATGCTAAAGAACATGTGAATTTAAGCAACACATGCTATAACGCTCATATAGCCTATGTGAAAATGGGTTGCAATGCAACGTACGTGCACGACTGATGAACAAAAACCCATCTATGTCTTGCTTACATCTGGCGAAAGAAAAGGAGGGAAGAAAACTAGACAAACAGAGAGATAGCCTTCACAGAAACAGAAGACTATGTTCTAAACATAACATATGATATATAAATATATATATATATATATATATATATATATTTATATATATATAAATGTGTGTGTCAGTGTGTGTGGGTGATATTTCGAGTTGGTTAGCATCATGTTTGATATGTAGAGTAAGGCAAAATGTGTCACAAATATGGAACTAGAATTTTTTGACACAGGTGACAATCGCATCAGTACAGTGGAATAACGACCTTCCTTTCCGGTTTAGAATCCCTGCACATACAACCAGCGTCGATAGCCTAGTGGTTAGGGTGTCCGCGTACAAACCGGGAGGCCCAGGTTCGAATCCCGGTTGAGGCTAAAAGTTGTTTCACTGTTCTGGATTTTCCAACTCACTTCGATTTCAATTATACATATATTCATTTCCTTTTGTCGTTTACCTACATTTTATTAACAATGCTGTTCAAAGTTTCTCTTTCGAGTTCCGGCTTTAGGAATCACAAATGAATTCGAGTTGGTTAGCATCATGTTTGATCTCCAGAGTAAGGCAAATATGTCAGAAAAGCAGAACTAGTATTGTTCAATTCAGGTGACAAACGCCTACAGTGGAATTACGACCTTCCTTACAGGTTTCGAACCTCTGGACATACAATCATCGTCCATGGTCTAGTGGTTAGGGTGTCAGCACATAAAGCGGGATTCCCGGCATCGAATCCCGGTGGAGGCTGGAAGTTTTTGCACTGTTCTGAATTTTCCAACTCATTACGTTTCCGACTTTCTCTAGGACTTTGACTGCTATTTCATGACAAATTGCATTGGAAAACCGACTATCCAGGTGTTTCTTCTCCAAAATCGTTCGTTTTAATTTATATCTTGTGCCTGCCTAACTTTTCTGGGCCTCAAGTTACTCTTCTTTTTTTTCTCCAGGGAGTTACATCTTTCATTCAGTGCACTGGTGTTATGGGCGTGCTTTACCTCTTGCATGTTCACCAAACCACATTTACTGATGACGTCATCTCTACGTCATTGCCCTTGTAACAGTGCACGCGAGTACCTGGTCCGGATACCGGACTGAGGTATCCGACTGATACTGGTCAGAGGTTGAAACACCGTTGTTAGGGGACCATCGCTTCTCATCCCCGTTCCAATAGCGCAGTTTTTTATTGTTTTGCCGTAACATTGCGTTACCTATTATATTCCTATCATTACAATCATCGCAAGGGCCCAGCTCTACGACACCATCCAGTTCATTGACTTCAGACTCAGTCTTAAAAGATAAGTTATTTCTTTCTATCTGGCGCCTTAAGTTAACTGTATCTTTGTTATTCACTTTGTACCATTCACCTTTATTATCCATATTATTTATAGAATATAGAATATCATTATTCAAAATACCATCCGAAACCTCGTCCATCTTTTATGCGTTAACACCCTTGGAAACTCTTTCCGTCGGAAACGAATTATGTCGTTTCCGTAACAATTGCAAAGAACCTAGGCACGAAAACCAAACAGCCGAACAACTGATCCGCTCTCAACCCCAGTCCCCGTGCATCGAGATTGTGACTGTGTGATCATCGTCGGGTGTGTGTATCATGATTCCCCTCGAAAGGGAACAGATAGGCTACAACACATGGTCTTAGCGAAAAGGCCGAGAAGCGATGAATTGGTTTCATTGTGTAGTTCTTTAACACTGTCTCGCAGCTCATCAATGGCATTGGAGAAGTCATCCTACGGACTTCGAACACTTTCAGGAATGTCTCTTTGAGCCTCTGGATTTTTGTTCACAGAGAGTGAATGGAGCTTGACCTGCGACTGTTGTCCATGTCAGATTCCGAGTCATCATCTTTGCGCTGTGTTAGGACAGAGCTTAGGCGCTGAGAGGCGAACTCTTGACGTTTTTTTTTTCTGGCCTATACTTTCTTTTGGTCGTCCTGCCGGCATTTCTTCCTTGTGAAAGGGTAGTATACAGCCAAGGCTTCGAGTTTCAGAATATATAGATATATTTAAGTTACTAGCGGCCCTCTCTGCCTTATTTTGTGTTGGAGTTCTACCTGCAACCGATCATCAGTGACCTATATATTATGTAAATACGTACTTGCTAACGCCAGTACTGGGGCCTTACTTTACTAAACGGTTAATTGAGTTTTCTGCACGCACACTGTCTTACAAAAGTATTACAAGGAGGGACCTGCCCATACTAGATCGATGATAAATATGGAATAAATTTTACGTGCATTAAGAAAAGAAAGAAGGGGTGATGGCAAATGTCAACCGTGAATGGATGAGACGTAATATAACGTAAGGCCTAGTCTAAGCTAACGTTAGGCCAATATAGCCTAACTTAGACGTAATTATATATTGGTTGGTGATATTCATCGTTGGTTTAAATTAGGGCTTAGTTTCCGTTGGCGTATACGTTTACATATTGTATGCTTAATTACAATATATGCCAAACAAATGTGAGCCTCATCTCATGATGTAGGCCCAAGTTAGTGTGTAACTTCTGAGGGAAAGCAAGCAATCGTAATTAAGCAAGCCTAGGGAGTACAGCGGCCTTGAAATTTCTCACTGCCGATCAGAATAATTTCTGTGGCTGGCCAGAAGTTCAGAATAGTTTCCGATTTTCATCAACGGATTTCAATCGTAAAAGGGTGACATGTATAGCCGTTGGACTTTATCGAAGCGCTCAGGCGAAGTTATATGTTTTGCCGTTGGCTTAACTTAGAATCACGATAGGCTTATTTCAACTTTGACGTTGGCTATCTTAATATAAACAAATTTGGCACACAATAAATACTTAATTAATTATAATTGTTATCCCATAGATCTAAAGTTAGTGTCTATGTATCTTTCGTTTTTGTAGTCGCTCACCTGTTGACCAAGTTTTGACACCGACGTGACCACGACGGAGGTTTGTGAACCGTTGTTGTTTTAAGTACACCTATGTCACAGGCTTGGAACAGACAAGACATGATTGTGCGATTGATCAAAGGATTGTCAAGTATTTGCTTAAGCTGAACTCATTGCTTCCCACGGCAAGTCTGTTTTGCCTGTGTGGAAAAGCAATAAGCACGATTGACTAACGTTCGTTGTAGAGTAACGTAGGCCTAGGATAGTCCCTGAAGAGTAGAACGACATTAGCACTAACGTCGTATCCCGAAGGTACTTAGTACTAGGCCGAATCAGCTCTTTAAAATCCTTTAGGGCCTGCAAGTCTGCAATAGTAATAAAGTAAGCAGTAATGTTAGTAGTTGTAGTACCACTAGTTATAATACCAATTTCTGTATTGAAAGTGTCACTGTGCTCAAACCTATTTAGGAAGTATTCATTTTCCATTTTTGGTTTTTATGAAATCATAACCTTTCCTAGTCAAACTAGGGTTTGTGCCTATTATCGTGGGCGTTTCACAAGTAAACCATTATGTGAAAAGGAAAGCTTGTGCACGTCTCATATTTGGTATCTGGGTATAACACGTTGAATACAAGCAGGCTTTTCTGGTAAATATGAATATCATTCAGGGTCCAAATGAAAGAAAAAAGAAAATGATACACAGGTTAGCTCAAAGACACCTTACGCAAACCTTGTATGAGGTTTGCTGGTATACCATTTTGAGTACATTCTAGTAGTCAAATAAGGAAACTTTGTTGGTAAGATATCTCACGATGAAGGCGAACTACATGGTGCATCATAACACTGACAGTTGTCGTTAGCTATTATGGCACATGTGTGTACGTGTGCTTGTGACAAGTAGCTTATAAACACAATAAATCAATGATGGAAGCTTGTAATTCTTTCATAGTTGGCATATGGATGCACTATGATTGGTTGATGTGCTCTAAGTTGCTTTTTTCTTTTTCTTTTAATAGAGGTAATTTTGAATTAGCAGACGTTCAAAAGACGTTTAAACACTTTAACTAAAGAGAGGATGCTTCTATTTCTTTTATCTGTATTCTATATGTGAAAGTTACATGTGATTTGGGTTCAGCTGAGATCAATATGTCAAAAGAATGTAAACATGATACCTCAAGAAAGATAACTTGAATCCACCTCAGATTAGGTTTTTAGTGAACCAAAATTAGTGCTAGATCACTATTGTTTTTGTTAAGGGTCAAAAGTCATTTGCAGTCAAAAGTCAACAACGATTAAATCGTGACAATCTCGTTAACAAATCTCAAGATGGGGAACTTGGACAGATCTGATGTTAAATATGCCCATGAATAAGATTGGGTACATATCAGTGGAAGTTGGTGGTCAACATATATCACTGTGATTACATCTTTGTCACCTTTACATGTGTCTGTCTGTTTTCCTACGTCAGATGTGTTCAAACGCGCAATGTACAGCATGTCCAAATCATTAGAAATAGTGATTGTATATCATCACAACCAGTATGAATGTTTGTATTGTAAATCGCCTGGAACCATTCAGTAATGTTACTTTGATTATCATCTTGTATCTATCTTTAAGCCTAGATAAGGCCTAAGTATTTGCTGTCACCGTATAAGGCTTGTGTATCGTCGCCTCGGTCCGTCGGGATCTTTTGGTCGAAGGGACTTCTTCAAAATGTGTAATAAATGATAGACTAACTAAGCTAGTTAAATGCTTAAATAAAACTCTTCTTTATGCGATAATTATAACAGTTAAACTGTACATCGATTAGAGTTATAGATCAAAAGATGGTTTACAAATCTCATCTTAAACAAAACGTCCTGGTTCTGGCGTAGTGACAAAATCCGATTTGGGCCAAATTGAGTGAAATATTACCTATTTCGAGGGTGAAGAATCGCTTGAGCCGGGCAAGAAGTTTTAAAATTGTCTAGTCTTTTAGCTACTACTGACTGGATTTGGACGAATGTCCTTTCCCGTTTTCACATAGGGCCTACTGACGAGTGCTACATTCGTCATAACCACTCAGTAACACAACCTGCGTTTTGGCATAACGACGAATATTACCCTTTGGAACAAGCCACCAACTAACCAACTGACTGCATTTTGAGAAACAGCCCAGGACTATGGAAGGTGGTATCTTCATTATTTCCACCTCATCTTTTCATTGATTAATGCAACTGGAGCACATAGTTTAATAACTGGGCTGTGTTGGTAACGCAATTACGCTTGCAGGTACCTAGGTATCCCCTGGGTCTACCAGTAGGCTAAAAAGCAGAGACTGTACCATCTAGCCTATCTGCTGTATCTGGTCAGATGGAGTATGTTCTAATTAAGTATGTCTCATAGGCCGGATAAAGACATGCGAATAATCTATTGCTCATAAGAAGGGGCAAAACTGTCCCGGTCCACATATTACATAATATGCCTACTAACATATTGCTACATCTCTTTCAACATAGAGATTCACAGAAAGTTCGGCTATCCAAGACCCATGGCAACTAGTAAATGTGTAGAATTGCATCATATGATCTAAGCATAGCTCGATTAGGGGACACTTTGTACAACTAAAAAACAATGTGTATGCATTACAGTGACGGGTAATGTTCGATAGCATCATAAACATTCATAATAAAACTAAATAAATATCCCAGTGTGGGTTCTTGTTAGACCAATAACTAAAAGTAATTTCAATACTCTCATATCACCTCAAAGAAGGTTACATCATAACGATACACACATAAGATGCTAATGGTTGTGGGCCTTTTTAAGTGCTATAATCAACCCTATAAACATACTATGAAACAACAGATCACAATAATAATGACTTCACCTGTAGACTCCTTATAGCCGTTACAGATTCATAATGTTCAATTAATAAATACATTATGTGTGCTTTCGGCCATCACAGGAGATCGAAATAATAAATATAACAAACTTATATACACTTTATGAGGGCTGCTATTATGTGTGCACTCTGCCAGTGTACATTCACAACTAGAGTACACTAGAAATGCACAATGAAAATGAAAAGACTCCTGAGGTTTGTGACAAAGTTAAAAGATAAACTCTTACCAGTTTGAAAATTAATACAATTAATTTATAATAATCCTGTTCAGCTGGTTCATATTGCAGATTTACGGCAGTTTGGAGTGTCATGAAAGAGTTGCTTGCAAACTTGGGCGTTTCAATCAACTTTTCAATTTTTAGTACAAAGAGAAACTGTGACAGAAATTTGTTGTCCCACCCTACAAGACAAGATTTACTCAAGACCCGGCCACACATCCTCAAGGAAGTAGACAAACTGTCTTTTTAGACTTTTAACTTATTCCACCATATATTACAGATGAATTACAAATCTCTCTACACTTAAATAAAACAAAGCCTGGCCTTTTAGTATTGGATTCGAAGAGACAAAACAGATTAACCACCGAATACTTGGATTAACATAAGAGTAACACTTACCACAAAAGGCTTAATTGGGGCTTGTTAGCCAACCAATGAGCACAAGGGAACAGTGTCCTCTTCTTAGCAGGAATTAGTCCAGCAAATACTGAGGGTAATGTACACATGGTCACTGACTCTGTGAGCATTACTATCAGATGGAACAACAAGGAAATGAGAGCAAATGGAAAATAAAACAAAAATGAAGAAGAAAGGTATACCATACAGGGGGACAAAACTATTGACACTACTATTGGGAAATATTAGGGTGCTACACAGAATTTCATACACGATAGCATAAATCGTGAAAACCGAATGGCCAATTGGTCAACAATATTATACGTGAATAGTAAGTAGTCTAGTGGTATGGTTGCAGTACATTCCATGCTTGTACTTGTTGCGTGAGTAGCTTTAGACACTGAGCAGAACGGTAACGCTGTTTCTCTAGTGAATCGGTGTTACAGTTTCGGTACATTCAATAAGAGCTATATAAAAGAGGAAACAGGTGGTGTAAGTCAGGACCATGAAGACCATTGGTGTTATTTGTATAAAGATGATGTAGAAATCACTAAAATGTTAAATTTGACCGCAAGGACAACAATACCTAGACCTAGATTAAATGATTTAAGCCGTTCTAAATTTTAGCCTAACCATATCTTAGAATTAACGGTAAGGAATCCCAAAACCATCATATGAACTTCATACAACGGAGATCCTTGCGATTAACATATCCCTATATCTAAGACCATTATCTTGCACGGTACGAGAGTAACTTGGGTTCTAAAGGTCGTGGCGTTGAGCTACCTTTTTGCTAATGTGTGATGTCATAGTGCCACTTGGGATGGTGTGGGAGGGGGGGGGGTTAATATAGTTTAATTCTCTTGGTTTTGCTGGCACATACTCAATGTGAATGTAAACAGTACCATAAACAAATACAAGTATTATGGCAAATTAAAACATCAAAACACGAGCTCGTTCTACTTTAGACTTCCTCCAGTCTTCAGTTTCATAAAAATGTAATAACTCCCTGAAGAAATACGGCTGTTCTTAGCTTTTGACGGCGTTGCTTATCACAAGCATCACGCTGGCCTAAATCATAACTACCTTTTTCTGGCTTAGTAATACCTAGTTACAGAGTTAAAGGTTACATCTTTTTACATGGAACTTTGGAAGGTTCTAAGCATAGTTTCTTTTTTTCTTAAGTAGTTACTGTGCTTCAGAAGACGGGGAAGGGGAAGGCGCGTTTAGACAGGATGGATGTTTTCGTCCACAGGCTGAGAACTCCAGTGTCCTAGGGGAAGTTACACCAGACCTCTTAGGGATATTAACCAATTCAGACCATGGACACACAAACCAAGTGAACTTCACCAAACTGAAACACCTTCATCCCTGGTTTCAATACATTGGCATTGTGAACCCTTAAAGTTGCTCGACAAAAGAAAGGTGAAGGCACTTTTTTTTTGTCCAAAAGCAAAAGCTTCCAAAACGTTTGAAGAATACTTATAAACTATTGTCAGAGACGTTTCACATTTGACCAAAAAAAACATTAATTTAATAAGAAGAATTACACACAATTTTCCTTGGTCCGTGTGCTTCATACAAGTTACGACTTAACAGATTACGACACTGGACTTATTAGTTTTGAACTGAATCATGTGTTTTCGCATTAGTATGGATTGATGGATATTATGCGAACTTCGTCATTATTGATGTTAATGTATTTTCAAATGGTACAATGAGAGTTGTGAAATATTGAGTCGATACAAGTTGAATGCTTTTAGGAGTAATTTTGATCAATTCATTCATTAAATTATTTAAAATGTAACGAAAACGACAAGATGTTTCGATCGTTGAAATATATTTGTCAATAAACCATAGAATATTTCTGACTCGTTAGTATTTAGTAATATTTTATAAACAGACGGTTACGAGCAAAAATGTTTATATTCATCATATTAACCATGATGCATTCCAATTACGTCATGTATTTGTCCATCCACTTGGCTTCAGAACGTCTACTAGGAAGATTTTATAAAAAATATCATATTGTATCACTTTAGAAGTGATAAATAATAAAAAAACCTATAACACACCAACGATGCAAGACTTGAGATACATCATTAAAGACACGGCGCCTGCCAATATACTAGTAAAGAGCTTTATAAGGATCCACACTTTACACCAGAGAGTATCCAACCCATCATGCCACGCAAATTGACTTCCTAAACAATTTTAGGCCCAGTTTCTAACTCGGTGAAGACAGCACCTGAATGGATAAATGAGGAAGAGAATACATTCATAAGTACAGCTAAGTGTTTGACAATAACTGTAGCAAATAAAAAGAGGATAGCAGTCATTATTATGAGTGATTACCGTACTTGTTAAAATAGCTATTGTTTGCAACTTTATAGCTTAAATAAACTCTCCTTTGAAGATAGAAGCTAATAAATATATTTTAAAACCATAACAAGGGCATGCTAGAATATCGAAGTTTGCACACCTTTCGATGTCAGGCAAAACTTCACAGAGAATAACAGGAAATCACTTTTTGAAAAACATGTAGCAATTTCAGTCCACATTGGCGAGTTGGAATAACGCAAATGGAATTTAATTATGGCTGTCGAAAGTAAACTAAGTTTTCTAACCTTTGCAAATATCTTTCATGCTAAGGCAGTCCACGAATGGATCTTGTACTGGCTGTGTCTCAAATGTATAGTCGATACTGGCAGCAGGATTTTTCGCCAATTCGAAGCACATGAATGGAACTTCATGACAAATGAGGCCAGATAAATCCACCTGGAAGTCCATCTCTTTAAAGACGAGATTATCACCAGTATTTAGAGTTTGGTTATCTTGTACAGCTGTCAAGATCTGTGGCTGCTCGTTAACGCGTCTTCTTTTCCCCTTGGTGTTTTTAGAGAAGAAAGTTTTGACTTGCCATAAGTCCTCTCCAACTACCGTTGTCGTCAACTGTTTATTTGTGGTAGCCTTTAGTTTGACTGTCGTTTGGGTGTTGTTGGTATTTTCCGCAATGATCTCAGGACTTATTAGTTTTGCGTGTAGCTTAGTAAAGACAACTCCTGTAACAAGATAAGAAAAGCATAGATTACCAAAACCTTCTTGGAATTTTCAGAACTTGTTTAGAATGATCCGATTTTGTTTCTCGTCTTTTGTTTACATATATATCTTTAACTCCCCCTTTCCTACCAAAAACTATCAACATAAGTCTAATACATACAGTTGCAAAACGACCATCGTTTTACAAACCGATGTTGCTTCCAACACTGAGCCATCTTTTCATGCCCTCACCATACCCCAGTCTAGTAAAACAGTACTTACGTGACTGACATTCTTGTGCCTTGCAAAGCACCAACGAATCTCGAGAAACGTCACCATGCCCTCCTTCCACAATAAGTGTAAATGCTGGATCAGGGGCGTCCCCTTTCGTGAATTCCATGCAAATGTAGTTCACGTCTTCCATACATCCAATAGTTCCATATTCAAATTCTGTCTCAATACCATCAATATCGAGAGGGTCACCATTGGCAATGTCAGTGGAACCTTCCGCGTCATTGAGGATTTGGGCCACCTCTCCAATGCGAGGACCATCACCCAAAGGATCGCTACTACCAAACAGTGATACACTCCAAAGATCGTCACCCTCTAGGTCACGTGTGTCATCCCTGAATGTGACGTCGATGTCGATAGATACAGGAGTTTCTTGGCCTGGAATTGGTCTCTCTCCAGTCAGTTCCCAGTTGAATGTCTCGGCAAACACTCCTTAAAGAAATAAATTGGGATTGGAAAACAAAACAAGGTATAAAAACACTTTATCTAAATGTTGGGTCTTTGTACGAGTAAAGTATCATATTAATTTACCTATTAATTATATATATATATATATATATATATATATATATATATATATATATATATATATATATATATATTATCTATATTACCTTGATAAGTAATACCTAACATATCGGCAGAGGCATTGTACCAAAATTATACTGCTATATATAGACTATTGGTAGTCTGCTGCGTTTTAGATTCGCCTTTCATGCCAAAAGCTGGATACTAATGTTAACTAATGTCAGCAAAATCTTATTTTACCTTCTCGTTTAGAGAAACACATTAAAATAGCATTCATATTTTGTTTGTTTGTTTGTTTGATTTAAAAAAAATAATAAAAACAGAAATTCAATGAGTTTGTTTGACATAGAACATCGAGTTATAAATTAAGCACGTACCAAAAAACATCAGCTCATTAGGAAAGAAATAAAAACATGGAATGTCATTCGTATTGAAACATAAAATGTCTTTCAATGGAAAACTCACAAACACATTGACACATATACATACAGACATACATACAAACACTCATATGATATCTTTGGTTGGACTCTATACATGTGATGCTTACACCCAAATGTGTAACACACTGAATCAAATATGTTTAGTGGGCGTTTTATTATGAACAAGAGAGTAACAAAAGTGTTAAAATATTTGGTCAGGGCCAGTTGCAAGACACATTGGTATCCTAATCTCAGCACTGTAGTTTAAGCGACAAAATAACATCAATATTTATAAACACGAAGAAGACTAACAGCAAAAATAATTGACGAATGTCGCTAAAACTAATAAATAGTCTGTTTTATAAAGTTTTATCGAAAATGTTACAACTGGTTTGCTCTCTGCTGATTTTTGCTTTTTTTATTTATTGTTATTGTTTTTGATACTGAAGTAAACAATTGTTCAATGGACAAAATTCTTCCATTAGCCTACTGGAGTTCAACAGATTTTTCCCTTGAAATATTGAAATTCCTTCTATCTTCCATTCCGCTAGGATTGAGATGCCCGTATGAGTGTATAGCCCCTCAGATGTTATTACACCCCCACCACCACGCCTACCAGCCCATCCTCACCTCAAGTCACCCAACCCACTTCCTCCAGTCCCACCTCTCTCTGAAAACAGCATAATCAGTTGGGAGCGCTAACTAGTGTTACCGACAATAATTGCCCAGTACTCGATTATTTTACATGCAAAGTCTAGACTACAGTTTTATATCAATGTTAAAGACTTCCTACTGGCAACATATATTAATCATGAATTTAAGCATGATTTGAGTTCGGATTGGGTTGTGTTGGTTTTGAGGTGCGGAGTGTGTTGGTGGGTCGGGCGGAGAGGGGTGTGTTATTTTAACCCCATTATCAGTTGGCTTAAAGTTTATGGTGTACAGTCTTTAAATGTCGTAGAGACGAAAATGGTATCTTAGCTTAAGGGAGGGATAAATGTTGGTTTACGCATATATGTATCAATTTAATAACGAAGTTATACAAAGATTAAACTCTTGAATGCAGAGATTTAAATTTCATTCTTGAGAGTGTTCCATTATGACACCTTTCTTTGCGGATTAAATTATCATGCATTCTCGGAATGCAAACCAACTAAAATGCAGCTCCAAATAGAGCTATACGTGACGTCACTCTTCGGTTATAAGAGTGAATACCACTCCTCTATTAAGAGTGATCATGTCCTACTTAGTCACAAATTGAAATGCCACTCTCTGGAATAAGAATCTAAGGGCGTAAGTCATTACGTCACATGACGCCACGATGCTTTTTAGGACACGTGGCTTATCACGATATTGTAGAATGCGCTTTAAATATGTTGTGTTGCACCCAGTCTGATTCAAGCAATGGCGAATATAGGCTACTGTTTAGTATGTACCTGACGTCACAATATCGATCGTGCTTTGTATTCAATGCGATATGTAGATATATACAACGTGTCACATTTTGAAACACCACAGAATTTCATATGAAGTCTTCGGGGCTGCTTACTATGTGTTGTTGGGCCCATCCTCCTCCCTCCTGTTTTTGGCAGTCGTCCAACATCCGTTTTCAAAGAAAAACGATTAGCATTGTCTTTACTGCTACAGGAATTTCTAAAGTATTAACACGTACACTGTTATAAATTAGTCTCAACCCCGAAACCACATGTGCGTGTGAAATGGAGTACGGATCTTCTGGAGAACCTACCCAACCCCATCGGCCATTTTAACCTCAACCCAAAATTTAGAAAGGGAAACTTCCTTTTTAAATCTGATGTTAAGACACAAATCAGCTATACGACAAACATGTCTCCACGTAAATCAAAATAATACCGTAAATACAGTATAAATTCAAACGAATACATATGATATCTGGATTGAATTACCTTTACAGGTCCCCAGACGAACGCATTTTGTTTGCCTCTCGTACTCCTCCCGGTAAACTGTGTAAGTAAAATCAAGTTCAATCTTTGGTTCTGGGTCATCCGTCATATTAAACTTGATACAAAAGTATTTGAAGTCAGCACAGACGCCCTCCGTAGCGTCAAATGAATAACGCAGTTTGTTGAAATTCCATCTCTTGTCCGGAGGGTCGTAATCTGATTTGGCTTTTGAAAATTCAAGAGCTCTCTGTTTTTCTGATAGCACGTTAGCATTATACGAAAGTTTTGCTCCAGAACCATCGCTGTTTCTACTGACCCAAGCGCCTATCCTCCACATATTTCTTCCTCGTATTTTCCTTGACGTCCGTCCTTTGAATATTTCTACCTCTGCCGCGAATTTGAACTTGTTTATTTTGCCCTCGGTAACACTTGTACCCGGCGTGAATTGGTTGAACAAGTCATAAAATTCCATTGCTGCGTGAAAGAATAACAAAAACAGTTAAAAGTAAGTATGTATTTATACACATACATATTTAAGGAGTAAGGAGTAAGGAGAGGAAGGAGGAGGGGGAATAAGGATAACGAGGAGGGGAGGGGAGGGAGGAAGAAGAAGGAGAAGGAGGAAGGGAAGAAGGAGGATGAGAAGGAAGAGAAGAGAAGGATGGGAGACGGAGGTGAAGCAAGAGGAGGCCATAAAAAAAAGGAGATTGAGAAGGAGAAAAAAAAGGAGGAGGTGAAGAACGAGGAGGGAGTGACGTAAGAGGAGGTGACAGTGGAAAAGCAGGAGAAGGGAAGGAGGTGACGTAGGAGGAGGAGGTGATGGAAAGAAAAAGGAGTCTGTGACGGAGGAGGGGTGGGGGGATGGGAGGTGAAGAAACTATTACTTACTGTTAGGACACAGTGGACAGCACTCTCCGGGTATTTCGACAGGATCAGAACATTTTGGTTGTCCACAACTGATAATGTCACAATCTGTGGTACCGTTGTGACAAGTACACAATGTACAATCGTCGATAGTCCATTGATCGTTATGTTTTTCCAAGCTACCTCTAAACACACACGGTCCCTTGTCTAGAAGTCGACCGATCGCTGATGTAGACTCTGTAAAACAACAGGATATGACACAAAATTTGCAAATGTTGGAATAAGAGAAGATTGAAAAAAGATTGAACCCATGACGACTTCGATGCAAGGTAGCAAAATAGCTTAAAGCAGCAGCTTCGATGCTCAACATTTCCTCGCTAAGGTATAAGGTATAAGCAACATGAAACGAGTTAATTATTCCCTTCGAAATGAGAAGGAAACAAAACAGTGACGGAGCGTCCATTTTTTTTCCCGGCGATCTAGGGAGTAACTTTGCTCAAATTTTTTTTTACTCTCCGCGGCAACCTGTGGCGGCGCTCCGCTTAGATAGTGTCGAAAGCGCCCCTACAGACCATTCTCGCCCCCCCCCCGACCAATAACCCTAGCTCCGCCACTGCAAAAAACTACTAATTTACAGCATTATATGGTTTTAATATTGAAAAGCATCGAAAATGTACCCAAAAAGAATTGCTTAAGACATTCATGATAAAACGTGGGCTGTTTTTTAACCAGCCCCGACCCCACCAACGGCGTACGCGTATTAATAATAAATATGGACATTTATAATGCGCCGGTATCCGTCAGTAAAAGACGCTCATGGCACAGTGACACAAACAGTGCGACAGCAAAACAAAAAACAGTAACATTGTACAAGACAATAATCAAGCAAATATGGGCAACATTGAACAACTAATTAAACAGTTTTCATCAGATGCGTCTTGAAAGCGCTGAAAAGAAGCATAAGGTGGACTGTGTTTTACATGTTCTGGAAGGTTGTTCCACAGAGACGGGGCAGCAGCAGCAAAAGCTCTTTTGCCCCATGATCGAATTGAGCGATTTTCACACAGAAGTAATTTATTGTGTGATCTCATGAAACTGCGATTTGCGTGATATGGTTGCAGGAGTTCTGACAAGTAGAATGGCGAAGTTCTAACGAAATAGCGATATGTGAAAATCAATATTTTAAATATAATTCGGTCTTTGATCGGGAGCCAGTGTAATTCTCTCAGAATATGTGTAACATATTCCCTTGGCTTGGAACGGGTGATAATTCGTGCAGCAATGTTATGTAGTCGTGCAAGACGGTTGATTTGTATTTCTGGTAGACCGTAAAAACGAGAGAATTTCCCACGCCAAGGCGTGGTGTGACGTATGTATGCACTAGTTGTATTCTCTGAGCGGAAAACATGCGAGAGACGAGCAAGTGGGTGGAGGGTATGGTAAGCTGGTCACGTGAGTGTTAGGTGGCTTTCCCAGTTATCTCAGTTGACTACAATGGGCATGTTTGCCACGCAGAATATATCCCGCAAGATTTATAATTATTGTAATGTGCCTTCGCGCTACTATATTGGGATTAGGCTAGCCCAATCCATCATCTACACTACTGGCTGGTGAATGCTATGCTGAAAATTAACTCTTCATAAGAATCTCAAACTCACAGGTTCGCTACGCAGGAAAAAAACCAGGCTCAGATATTAACAGAATTGTGGCGGCGAACAGTTAATTCTGCCCACGTAAATAAAAAAGATCTTCTTACTTGAGTAGCATACTTCTTCAAACCTATACGTAAATTTCTCTACTTTGGTTCGTTATTCTCGAATTAAACAATAAAGGTAACATTTAAACGCATTGAATTAACAGCATCCTGCAAATAATAACCATATTTATCCGCAACAATTCGGCATTATCTGTACTACTCCAGCTCTTGCCACTTAGGCACTTGTAACGTTCTTATCGTGGCATGGCATTATAAACTTTGGCCCTGTATGGCATATATATATTACGTGTTTTGGATGATGATAAACCAGGGCCAGGAAATCGACCTTGCAGGTTTTAATAGACAGGAGGGTGTTACATTTGCAATGATAGACTATAAGCTTACATGTATTCGTTAGATTAATTTTCCATGAGGTCTTCGGTGCAAAGCACCGTATGTGCGATAGATGTCGCTTAGGATACAATAACGTTAACACGTTGTTCTATTTGACCAATCAGTGTCCAGGACTTTGTGTATTCTCTGTCACGTCCGAAATATGTGTGATTCGTGATTGGCAGCTCTGTTGTGATGGTTTTATATTGCAGGCGCATGCTAGCTAGAGTACTGTTTATAAAACATAACACAATATATGGTCTACGTTAAAGGACTCCCAAAGGCCGAACTGGCTTCCTCGTGACCGAAATAACTTCAAAAGGGTTGCAGTAACAAAGACCCCTCCATTGAATATGAACATCTAACGTTGACCTTCACCACGTACTACAAATGATGACATGTGTTTGTAGACAAATACAGTTGTTCTATTTATATAAGTGAAGGCAGGGGCGGCGATTTTATTTCAAATATTGGGGGGGGGGGGGACATTTGCTTGGGAGCAGGCAAATTACTAACAAAGCGGAACGCCACCATCGGTTGGCGTACAGCGTACAAGAAAATTTCTGGTTTTGATAGCTCCCCAGATCACCGGTAAAGGCACTTCTCGGGGTTGAAAATGACCAACCAGATGTACACTTTTGCCTGAGAACCAAGTTTTTCTCAATAGTTTTTTTCATTCATAACCTTTTTCAAGATTGTCACCAGTCACACATCATGTTCGACCTCATCGCATCTCCTGTGGATCATTGCTTTTGTAGGTATATATATATATATATATATATATATATATATATATATATTTATATATATATGCCAAGGGAGGGGCGAAGCTTGTTGGCAAACTATCTAAGCGTAGCGCCAAGTTGGCGCGAAGCGCAAAAGAAAATTTTGGCCGAAAATGCCTCCCAGATCGCTGGAAATGGCACTTCCCAGGCCTTGTAAGTTGCATCTAAGCATTTTCTATTTTGAAATTACTAGCGATATCATAACAAAATATGCTAAAAAAAACTATGCCACCAAATATTGGGGGGATATTAGATATTATATCCCCCCACCTAAAATATTGGGGGGACATGTCCCCCGTCCCCCCCCCATGATCGCCGCCCATGAGTGGAGGGACGAAGGTCGTCGAGAGACGTCATTCTAAACTATTCTGCCTTAGCGACACCACTTTTGATTCTCCCGTTGTATGAAATTCATGCATTTAAAGGGTAGAAACGTATGCTAAGCCAATTCGTAGCAAGATCTTTGCTATTAAGTAATATTAAGGTAGTTTAATGTTTTGTAATTTTCCTATTACCCATACTCCATACCGGAAGCAGTAAGGATAATGTTATAAGAATGAGAGGTCAAATGGGTCAAACATATACAAATGCCGCAAGGAAAACCTCTGAATCTGTGCATATCATCAAGTATCGTTTAAAGGTGACACAGACTACACTGTTAAAAATAATGGGCAAAATTTACCCAACTTTTTAACCAACGTTGGGCATGTATTCAGCAACCTCAAAAGTTGGGCAAAAATTGACCAACCCAAATAGGTATAATAAATTCTCAACAGTTGGGAGGGGAATTACCCAACTGTTCCGGTTAGCCATTTCCCCAACTGTTGGGTGGGTCATTCATTTTGTTGGGCAAATCATTTAACCAACGTATGGGTTAAGGCACCAGTAATGTATCCATCTGTTGAGCAGTTCATTTAGCCACCTGTTGGGTGCATACTAAATTTGTCCCAATTGTTGGACAATTCATGGATTTTGTTGGGCATTTGCAACAACCAAATGTTGGGTTAATCCTGAACCACTTCCAACTGTTGGGGGTTTCTTAGATCGTGTTGGGCAATAATGGAAAAGAACTGTTGGAATTCTAAAAAATCTAAGACATCACATCTTTTGAAATAAAGAAAGATACTGTATTTTGTAATACATGGAACACCTTTATTCACTGACCTTGAAGAAGACATATATAACTATCATGGTTGAATAAACTTATTGTTGAATTAACTGAACTTGAAGACATATAACTGTAATGGTTGAAGAAACTTACTGTTGACTGAATAGTATAATTTGATATAAGAAGTCTTAAATTCAGGTATTCTTGAAACAAGGGTATGAACTGAAATAAATAAATTAATGAAGCCATATGTTTCATTTATGTAGGGTTCACGCACATTCCTTGGAAACTCATTTTGATCTGAAAACAACCTTCCCTAAAGTGACATTAACATTTGTGGCCTCAATTTTCTTAAGAATCCCACAGGATAAATTTTAATGAAAAAAATGCCAATGGCTTTGTGATTCCTTGCCATGAGAACTAAAATCCCCCTTGTACATCATACACCAACTTTGCATTAATATTTTAACCTCTTAACTTAAGTTTAACCCCAAAAGTTTCAGTAATGTGGATCAAAAGCACATATACACCCTCCATTTCTGGAGTACCCATGTCTGAAAGTGTACTGGTTCAAATAAATATTTAACCAATGCAAGGGTGGATCAAAATGGGCTGCAATCAAGGGGTGTAAAGCTCCATACTATAGTTAAACAGGAAGCAAAACAGGTTGTCAGCAATGTTCTTGTACCCAAATGCTTACTGCCTTCAGCCCAGTACTGCCCTTGCTGTCTTTTCTTGTTTAGGAAATGGAAATTTGCTGTGGTCAGACTCACTCCCTCTCTAGATCTATGTTAGGACCTATGTTTTCTGACCATAGCTAATCACTTATTACCTTTGGAGTCTTTTAAACTCATCATTAATTAATTAATAATTATGTGGAACCATATACAAAGTTGAATTTACAAAATTTACAGCAATTTCTTTTGCACTTGAACAATTGTCTTCCACAATCTAATGATATTGGCAAAACATTTTCCACAAAATGATTACTACATAACTAGCCATCTTTAAATTGTTGAATAGGAAAAAGTCTCTTTTTTAGATGAACATGAATGTAACACTTTTAAACTTTTGTTCAAATGAATAATGGAATTAAAGGAGATATGAGGGCTGGCCAAAAAATGTCTTTGAAAATGTTCTTCATGATAATTAAAACAAAGATCCACAAATTTTTATATATTGCTATGCTAATTTCTGTGTTTCTGTGCTGTGAAGCAAGCTATACAATGTTCATATGATTTAAAAACTGATAACATTCTTTAGGGCCATTCCATGTGACGTAAGACACAAATCAGAGCGAAATTTTACACTTGTTTTCAATACCATGTTCAGTACAAGTCTGTAGTTAAGTCAGAAGCCTATAGTTCCTGAACTTTGAAAACCCAAAATAAATTCTGTCACCACTGCGAAACATTAATGCTTTCCCATTGCGAATTATATCGCCCTCAACATTTGTCAAGTAAGTCACGCAGAGAAATGAAGAATTTAAACCTTTTGGAGGAAATCAATAAATCCTGTGAAGCATTGAGAGAAATCTGCTAAGGTGCCTATTATATCTGAAAAGGACACATTGAGGAATACCTTCAAGGTAAAATTTAATTGATATGCATTTTATACTGATATTCTTATGCAAATTAATCACGTAAGGCACACTGTTCAGTTTCCTTTCAGTTTCCAAATATACAAGGTAACACAGGCTAAGGGAATGTTTGCAAGTTCATTACATTGAAATGGGGGAGGGGGAAGGGTCTATTCTACATATGCAAAAATGTAAAAATAGTGGATAGAAAGAGCACAAGTATGTCAGATTGTACACTAGCTCACTCACACAGTAGTTACTGGAAGAATTTTAATTGGTGGTGCAAATCAAGAGTAAGTTTCAAAATAACATTTGCAGTCACATTGTGCATGAAGCTCTGCCTTTCATGGGTGCCCTTAATAATGTTGTCATTTTGATTTAAGTGAATACAATTACAGAGTAAGTTCAAATCTAGATGTTTAGTTGTACATAAAAATTCCTATGGACTAGTTCTGCGAAATATCTTAACTTAAGTGCTACAGTAGCTAAATAGTTCCTTAATTAGCCGTAAAATCACGGCAACTGCCCATTTCAGCACGTTCATTACACAAATGAAACCTACATATACTCGTATCATCCACTTTTTTTACCCAATTCCATGATAAATGCATGCTTCAAAAATGAATTTCTAGACACCTTGTAATTTGTGTCGAAGTTTGAAACAGCGGTAGTAGGGCTTTGGATATGTATCCCATTATGATACCTTGAGGGAAAAAGGCTCCGAGCGAGGTGATAAACTGTTTAAGGACTGGCAGCATTCTTCATGAAAGCTCTGAAGACCGGATGGAGGAGGAAAGATTCTTCATTCCTGATTGTTTATATATGCAACTTTCAATGAAATCCCAAACATTTCGGCAGTGGTGCTGGTACTGCAAGTTGAATTTGTAGTGTGCTTTATAGCAGATGTCGACTCCTTCAGAGAGTGTCTGCACGCTCACTGCGTGCCTCTCCAAGATAACAAACACTTGTGATGGTGTCAGCTTGAAGTCTGAGTAAAACCCAAGGATGAAAGGCTGAGATCTTCATTCACTGCTTATTCCCTGTAAGTATGAAGGCAAATGGGTGTGCTCCTGTGAAACCAATCGAAGCAATGAAAAGTAGCTTTTAGTTTCCATGTTCAAATTGATTTATTTCTGGTGTGCTCTATATTACAGCCAAAACCATTTACTTTATGCATATCACAAATATGTTATTGAACTTGTAGTATAAATTAAAAATGGAAACGCTCCCTTTTGATATGTCTTACCAGTAGGATGATACCAGCATACCACTGATTCATATGTAGAATTAGTTTGGAGGGACTTAACTGACTTAAGATCATCTAAGTGAACAAGAAGATTGTCGTAGGGCATTAGTTGGCACCTCCTTCCCATTCGAAATATAAATGTAGATCACAATGGGTACATGCTAGTTTTGAACTCAGGGATTTTGCACAATCCAATGTCCAACAATAGCAATACTACACCTAATACTACTGATACTACTGATACTAATACTACTACTACCACCAACGACAAGAAGAACAAGAACCAAAAAAAAAAGGAAGAACAGCAACAATAATGATGAAAATACAGCTTAAAGGGTTTTACAGATCAGGGGAGCCTGTCAAAATTCTCCAACAATCCTGGAGAGTAAGTTGCTGCAGTCTTTGTACTCCACACAGGGTTTTGCTCAGGTTCCTCACAAGTTCACATTTTCACCTGAGTGGAGTGAGGCCATCAAGATAGAGTGCCTTGCCTAAGGACACAATGTAGCCGGGATTTGAAGCACTGATTCTTGGATTACGAGATTCAAACCCTAGCTGATTACAAGCAAAGTCAGCAGCTGATATGAATAATGCATTTAGACATACCCTTTTTAATTCAATAAATGATGAAGCATGATCTGTTGCCGCTGATCGTCCTCCAGTTTTGGCCTTGCTCCTGGTCCCAAAAATAAGTGGTAACATGAGCAATGGCAGGTTGTCCTTCTCCTCTGCAAGTGAAAACCAAAATGCCAAATTTAGCAAAGCATAAAAACCTCAAAATCAATGGCTGTTGTAATATAATAGTCTATCGGGAAGTAAATACCAAATTCAATAGTCATTAGGTTAGAAACAATAGGGTAGGTAAGTAGCTGGGAGACCCCCCTCCCATTCAAAAAAAGATAGTGATCCTTCATTCAATATGGGAAATATACAGAACATACTTAACATCATCAACCTGGTTGTTCCTGAGGTAATATGGTTAAAGGTCATTGTTTGACCTCTGCTGACTTAATTTATTGTCATTTGACCTACAGTTTCTATATTATCTACAATAAACACTAAGAAATTACCGTAATATGCTGAAGCTACTGTAGCTTGCCACTGTAGCATAATAAAAACGATACACATTGTAAACATAAGCCCAAGATTTCAACCACGGATCACCATAGGCTTATTAAAAGGATAGAAAAGGTTATTGGAAGTTCGAACTCCACACTTAACCTTAACTAGCCTAGGATTAGGACTCGCTTAAGTAATCTAGGCTTGGTATATAGTACGCACGTCGGTATACAGGTATCCTGTTGTCACTGTGATAGGCTACGCTACTGTATAGGATCTATACGCTAACGTTAGTATTACTACTAGGCCTAGCATAGGAGTACAAAATGTTGATGAAAATTGTGTGAAAGAATCGTCCCAGTTTATTCCGATTACTTCAATCCCTTCACTGAAATGATCACCTTTCATAGACTGAATTATGTCGGGAACAAACAACCCCCAGCTCTTGAGTAGATCTTCCATTTCGACTTTTGAGGCTGTCAACTCGACGGAATATGTAACCCTTCGTCGTGCACGTGCGCTCAAGCACACTTTGCATTCAAAGTTGCCCAACGTTGGTAAACGTCGCCAAGGTAAAGCCGAATGCTTGACCAGCGTATGATATAAAGAACCGAAATTTCGCCCAACATACGATTACGATGACAGAAAAGACCAACATGTGGACAAATATGAGCACGGAGTTTACCAACTCGATGGGTAAACAAACTCATCTGCGATTCGATCATTTTTATATATAAATTGGGCACTATTTGACCAACACAACTTGCCCAACATTTTTTTTACCCAGTGTTTTAACAGTGTATAGACTGTCTGTTGCTATATCTATAGTTGTGGGGAAACATGCGAGTTTTTTATGCATTTGTGATTGCTCTTCAGTCTGTTCTCAGTACCAATTGCATGGTCCACATGGTCCCTATATATACCCCAATATCGTATACATGTTTTCCTGCAATTTTCCTATCCTTGCAGGGAACTGTAACAGCAGGGCTATTATGGATACAAACGAAGCCGATTCTCCTAAAAAAATTCTTGATGGTTTACGTTCAGGCAGGTACTTTGTCTAACTTGACTGTCCGCAGACTATGGGGCGCGGCCCAAACATGGGTCGCTAACAATATTTGTTGGGTCGCTGGATAATTCAAGCTCTTTATCTTCCAAGCTTGTTGTGGGGCCTACAAGTTTATTTTCCGCTGAATTAAATTACACTTCTAGCTTGTGATCATGAAGGCAATAAATGACTCCACGAAAGTTTCATATGGATCGCAATTGCTTGAACAGGAGTGATATAAAAGCAGGACAAGACAAAACAGTGACGGGGAATGGTCGGGGAGTGTGGATAGGGAAAACAGGCATCGCGTCAAATGACGATCAGATGAATCATCTTTGTAAAACGAGAATTACACATAGTTGTTGTTTTTTCTCAAGAACTTTCCTATACGCAGTTTTTAAATATTTTTTTTTAAATCTCCTCACCCCATCCGTTGCATCTTCCATAGGTATCAATAAAAGCTTATAAAGAAAGAAGAAAAATGGTAAAAAGAACTAACCTGAAAAGGAGTATTCTGAAAACGACAGGCTGACACCAACTGACTCGTCGTAAATGAGCACAGGACGGTTTGATTCCTGTGATGATACTGTTCCACTAAGACAAAGTAATATTACACATGTTGCAACGGTAACAACCAATAAGCGATGTAGGTTAACCGTACGGTCCCCCATTGCCGCGATATTTTAATAAATACGATTATACTGTCCAGAAATCTCTCTTTACCCCTCCTTCAATTTGAATATATATTGTCAAATAGAAATCATTGCTGATAATATCTAGTAAACTGGTTGTCGTTCTTAAAGTTAGACATATACCGTATGGTGTGTGTTAGTGTTCCGCAACTGCCAAGAATGCAGTTTGGCGTCAGTCTTATACGGGCTATTATGGGATACGTGTTTATTTTTCCTGTCACGATACCTTTTCAAAGGGCACCTTTACAGTAGTGTTACGCTTTCAGTTCCGGTGGAGTTGGTTGAAATTGTATATAAATATATATAGCTGATAATATCTAGTAAACTGGTTGTCGTCCTTAAAGTTAGACATATACCGTATGGTGTGTGTTAGTGTTCCGCTATATATATATATATATATATATATATATATATATATATATATATATGAACCTCTGGACAAAAAAAAATCAGATTTTACATTCTGTTTTAGATTCTCTTTATAGTTGTAATACTGTAGCGCCCCCAACGGGTTTTAACTTGCCGAGCGACCATGCGTTCGATAGGGCCGCTGTCGGCCACCCTATGTCAGGATGAATGTGGGGCAACTACAAGTTGAGACACACTGAACCAATAAACACACGAACAAATAAATTGCTTTTTAAGCTTCTAATACATTTAATACAAAAACCTTTGCCTTCTCCACTTGGGCAGGTGTCTATAAAAACCAAATTAAATAATACATGAGGTCAACGCAGTGACCTCCAACAATAAGGTAGTAAGGTGATAAATTAGGACCAATATTCAGTTAATAACATACAAATCCACATAAATTCCAGCTTATAATTTACATAAATGATAACGATACGTACCTGCGAAGTCCGTGGCCAAACGTATAATTACGAGTCCTAAATTTACAATACGTAGGCGTTGCCTCGGGGAAAATTCAACCCGAATTAAAGTCACCCCCGCGCCACAAACATAAGAATAACCCCGCAGGGTGCGGCGATAATATCGACCGTGTTCCCAACCTTTTAGTAAATTTAGATGTAATAATTTAAAGGGATTCTGACAAACGGGGAAATACGCCTACAATATTATAAGAAATAGGACTCGGACTTGCCTAAACTATAAAAGAACATTTAACTTACTTAACGAACTGACCAACGGACCTCACTAGGCAGCAGCAAACACCAAAAAATGGAACACACTATAGAACCCAAAATAGCAAGTGCTCTAACTTAACACAAAAACTGAATCGAAACATTGAAACTTCGCGTGGCTCGAACATTCCACATAGCTTCTGAGGGACCAGACTATTGTCACGAGAGCTGGACAGCTGAAAGGGAGACGGAAACAAAAGGTATAAATTAATATGAAACTACAACAACTCACTTAACATATAAAAAGATATTAGATAAAACAGACCCCCAGAGAACAATAAAACAATACACACAAACAGGACAACTACTCCAGCAGTAATGCCACCTATGTACGGAGGCGTTTACGTGGCGCTCCCCTGGGCGTAACAATACTTGTCTACATGTCTACAGCCGCAAAGAAAATATTCAATTTTGAAACAGCGCAGGACGAAAGAAACATCAAGTTGAAATTTCTTGGATACATTCATGAATTATAATTCCACCCATTTATCGGGATTTTGTAATCAATGTTCACACATGTGCGATGTTAGGGACATTTTTACCTAAAGTACTAAAGTACTTTGCAAGTATTACTCTAAAGCTGACAGAAGCTGATCAAGTCATCGATAAAACACGTAGTTGAAAGATAAAGCTATAGGTTCTGGAAAGGCCAGAGATATGCTAAAGCGCCTTCGGCCCATTACACAACTTGTTGACGCCCCCCGCCTCCTCCCCGGCCACAAGCTCACGTAGCCAGTTCTGTATACTGTCATGAATCGTATTGACTCATACAACATATCTCTTCATTTACAGAAATGAAAAGAAACATTCCGTACTATTGTGCTCTCGGGAATAACAGTTATCATGTCATATATCAGACAGGTTAATGGACCGTACATGTATATATAATTTGAAATCCATTCCCTCCTAAGGAAATGTTGGTAAATGGGGGTAATTCAGTCATACCAAAATAAGCTGCAAACTCGTTTTCTTTTCTTTTCCTATTTCCCGTATTGGCTCCAAATGTTCTCTATGAGTTTTGACAGGATTTCCTGAAGCAGGCTGGTTCTACGGGCGCTTAAGGCACATGGAACGCTGGTCGACCATCATTGTGCTAAAGAACATGTGAATTTAAGCAACACATGCTATAACGCTCATATAGCCTATGTGAAAATGGGTTGCAATGCAACGTACGTGCACGACTGATGAACAAAAACCCATCTATGTCTTGCTTACATCTGGCGAAAGAAAAGGAGGGAAGAAAACTAGACAAACAGAGAGATAGCCTTCACAGAAACAGAAGACTATGTTCTAAACATAACATATGATATATAAATATATATATATATATATATATATATATATATATATATATATAAATGTGTGTGTCAGTGTGTGTGGGTGATATTTCGAGTTGGTTAGCATCATGTTTGATATGTAGAGTAAGGCAAAATGTGTCACAAATATGGAACTAGAATTTTTTGACACAGGTGACAATCGCATCAGTACAGTGGAATAACGACCTTCCTTTCCGGTTTAGAATCCCTGCACATACAACCAGCGTCGATAGCCTAGTGGTTAGGGTGTCCGCGTACAAACCGGGAGGCCCAGGTTCGAATCCCGGTTGAGGCTAAAAGTTGTTTCACTGTTCTGGATTTTCCAACTCACTTCGATTTCAATTATACATATATTCATTTCCTTTTGTCGTTTACCTACATTTTATTAACAATGCTGTTCAAAGTTTCTCTTTCGAGTTCCGGCTTTAGGAATCACAAATGGATTCGAGTTGGTTAGCATCATGTTTGATCTCCAGAGTAAGGCAAATATGTCAGAAAAGCAGAACTAGTATTGTTCAATTCAGGTGACAAACGCCTACAGTGGAATTACGACCTTCCTTGCCGGTTTCGAACCTCTGGACATACAATCAGCGTCCATGGTCTAGTGGTTAGGGTGTCAGCACATAAAGCGGGATTCCCGGCATCGAATCCCGGTGGAGGCTGGAAGTTTTTGCACTGTTCTGAATTTTCCAACTCATTACGTTTCCGACTTTCTCTAGGACTTTGACTGCTATTTCATGACAAATTGCATTGGAAAACCGACTATCCAGGTGCTGTTTCTTCTCCAAAATCGTTCGTTTTAATTTATATCCTGTGCCTGCCTAACTTTTCTGGGCCTCAAGTTACTCTTCTTTTTTTCTCCAGGGAGTTACATCTTTCATTCAGTGCACTGGTGTTATGGGCGTGCTTTACCTCTTGCATGTTCACCAAACCACATTTACTGATGACGTCATCTCTACGTCATTGCCCTTGTAACAGTGCACGCGAGTACCTGGTCCGGATACCAGTCAGAGGTTGAAACACCGTTGTTGGGGGACCATCGCTTCTCATCCCCGTTCCAATAGCGCAGTTTTTTTTATTGTTTTGCCGTAACATTGCGTTACCTATTATATTCCTATCATTACAATCATCGCAAGGGCCCAGCTCTACGACACCATCCAGTTCATCGACTTCAGACTCAGTCTTAAAAGATAAGTTATTTCTTTCTATCTGGCGCCTTAAGTTAACTGTATCTTTGTTATTCACTTTGTACCATTCACCTTTATTATCCATATTATTTATAGAATATAGAATATCATTATTCAAAATACCATTCGAAACCTCGTCCATCTTTTATGCGTTAACACCCTTGGAAACTCTTTCTGTCGGAAACGAATTATGTCGTTTCCGTAACAATTGCAAAGAACCTAGGCACGAAAACCAAACAGCCGAACAACTGATCCGCTCTCAACCCCAGTCCCCGTGCATCGAGATTGTGACTGTGTGATCATCGTCGGGTGTGTGTATCATGATTCCCCTCGAAAGGGAACAGGCTACAACACATGGTCTTAGCGAAAAGGCCGAGAAGCGATGAATTGGTTTCATTGTGTAGTTCTTTAACACTGTCTCGCAGCTCATCAATGGCATTGGAGAAGTCATCCTACGGACTTCGAACACTTTCAGGAATGTCTCTTTGAGCCTCTGGATTTTTGTTCACAGAGAGTGAATGGAGCTTGACCTGCGACTGTTGTCCATGTCAGATTCCGAGTCATCATCTTTGCGCTTTGTTAGGACAGAGCTTAGGCGCTGAGAGGCGAACTCTTGACGTTTTTTTTTCTGGCCTATACTTTCTTTTGGTCGTCCTGCCGGCATTTCTTCCTTGTGAAAGGGTAGTATACAGCCAAGGCTTCGAGTTTCAGAATATATAGATATATTTAAGTTACTAGCGGCCCTCTCTGCCTTATTTTGTGTTGGAGTTCTACCTGCAACCGATCATCAGTGAACTATATATTAGGTAAATACGTACTTGCTAACGCCAGTACTGGGGCCTTACTTTACTAAACGGTTAATTGAGTTTTCTGTACGCACACTGTCTTACAAAAGTAAAGGAGGAACCTGCCCATAATAGATCGATGATAAATATGGAATAAATTTTACGTGCATTAAGAAAAGAAAGAAGGGGTGATGGCAAATGTCAACCGTGAATGGATGAGACGTAATATAACGTAAGGCCTAGTCTAAGCTAACGTTAGGCCCAACATAGCCTAACTTAGACGTAATTATACATTGGTTGGTGATATTCATCGTTGGTTTAAATTAGGGCTTAGTTTCCGTTGGCGTATACGTTTACATATTGTATGCTTAATTACAATATATGCCAAACAAATGTGAGCCTAATCTCATGATATAGACCCAAGTTAGAGTCTAACTTTTGACGGAAAGCAAGCAATCGTAATTAAACAAGCGTAGGGAGTATAGCGGCCTTGACATTTCTCACTGCCGATCCGAATAATTTCTGTGGCTGGCCAGAAGTTCAGAATAGTTTCCGATTTTCATCAACGGATTGCAATCGTAAAGGGGTGACATGTATAGCCGTTTGACTTTATCGAAGCGCTCAGGCGAAGTTATTTGTTTTGCCGTTGGCTTAACTTAGAATCACGATAGGCTTATTTCAACTTTGACGTTGGTTACCTTAATGTATACAAATTTGGCATACAATAAACACTTAATTAATAATAATTATTATCCTATAGATCTAGAGTTAGTGTCTATGTAGTATCTTTCGTTTTTGTAGTCGCTCACCTGTTGACCAAGTTTTGACCCAGACGTGACCACGACGGAGGTTTGTGAACCGTTGTTGTTTTAAGTACACCTACGTCAAAGGCTTGGAACAGACAAGACATGGTTGTGCGATTGATCAAAGGATTGTCAAGTATTTGCTTAAGCCGAACTCATTGCTTCCCACGGCAAGTCTGTGCTTGTTTTGCCTGTGTGGAAAAGCAATACGCACGATTGACTAACGTTCGCTGTATAGAGTAACTTAAGGCCTGGGATAGTCCCTGAAGAGTAGAACGACATTAGCACTAACGTCGTATCCCGAAGGTACTTAGTGCTAGGTCGAATCAGCACTTTAATAACCTTTAGGGCCTTCAAGTCTGCAATATTAATAAAGTAAGCAGTAATGTTAGTAGTTGTAGTACCACTAGTTATAATACCAATTTCTGTATTGAAAGTGTCACTGTGCTCAAACCTATTTAGGAAGTATTTATTTTCCATTTTTGGTTTTAATGAAATCATAACCTTTCCTAGTCCAACTATGGTTTGTGCCTATTTTCGTGGGCGTTTCACAAGTAAACCGTTATGTGAAAAGGAACGCTGGTGCACGCCTCATATTTGGTATCTGACTGGATTTGGCCGAATGTCCATTCCCGTTTTCACATAGGGCCTACTGACGAGTACTACATTCGTCATAACCACTCAGTAACGTACACAACCTGCGTTTTGGCATAACGACAAAATTACCCTTTGGAACAAGCCACCAACTAACCAACTAACTGCATTTTGAGAAACAACCCAGGACTATGGAAAGGTGGTATCTTCATTATTTCCACCTCATCTTTTCATTAATGATTAATGCAGCTGGAGCACATAGTTTAATAACTGGGCTGTGTTGGTAACGGAATTACGACTGCAGGTACCTAAGCATCCCCTGGGACTACCAGTAGGCTAAAAAGCAGAGACTGTATCACCTAGCCTATCTGCTGTTTCTGGTCAGATGGAGTATTTTCCAATTAAGTATGTCTCATAGGGCTAAATACATGCTAATAATCTATTGTTCATAAAAAAAAGGTGCAAATTAAAGTGTCTCGGTCCACATATTACTTAATATATCAATATGCCTACTAACATATTGCTACATCTCTTTCAACATAGAGATTCACAGAAATTTCGGCTATCCAAGCCCCCATGGCAACTAGTAAATGTGTAGAACTGCATCATATGATCTAAGCATAGCTCGATTAGGGGACACTTTGTACAACTAAATAACAATGTGAATGCATTACAGTGACGGGTAATGTTCGATAGCATCATAAACATTCATAATAAAGCTAAATAAATATCCCAGTGTGGGTTCTTGTTAGACCAAGAACTAAAATTACTTTCAATACTCTCATATCACCTCAAAGAAGATTACATCATAAGGATACACACATAAGATGCTAATGGTTGTGGGCCTTTTTAAGTGCAATAATCAAAACATCTCACGTAATATACTTACTTAATAATGAGAACTGCACACAATTTTCCTTAGTCTGTGTGCTTCATAAAAGTTACAACTTAACAGATTACGCAACTGGAAGTATTCTTTTTGCACTGGGTCATGTGTTGTCGCATAAGTAGGAATTGACGGAATTGATGAATCGATGGACTTTATGCAAACTTCGTCATTATTGATGTTAATGTATTTTAAAATGGTACAATGGCAGTAGTGAAATATAGAGGCCATACTCAGTTGGATGCTTTAAGAAGTAAGTATGATAAATTTAGCCATTAATGTCTTTATAATTGAATGAAAAGAACAAGATGTTTCGATTGATGAAATATATTTGACAATAAACCATCGAATATTTCTGTCTTGTTAGTATTAACTTATATTTCATTAACAGGCGGTTACAAGGAAAAAATGAATATATTCATCAAGTTAATCATGATGCGTTCCAATAACGTCATGTATGTGCCAATCCACTGGGCTGCAGAACGTTGGAAGAATTATAAAAAAAATGGGCATATTTTCACTTTAGAGGGGAGAAATATTAAAACTAATAACTCATCAAAAATGCAAGACTTGAGATACATCATAAAAGACACGGCGCCTGCCAATATACTGGTAACAGAGCTCCAAAGGATCCACACTTTACACCAGAGAATATCTATCCCATCATGGCATGCAAATTGACTTCCTAAACCATTGACTTCCTAAACCATTCCATGCATAGTGTCTAGCTTGGTGAAGGCAGCACTTGAAAAGAAAAATAGATATGAGAATATATTCATAAGTAAAGCTACGTTATTGACAAAAGCTGTAGAAAAGCAAGAGGAGATGGCAGTCATTATTATGAGTGTTGTTTGCAACATTAAGCTTAAATAAACTCGCCTTTGAAGATAGAAGCTAATAAAATACGTATGTAAACCATAACATGGGCATGTCAGAATTTCGAAATTTGCTCACTTTTTGATGTCAGGTAAAATTTCACAGACAATAAAACAGAAAACAGGAAATCACTTTTTGAAAAATGAAATTTAATTGTGACTATTGAAAGTAAAGTAATCTTCCTTACCTTTGCAAACATCTCTCATTCTCAGGCAGTCCACAAATGGATCATGTACTGGCTGTGTCTCAAATGTATAGTCGATACTGGCAGCAGGATTTTTCGCCAATTCGAAGCACATGAATGGAACCTCATGACAGATGAGGCGAGATAAATCCACATGGAAGTCCATCTCTTTAAAGACTAGATTTTCACCAGTATTTAGAGTTTGGTCATCTTGTACAGCTGTCAAGATCTGTGGCTGCTCGTTAACGCGTCTTCTTTTCCCCTTGGTGTTTTTAGAGAAGAAAGTTTTGACTTGCCATAAGTCCTCTCCAACTACCGTTGTCGTCAGCTGTTTATTTGTAGTAGCCTTTAGTTTGACTGTCGTTTGGGTGTCGTTGGTATTTTCCGCAATGATCTTAGGACTTATAAGTTTTGCGTGTAACTTAGTAAAGACAACTCCTGTAACAAGGTAGGAAAAGCATAGATTGAGTATTGCAACTCTTACCAAAAACTTCTTGAAATTTTCAGAATTTGTTTACAGTGATCTGATTTTGTCTCTCGTCTTTTGTTTACATTTATATCTTTAACCCCCCCCCCCCCCTCACCTTCCTATCAAACATTTGAAAACAGAAGTCTAACATATACAGTTGTACAAATTTTACAAACCGATGTATCTTCCAACATGAGCCATATTTAAACTCCCTCTTTCCATACCCTCACCCTAAGCATGGCCCAGTCGGGTAAAAATAGTACTTACTTGACTGACATTCTTGTGGCTTGCAAAGCACCAATGAATCTCGAGAAACATCACCAGGCCCTTCTTCCACAATAAGTGTAAATGCTGGATCAGGGGCGTCCCCTTTCGAGAATTCCATGCAAATGTAGTTCACGTCATCAATACATCCAATAGTTCCATATTCAAAAAATCTCAATACCATCAATATTGAGAGGGTTACCATTGGTAATGTCAGTGGAACCTTCCGCGTCATTGAGGATTTGGGCCACTTCTCCAATGCGAGGACCATCACCCAAAGGATTGCTACTACCAAACAGTGATACACTCCAAAGATCGTCACCCTCTAGGTCACGTGTGTCATCCCTGAATGTGACGTCAATGTCGATAGATACAGGAGTCTCTTGGCCTGGAATTGGTCTCTCTCCAGTCAGTTCCCAGTCGAATGTCTCGGCAAACGCTCCTAAATGAGATAAGTTGGGATTGAAAAACAAGGCATTAAAACATTTGATTGTTGGGACTTGGTACGAGAAAAGCTTACCATATTTTATAACTAGTGTTTATATATACATTATCTATGTTACCAAGATAGGTCATGCGTAGTTATTCGACACAGGCTTGTGCCAAACTAATACTGCTATATATAGACTTTTGGTAGTCTGCTATTTCTATATATTCGCCTTCATGCCACGAGTTGGGTACTAATGTTAACTATTTCGGCAATATCGCTTTGCACCTGCTTGTTTAAAGACATATGGAAAATAACCTTCTCCTTTTGTTTGTTTGTTGCTTGATTGTAAATAATCAGACCATAAATTAGATGAGTTTGTTTGAAATACAACCGATTATGAAATAGGCACACACACATAGAAAACAAAACATCAGCTTAGAAGGAAACAAAGGAATGTCATTCGTATCAAAACATAGAATGTCTTTCTAAGGAAGACACACACACACTGACACACAAATATATATATAAATATAAATATATATATATATATATATATATATATATACATATATATATATACATGTATATATATATATATATATATATATATATATATATATATATTTATGTACATATATAAATACATGTATATATATACTCATGATATGTACCTTACGTCGACAGTTTATGGTAAAAAAGTGTACCATTTTGAGACACTTTTTTATTGTCGCAAATAGCTTTATAATGTTCTCCGTTCTCTAAAACGTTCATTTAAAAGTTTTGGTTAGGGTCGGTTCAGGGTTAGGGTTAGAAAAAAGGGTTAGGGTTAGATTAAATTTAGTGTGTAAGTCAATGTAACTGTCGACCTAAGGTATGATCCATAGTTATATGTATATATTTATATATATATATATACATACACCCATACATACACCATTCGTACATACACACTCACATACATACACACACTAATACATTATCATTGCTCTGACTCTACATGTACTGCCTTACACACAAATGTGTAACACACTGAAGCAAAGATGTTTAGTGGGCGTTTTAAGATTATTCTTTCATTATTAACAAGGGGGTAAAAACAGTGTTAAAATATTTGGTCAGGACCAGTTGAAAAACGCCGTGATAGCCAAATCTCAGCACTCAACTTCAAGAGACAAAAAGAACATCATTATTAATTAAATACGAAAAAGAAAAACAGAAAAAAACATTGACGAACGTCGTTAAAACTAGTAAATAGTCTGTTCTATAGAGCTGGATAATAGCAAGAGTCAGTCGTTGTCTCGTTAAATGTTACAAGTGGTTTTCTTTCGATTTATCTTTTTTAATTGTTATTGTTTTTGATACTAAAATAAGCAAACGTTCATTGGACAAAATTCTTGTATTAGCCTACTTGAGTTGAACAGAATATTCCCCTAAAATATTTATTTTCCTTCTATCGTCCATTCTGATGAGATTGAGACACCCGTGTGAATCTATAATCTCTCCACTACGCCTACCAGCCCATACCTTCCGCATGTCAGCCCACCCACCCACCCACTCCCTCCACTCCACTCTCAAAAGAGTATAATCTTGGGTGCAGTGTTAACCCCATAGTCAGTTGGCTTAACATTTATGGTGTATTGTCTTTAAATGTCGAAGGGACGAAAATGATATCTTGGATCGCGAGAGGGATGTAAACAATATTGTAACGAATTTGGACTTAAGATTAAACTCTTAAATGCACAGATTGAAATTTTCTTTCTATGAGCGGATTGAATTCTCACGCATTCTGATAATGCAAATCAGCTAAAATTCTGCTCCAAATAGAGCTACTCGTGACGTCACTCTTCGGTTATAAGAGAGAAATACCACTCCTCTAATAGAGTTCTCATGTATAAGATACTCAAAAATTGAAATGCCACCCTCTGAAATTAAGAATCTAAAGACGTAAGTCATACGTCATATAACGTCATGATTTTGTTGGGCACGTGGCTGATCACGATATTGTAGAATGCGCTTTGAATATGTTGTGTTGAACCCAGTCTGTTTCAAGTAATAGTGTATACATAGGCTACTGTTTAGTATGTACCTAACGTCACATATATATATATATTTTTTATAATTCATATTTATATTTTCAAACACCACAGAATTTCAAATAAAGTCTTACGGGGGTGCTTACTATGTGTTGTTGAGCCCATGCCCCTCCCTCATGTTTTTGGCATTCGTCCAACATCCGTTTTCAAAGAAAAATAATTAGCATTTTTTTTACTGCTACAAAAATTCTAAAGTATTAACATGTATACAATGTTATAAATTATTCACTCTTAACTCCGAAATCCCATGTGCGTGTGAAATGGAGTACGGACTCTATTGGAGAACCCTACCCACAATCCCCTCGTCAATATTTAACCTTAAAATTTAGAAATGGAAACTTCCTTTAAATATTTGATGTCAAGATACAAATCAAATATACCGCAAGCATGTATCCACGTAAACTCAAATAATACCGTAAATACAGTATAAACTCGAACGAATACATATGACATCTGGATTGAATTACCTATACAGTTCCCCAGACGAACGCATTATGTTTGCCTATCGTACTCATGCCGGTAAACTGTGTAAGTAAAATCCAAATCAAACTTACGTTCGGGTCATCCGGTCATGTTAAACTTGATACAAAAGTATTTGAAGTCAGCACAGACGCCCTCCGTAGCGTCAAATAAATAACGCAGTTTGTTGAAAGTCCATCTCTTGTTCGTGAGAAAGAGATGGTCGGGAGAGAACGAGAAGAGGAGGCAGGAAGAAGGAGAAGGGGGAGGCAGTGAAGTAGGTGGATGAGATGGAAGAGAAGAGAATGAAGAGAAGTGAAACAGGAGACGGTATGCAGAAAGAAGAAGGAGAAAGAGAAGGCTGTGAAGAAGGTTAGGGAGGAGGTAAAGGAGGAGAGGGTAAAGGTGGAGGAGAATGTACAAGGAGGAGTTGACGAGGGAGGTGACGTAAGAGGATTTGACGGAGGAAAAGAAGGAGAAGGGAAGAAGGAGAATGAAGGAGGTGACGTAGGAGGAGGTGGTGGAGGAGTAGGAGGAGGCGATGACGGAGAAGAAAAGAAAAGGAGTTGGTGAGGGAGGAGGGGTTAAGGATGAGGAGGTGAAGAAAATATTACTTACTGTAATGACACAGTGGACAGCACTCTCCGTCTATTTTGACAGGATTGGAACATTTTGCTGTTACACAACTGATAATGTCACAGTCCATGGTACCGTTGTTGCAAATACACATTGTGCAAGTGCCGATATGCCATTTGTCATTATGTAGTTTCAATTCGCCTCTAAAAACACACGGTTCCCTATTGCTGAAGTCACTGGTCGATATAGAAACTGTAAAACAACAGTATGAAAAGAAAAAAACACATATTTGCAAATGATAGGAAAAAAAGAGAAAAAGATCAACCCGTGGCGACTTCGATGTAAAGTAGCAGAACAGAATAACTGAAAGGAACACTTTTTGGTCGCTCATAATTTTACCACAACCTACGATTATGCAATTTGCTCAAATTGTATAGGCCAAACTTCTATAGTTTTCCAAATCGAAGCTTAATGAATCAGCGAGAAAGTAATGAGCAGGCTTTGATCCCCAACATTTCGTCGCCTAGATAGGATACGCATTATTAGAAAGAAACTTCACTGATTAGTACAAAACAACTGATTTACATCATTAGATGGTTTCTATATTGGAAAGTTTGGAAAACGTACCAAAACCACATAAATATTGCTCAAGACATTCAAGAGAAAACGTGAGCTGATTTTTTTTACCAGCCCGGACCCCACCAACGGCGTACGAGTATTCACTGAGCGCATTACATGCGAAGGACGAGCAAGTGGGTGGAGGGTATAGTAACCTGGTCACGTGACTGTAAGGTCGGTATGTCATCTCAGTTTACCACAATGGGCATGTTTGCCATACAGAACATATCCCGCCAGATTTATAATTATAGAAGTGAAGGGACGTATAATTTTGATTCTCTGCGCGTTGTGTGAAACTCATACAGTCAAAGGGTAGAATAGTTACGTATCCTAAGCCAATGCGGAACAAGATCTTTCCAGAAGTAAAAGTAAGGTCGTTCAATGTTTGTTAACAATGCTCCATGCCGGAAGCAGTAAGGATAAGGCTAAGGATAAGGGGTCAAAGGGGTCAAACATATTCAAGCGCTGCAAGGACAACCTCTAAAACTTTGAATATAAGCAATATTCTCCGCGCGTTGTGAGAAACACATAGGGTTACAAAAGGGGAATATGCTAAATTAAGTATCCTAAGCCAATTCAGAGCAAGTTCTTTGCTATGAAGTAAAAGTAAGGTATAGTTGAAGGTTGAGATTTTTCAATTACCCATACCTTCACTCCATACCGGAACCAGTGGGGATAAGGGGTCAAATATATACAAATGTTGAAAGAACAGCCTCTTAATCTTTGCCTATCATCAAGTATAGCTTAAGAGTGACACAAGAGTATAGACTATTTGTTGCTATATATATAGTTGTGGGGAAACTTGCGAGTTTTGTTTTAGGTAGTTACGTTCTCCTCTGTCTGATCTCAGTACCAACCGCAGGGTCCACTCGATCCCTCTATATACCCTCATACTTTACACATGCTTTTATGCAAATTTTCCTTCTCTTGCATGGAACTGTTAGGGCAGGGCTATTACGTGAGATACAACGAAGCCTATTCTCCTAAACAATTCTTAATGGTTTACAATTAGGGATTGGAATAGTCTGCCTTCAGACCTCATTAGTAGTTCCAGTGGTTCTGTGAATCCTGTCACTTATATCAGTACTCGGGTCAGATTTAACTAGTTATTCTCTTGACGTGTGTGTGGTGAGATATTGTCCCTTTTGCGGATGTGTCACCGTATCGAAGACGAAGACGAAGACGTTCAGGCAGGTAGTTTGTCTGAATCGACAACCGATTCACAAAGAGATTATCTCAAAACTTCGTACTACAGTAAATACTGGATTGTGCTGATAAAATCGGTAGCATGTGCTATAAGTTTAACAGTAAGAACAGAGGATATGTGTGTTCCCAACAACTCTATTTTACTTTGGTACAAAACTTTAAGATTTACAGTAGTAACTGTGTTCTCTGTGTGTATCTTGTGAAACCGATTGTCCGCAGACTATGGGGCGCGGCCAAAACATGGGTCGGGAACAATTTTCGGTGGGTCGCTGGTTAATTCAAGACTTTGGGTTATTTATCTACAAAATACAGAAACACTTTATCTTCCAAGCTTGACGACGTTGATGTATAGCCCAAATTGACTATATTTTATGTACTCCAAGCATCGATTCTGAGCCTGCGTGGGTGTCTAGTGGGTCGTGGCTCAGTCCTCATGAAAGCTTCTGTGTTGTGGGGCCTACAAGTTTGTTGTCCGCTGGATAAAATTACTCTTCTATAGCTTATGATCATGAAGGCAATAAATGACTCCACGAATCTTTTCAAATGGATCGCAATTGCTTGAACTGGAGTGATATAAAAGCAGGACAAGACAAAACAGTGATGGGGAAATGTCAGGTGAGTGTGGATAGGGAAGCATCGCGTCAAATGACGATCAGATAAATCATCTTTTTAAAACGAGAATAATACATTGTGTTTTCTAGTTTTTTTCTTTTCAACAACTTGCCTATACGCAGTAAAATATTTTTAAACACATATCATACCATTCTATCTCCTCATCCCTCTGTTGCATCTTCCATATGTATCAATACAAGCTTGTAAAGAAAGAAGAAAACTGAGAAAAGATGAACTTACCTGAATCGGCAAAGAGCGACGATAGGCTGATGTCTTCGCCATAGGAATAGCCAAAAAAGTTTGATCCCTGTGAAGATACTGTTCCACTGAGAAAAAGTAATATTACACATGTTGCAACGGTAACAACCAATAAGCGATGCGGGTTAACCGTGCGGTCCCCCATTGCCGTGATATTTTAATAAATACGATTATACTGTCCAGAAAACGTTGTATCTCTCTTTCCCAATCTTTCAAACTTGACTATATATTGTCAAACAGAAATCGTAGCTGACAATATATCCTAGTAAACTGGTTGTCCGTCTTCAAGTTAAACATATAATGTATGGTGTGTACGTGTTAGTGTTCCACAAATGGCACCAACGCAGTGTGGCGTCGGTGTTATACGGGCTATAATGGGATACGTTTTTCCGTGTCTCGATTCCTTTTCAAAGGGCACCTTTACAGGGATGTTACGTTATCATTTGCGGCAGAGTTTGGTTAAGATTTCATATAAATATATATATTCCTATGATTGTGAATGACCAAAAACGTGAGAAAAGTCGGTCAAAATTGACCATTAATCAGTCATATTTTCCATATTTTCCTTCTCGCGATCCCTATACTCCACCATACAAAACTTCGTATGATTTTGAATACTCTAAAAAAAAATCCTAAAAGAACTACTGTGCAACGTTCGCAAGCTTCAATTCGATTTATTTATGTACTTATTTTGCTATTGGGTGGGTTGACCCTGTTCGCTAGCTTCAAGTAAGTTCAGGCTATATAGTCTCTATGGTATACAATTAAAAAACACAATGTTAATCTACGGAAGCTTAAAAGTGCCATCAACATAAGAAAAAGTTTGCCCAAATAAGTTGATATTTTTCAGTTAATTGTTTAGATAACAAGATAAAATCTTATCAAAATCAGAGAAATGTTGGATTGCTCAGGTGCTTTAACTGAGCAATTGAACAATTTTCTGCAAAAAGGTTTAATTGACAACTTATCATGTCTCGTCAATTGGACATTTTGCTGCAAAATGTTCAATTGTTCACCTTATTCCATCTGAGCATTTGAACAATTTTCTGCAAAATGTTTCATTGACAACTTATTGTTCGTCCATTCAACATTTTTCTGCAAAATGTTAAATTGTTCACTTCCTTCCAAATGCTCAGTTGGAATGAAGTGAACATTTTTTTTCATGTGAGTAGTAATTACCCCCCCCCCCCCCCTCCAAAAAAAAATCATCTAAAGCGCGCTAGGAAAAAGCGCTGTATATTTTAGTAATTCATTATGTCGTCGAAGACAATTTGTTGGAAAAACAATTTTCCCCTTTGTTACATTAACATAGCTTTTGTAGTTAGTAGTCTATTTAGTCTTCAAGCAGATAACTTATACTCAGTTGCTTTATCAGTTGTAAGCACCTCAGAGTAACATAGGCAGAGTCACACCATGTTTTCAAGCAAATCACAGGGACTGCTGCGGTACTCCGGTTATCTTACAGTCCTTAAATTTGCAGTTGTATTCATAGTCAAAACGTAAATTACTTGTATGTTTCATCTTTTTTAAAACATATATCTAAAGGTAAAATGAATATTCCATAAAACAGGAAGTACTTAATATAGAGAAAAAAGTGCTGACTGGTAAAATTATTCTGTGATAGTTCGTAAAGCAACATGTATACTTTACCTACTTTACTACACTAAGGGAAAATAAGTGAATCCCAAAGTTGTAACTGGCACTTGGTCTCTTCAATACCCTCACAATGTAATTGATTTCGATTCATTAAAAAAATCAAAAAGCATTCCAACAAAAACTTTATATGAGTGTTAGGTATAATTTGTTGGATCCTATCATAAATTTGTTAGAATACTGCTACGAAACAAGATAATAACTTTGAACTCTCCGCACAAGTGTCAGTGTAAACTATCACCAAATCTAACACTGACACTAAGTACACTAAAAACATGGAAATCCTGGATATAAATTAACATAGTATAGATTAGAAACAGCTCTGCAAAACATTCTCAATAATAATATGATTATAAAAATAATAGAGTGGAAAGGACAGTTCATCAATGTATCATATCTGCTAAGTTCACTCTGTGTTAGTATTTCCTTGAAGATTCATTTTGCTTGGGAACTGGAAGCATGTTATTGCTTAAGCATAATGAAAACACTGGTTGTTGAGCTAAGACATGTTATCTCAGCTGTGCAAACTTTGCATAGCCTCTTGGGTTTGTTTCGCTCATTAAACACCAGTCATGACGTATGTTGTGTATTTACTGGAAGTCTTAAAGTTCTTTGCAAGCTGCAATAAAAATGGGAAAATGAAAAGTGAAATATTTTCCTGTTATGCCCTTTGAACATACAGCATTACAATGCATACTAACAGTGACAAGCTGAATCAGTAACTATTATATTGAGAACATAATCCAATTCATTTCTTTAGGCTGTACACGCTAGGATAATTATGAATCATATGTCAACACTAATGTTCTATTGTAACAGCATATATTCCTACCTATAAACTTGCAGGTTAACGTGCTTAAAATAACTTACCAGGCTTTCTTAATCTTTTAACTGGTATGAGCCCCTGTTTTAAAGTAGTAAAAAAAAAAGACGGTAAATTAAATCATTGTTTTTTATTTGTTTTACTCTTATACTTTAAGACACAGATGTACAAATAACCAAGCATGTAAGCAAAATATTCAGTAAACATAATCATAAGAGCATGTAACAAGAGACATTTGATGATTTTTAACAAATGTGGTATGAACAAATAGTAATGACTTCTCTAAAATTGTGCTTCACTCTTGCATTTCTTACAAAATACATTCAATAACAAAACTGAGCCTTTGTAAAAGTGCAAGCATGTACAACATCACTATGGCATAGATTGCATATGGCCATGGAATCCACTGCAAATATCATTACCAGTCAATGACTCTGGTGGTTTCTTGGATGGGCGTCTACTTTTACTTGAAGAGTCGGGTTCTGTTAAGATCTCATTTTCAGCACTACTGGAGTCCTCGTCATCAGTATCTGAGACACTAATCGGGTAGGATTTATGAGAAATAAACACTTACTACAACTCCTATATTGATGCTGAAAGCAGGCATACATTGACACTCACAAATGTCAACTTCATAATACTGAATATAAGCATGAGAGTTGCTCGTTTATGCACCTCTTCCCCTCTACCTAACCTCACCCCATTCGTTAGCTGATGTTTACTAACACATGGTGGTCTCTTTATTTGAGATCAATAATTAATATGTCCACTTTCAGCAACGTGAAAAGTGTATATGTATATCATCCTACCTGTGTCATATACAGTAGTAGCAATGAAAGTTAGTACGACTTTGGATAGGGTGTATACTGATAAAATGGGTTAATAGGTTAAATTGGGTTAAAAGATTATCACTTCTTCTCTTAGGAGGAAGCCACAATGAGAAGTCACGAGGGAAGGGTAGGACATTAGGCGGGAGGAAAATTTAAAAAAAAATATTCCTTTATACAGCATTAGGTGGACACATGATCCATACCTGCATGTGTTATACATGTAGTAAATATGTAAGTCAGTACAATGAATTTGAATAGGCTGTCATAATCAAATTCTACAGGTACATAGGTCAAAGAATTATCCCTGCTCTGGGAGGATACCACTGGAAGGAGGGGTAATGTTTGAGCGTGGAGGAAAAATAAAAAATAATGCTTAATAGTTTCTTAATTGTTCACTCATAAATATGTGTCCATATACAGATTGAACACTAGGACCGCGTGTGGCAGCCATACAGTACTGATCAGATATGAAGGAATTGCAATGGCACAGAGTCTACTGTGCAGTTTAGAAACTTTCACTGCATGTTAGGATACATGTAACATATATGTCGTTAATTCCAGTAGATAGTTGTTTCAGGATCAGAGGAGAAGAAGGAAACAGGATGAAATGGATGCAAAAACGTTGCAGTTTTAAATATTAATATCTTACCAGGTTTGATTCTCTTACTGCTCTGAATTCCTGCTTGAGAAGCAATTTAAGCATATTTGTGGGACTAATATGGTACCTTCACGGATGAAGTGCTGTAGTCACTTTTCAGAATGTATTAATCTATCATATTTTACATACTTGTTTATATTTATGTAAGAATTGTCACTTTTCCTCTCATGTTACCACTGGGAAACGGCAAAGGGGTGTGAGAAGGCTTAGCCAAGGAGGTTGGTGGAAGAAAAGTAAAACGAAACGTAATGCATTCAAAGAATAATATAACCATGTGTCCTCTTACAGGTAGTAACATTACGTGGACAGGATATCAAGATATGTACATCATGCATACTTATCATGTAGGTTATAAGCTATCACTTAACCAATTTGCAAAGAATCATATCATCTAATGCACAAAACTTACATCAAGTTAGAATTATCCCTTTTCCTCTTGGTGGCCACTGGGAAAGACAAATAAAGACTAAAGCAAATTCAAAAGGACAATATAGGAGAATTAAGTTAGTATTTGGATATTACACATTTTCAGTATTTAGGATTTTCCCAGAACTTCCACTCTAATTTTATGTACTATCAGTTTAAAGTACTGTAAAAAAGAAGAAAAACAATGAAATTCAAGAACTAAGATATAATCACAGATTAGTGATATCATGTTTTTGGATTGCACAGAAAGATTAATAACAATATACTCAATTTAACTGTTGAGATTTGTCCAACTTTAATGACCTCCATAAGTGCTAATAGATAGATAGGTTCATTTCTTTGGAATGTACCATGTGATTGTACAAGCAACGCCTTGCAGTTTCCGGAATTTTCATGGAGGCATACATTGTGGATGTATGTTCTTGGTAGCAGTCAGAAAGGCCCTTCTGGTCAATTCTAACTTGTCATATACTCTACGTACAGCATACCATCATAGGCGTAGGAGCCTCATTTGATTTGGGGGGGCTGTAACGACTTGCCCGAAAAATATAACCAAAATTTTTTCGCGCGCTCCGCGCGCGTTCCACATGTTAATGTGCATATCATATAGGCATCCGTCAGTTATTACATCACCTGCCAATAACATAAAATCATTTTCCGTGTTATTACCCTTCCATATTGGTTACAATTATAGGGGAAGTCGTTACAACAATAATGATAATAATAATATAAGTTTAACCATTGAAAACACATTGCAAATTCTTCATCTTTCACTAGGTGCCAGTGGCGGAGCTAGGGGATATTGGTCAGGGGAGGGGGGAGAGAATGGTCTGTAGGGGCGTTTTTGACACTATCTAAGCGGAGCGCCACCACAGGTTGGCGCGGAGCGTACTGAAATTTTTTGAGTAAAGTTACTCCCTAGATCGCCGGAAATGACCCTTTCCGGGCCTTGCTAATTTGCAGATAAACGAAGAATAAATAGGTGTCATTGCCATTTGTCAGAAAATTGCACCAACAAAATGTGACAAATGTCAATAGGTATTTGAGAGCGCAATAAAAAAGTCAATAATCGCGAATAAGTAAAAAGTGGTAAAAAGCTGAAAGGGCGCCAGCAGTCCATTTGAGTCCGTCAGGGGGGCATCCGCCCCTTTGACTGTATGGACGCTCCGCCACTGGTAGTTGCACGCAAAATTCTCAGCATATTGCCCAAATTTTCACCCAAAAAATTGGGAAAAAAATGCAAATTATTATTCTTTCAGTAGGTGCCCGAAAAAATTCTCAACATATTGCCCGAATTTTCACCAAAAAAAAATGAAAAACACATTGCAAATTATTATTCTTCCAGTAGGTGCCCGAAAAATTCTAAGCATATTGCCCGAATTTTCACCAAAAAAATTGGTTGGGGGGCTGCAGCCCCCCAGCCCCCCCCCCCCCGCCTCCTACGCCTATGCATACCATCCAGACACGTGATAGTCAGAATTTTCGGTGCTGGCATGAGATATGGGTTTTGTTTTGCAATACCTGCAATGGATATTGTGTCTTCATCTGCCAACTTTATAAGCGGCATGAGTGAAATGTGTAGCATCAATGCATTACCTTTGCCAGTCTGATATGCTAGAAGGATTGTCAAGTTTGTCAATTTCCTCCGTAGTTATCCACGCAATAATTTCAGCATCTTTCATATCTACAAGTCGCAAACGACTTGGTTCACCCCCTCTTCTAGCATTTAATAGTGTGATTCTACAAACAAGTAAGTCTCTGAACTCTTCATACAGGTGAGTGTCAATTAAAACAAAGTCCTTCATGATTGTTCCCATCTGTGACACAGTGTAATCTCTCACGTCTTTTCATGTTTTCTGAGCTTTTCATTCCTGACTTTTTCATGGCATAGGAAGCATCTTTAAACAATGAGTCATGGTTCAACTACAAAACTTCAATGAACTTGTGTATTGCTTCTGACTTCTGATCGTCATCATCCGTAAGATAAGTTCCTTTGAGAATGTTGCAACTTGTCTTGATCAGATAGTCGAGGCCTGCTTTCAAATCATGCTTAAGTTCGTCAATGCTGGTACCCCCTACATTAACAGTGTTCTCTCGAATGGCTTGCTCAAGATACTTTAACTTCTGCGGGAGGACATATCTGCCACAGTTTCTTCTTTAGTTTTAAGGGGGCCAAGTTCCTGATGTTGAGAAATAAACACTCGATAGAGTGTCCCCAGTCGACGCATTGATATAATGGCAGATGTTCTGATCTCTCCCTGTTTGTCAATTTTGAGTCTGCTTTTCATCCAATGTGACAATGAAATGATATCTCTTGCATATTTCCCAACATCATATTCTGTAAGCTTGTATAAGACTTCTCTCAAGAAATCATCTGACATATCTCCATCAAAGCTTGACAAAAAAGATAATGGTACATTTACTGATGGTTCACATTCTAAATACATCTTCTTGTGTTTGCTCAGGAATCTTGATTGGTAAAAGCCATAGCAATTTCCACGCTTGACAAGTTTAGTAAAATGTTTCGTGCTTTTGTATTCCTGTTGATAAACTGATTCAGTTTCATATGCTTGCATCTTCATTTCTTGAAAAACGCCTTGCTTTTTGAAGCCAACAAATGATGCCAATCGATCCATGTTAGGATCATTCGGAGCATCAGTGACCTCCTTGAGATCATTGTGCTTCAATTTAATGCGCCTGGAAAGTTTAGTCTGGAAAATCCCACAAAACAGACATGGTCTTTTTGGTCTAACATATGCTGAGTTTGGGGGCATTTCTGGTAGTGGAAGAGACAGTAGCCTCACACTGAAGAGAATCCTTTCCTCTAATTGGCCTTCAAGACCTGATGTATCAGGTTGTTTCCCTGACAATAAACAGTTGCAATCATTCTGTATGCTATAATTGTTGAAGCGGTAATGGCATTGCTTCTGTCTGATTTTTCCCCTTTGTTCAACACTATTTCCTGTTGTTGCTAAGTTTAGGACTTTATTGGTACTCTCAACACAGGTCTGGTCGAGGTCGTCTAGTTCCTGGACGCATTTCCTGTTCAAATCCTCACTAAAGCTGTTGTCCAGATGTTGTCCAACAAGAGCTATTGAATCAGGTTTTGTCATTGACACTGGACGGTTGAAATCATCCAATATGTCATTCATTGTGGAAGCTGTTATGGCATGAGTTATCCTTCTCTGACTTCTAGTTCAGTATCATGGCGCACAGTTTCTTTCCTGATCTGATAGAGATCGTTTGGTATTTTAACCTTGAGATCTTACCTTTAAGTTAAGTTCCTTCCCACGAGTAGGACTAGCTGTTTTGTCTACTCTCTCAATAGTGTCAAGCTCAATTTCAATCACCGAGTTGGTAATGTCATTGCCTGCAATGTTAATGTTGTCACTTCCACCAACTTGGGATAAGATGCTCACATCCTCACTTTTCTCCAGATCTTGTCCTTCAAGAGAAATGAATCGGGCTGTTTCCTTGGTTATGAGCAGTTCAAACCAACATGTATACCATCCATAGTGGAAGTTTTAATGGCACTAGTTGAACCTTTGTTGGCTTCTCCAATATCCCAGTGGTTCAATTGATACTTCTTTGGTTTTAATCTTTCTGCTGTATGGGTCCATTAAATGAGGCGTTTTTTCACAAGTAGACACATCTTCAAGTATGCTGTCCTCCAGAGTTTTGTTCCTCCATGGTATATCTGTAGTACCATAACAGTCCCTTAGTTCATTCCCGTTTGTGTATCTTGCGTTGGGCAAAGGGACACATACTGGTGTCTCCATTGACACTAAGTGCTTTCATTACCAAATTTGTTTTCTTCTTTATTTCATCATTAACCCTTCCTTCATTCGTCTTGGGAGTAAGTTGCATCAATACTGCAATGAAAGCAAATATATCTTCAGAAGTTAATCTTTTTAAGATAATTTGAACATAAACCATGGAAACCCATAACAAAAAACTGACCAGTTATACAGTAATTGAAAGGTATTTTTCAGTCTCTTAATTTGTGAGAAAAAGTAACTGGTATCTGAAGAATCATAGTTCAAATTGTACTATTGTATTCGCCTGCTTTAGAATTTGTTAATGTATGATACATTTTATCAATATTTTCCTCAATTTTTGTATCCTCTTTTATTTATTTTTCTTCATTGCATTTTAATAGTATAAATAATGAGTATAGGTACCTATCAGTTAATAAAAACATATTTTATCTCCATTTAATAAAAAATATCTAGTACTTCAACTCATATTACTATTTCCTTAAAAATTCCACAATTTTATAGTTTATCTTATTGTTAAATTTGATACATTTTTACTTGCTATGACAGTTCATTAAATAACTTTAATACAATTTTCTAATAATCCTCTTCTTCTTGTTCTTTTGTTATATGATTAAAATTGTTATAAGCAGTGATGAGAACTTCATAATCAAATGGAACCTTTAATTTATTGCTCACTGAATTTGAATACAAAGAAGAGGATATCTTTGTATAAACAATTGTAATCTTGCTCTGAGCAAGAAGCTATTGGGTTTGGCAAAAATAGCCAGAGTTGACAGATTTAATCCCCCAACCCACCCCACCCCCACACCACCCCAAAGAAACGTTGCTTTAAGCTTAAGTTCTTCAATTCTTCCTCCGAAGCTGACCCATAGATCAAATATACCGATTCATTATGAAGATTTAAAAAGTATGATGACACCGGCGGATGCTGCAGCTTTGATCCCAAAGTTGAACTGTCTTTCGTCGGGTCCTAGTAATGGTGTACACACGCTGTGTGAGTTCATGTTGGTCTGGAAGAATGTATGTAGAATAGTACTTGATGATATAAAACGGGAAAAATGTCGATACAGGTTTTGTTGTTGTTTTTCTTCTTCTTCTTCCACATTTTGGATTTATTGGCTTCCCTAACCATGTAGGAGACCATTTCAGATGTTAAAAAATGCCGTGGATTTCTCGTGATAAACATCTGGCATGCTTACGCTAGCCAGGGCTTGAACCCAAGCCCTCAGAGAGTTATATCTTGAATTAACAGCTTGTCGTGTTTATAGATGAAATCGTACATCAGGAAGTCACACTGGAAGCCGTTACGTGCGGCGAAACCGGCGTAAGATATCCAAAGTGGGCAAATGTCGGTGAGGTCCAAGATGGTGGAACATACTTGGTTCAGGTGTAACCGAACCTTATCTGCAACCTGACGCTTGTCTCGTGGTCAAAGAAGGAAGTAATTTCGATAAAGTCAACCAAACGTTGGCTCAGGATGTCCTTTACGACGGATTTGACTTTACTACAGAAATCGTTTTCACAACGTTGGATGACGTCTTTGTTCAGGCCGTCTTTTTTTAAGACCTAATAACTTAGAACAAAAATGGAAGATAATGTTTTTTGAATGCAAGAAGTGTTAGCAGGATAATTAAAACATAGGAAGATGATTGAAAATAGCTTAAAATTGTAATGCAATGAATTAAAGAAGAGCTGTTTGGTTTTCTTTTCTTTTTCGGTCCATATCAAGACAAGAATTGTCTTAATAGACTTTCAAGCATCTTTTCTTTAAGCTCGGTTGGAAATATAAATAATTCCTAAAATAAGAGAATATTTAATCGAAATAAGACATTCGAGATTTTGTTTTTTACATCAGCATGAACGTTAACTGGGTGAGTAATTAATGGATTTTGATTCAATCGTCAGTAATTCGTGGGCCGGACACTTTTCATGATAATAAATTTAAAAAAAAACGCATATAAAAATGTAAAAAACAAATCCAAAAACTTTGCTTCACTACTCGAAATGAACTTGACTCAAAAAAGTAACGAGTTACTTTGTGAAAGGGTTTTTCCCTGTGGACTACCATTAACCTGTCGCGTGTAACCTGTCGCGTGTCTCGTGGTCATAGAAGGAAGTAATAAAGATTTACTTTGTGAAAGGGTTTTTCCCTGTGGACTAGCACTGCAATAGTTATTAGTTCACAGCTTTAATTTAATAAACACCCCAATACGCCAATCCTGTTAGAAACACACATGTATATGGAACGCAAAAAGGGCAAAATCAAACAACAACGTTTATTACATTGATGACTATGTAAATTCAAATGACGACGACGTGATTTGATGTAATGATGTTATACTTTTGTGCAATAACAACATAAATGTATACAGCAGCTACGTAAAATGGTTTAACAACGACGCAAATATATGCATTAACATCATATTTCAGTATGACAACGTCATTTTTTTCTGTAATGTCATCGTTAACTATTGTATTGACGGGTAAACCGCATATGATGACAACATAAACACACGTGAAGCCTACGTAAACTGCACTGGTAACAAGCTGAGAACAAAGGATGACGGCGCTATTTCACTTAACGTAATAAAAAAATACATCGACGTAGTAGATCGCTACCACGACAGCTTTTCAAACATCAACTTTTAATCCAACAGCATAAATTCATGTGACAATTAACGTGATATCATGCAACGAAAGAGATGGCGCGCTTCTACTTTTTCGACCAGAGCCGTCTCAGTGTACGGCTTTGATTTGAGCTAACGGGACTCAGTTATTGCCACCGAATCATCGTTTGAATAGTCAACACGGAATTGGAATAAAATAAACAGCTGTCGAAAATGGAAGCAACTCTTCGAGAATTATGATATGGGGAAGATGTTTTTCTTAATTTCGAAAGAGTAGGAGTGAGTTTTGCTGTTATCTGAACTTGTATACTTAACATATTTTTTTTATTGTATAGGGAGAAACATACAACAACCTCCGGCTCATGACATAAGCTAGCAATAGGTCTCAAAGCTATAGGTTAAATTTTTAGGTCTAACAGCCAGAGTAAGCTAAAAGAGAGTTTTATGCATATTCAGTCGTTTTGAGGATATTAAGGTATACTATAGAGGTTTTTAGAAAACCTTCCGGGACGTCCGAGGTCCCCTTAATTATTATATAGGTTTATTTGACTTTATATTGTAAGAATTTCAACCCAACGCTTTCACTAGGATTAACTACACACTACACGAAAGAGACGTAGTCAAACTGACACCGTCAATGGTGGTAGTGGGGGAGGGGGCACATTTCCGACCGAGCCGCTCTGGTTGCGACACTGGTCTACTTCTTAAATCATGCAGTTTATTTCAAGGATGATTGGCTGATGTTAATGCAAAATATTTAATAAAATTTTGTAGCGTTTTTTGTTGGATTTTCATATGTAAATGCGCTCTACCTCTCTTAGCGCAATCATATAGTTATAGTACGCCCAGTTTTCTTTTTAAAACTGAAAAATATATATTCCCGCATCCCCAGTGCATGATCCTTCTGGCAGTGATCCACCTTACATGCATGTGCGGATCTTAGTTTTGATGTGGTCTTGGTTTTGCAGTTGGTGAGGGGGTGGTCTTAGTTTTGCGGTTGAGGCTTAGTTTTGTAGTTCGTTGGCTCTTAATGTGCAGCGGGTCTTATAGGTCTTAAAACTTAGGTTTGTAGACACCCATTTTTATTGCATTTGTTTACTACTTTTTTTAATTGATATGTCTATATTCAACAACCAGTTTGGTAAGTTGCAAACATCAAACAACACAGTATAATACTAATTGAATGAACATATAGGCATTTTGTTTGACGGAATAAACTACCAGAATGATAGTAGAATACCATAGGTATGACTCACCGCTTATATCATTCAATAGATCACTTTTCACTTTCCTTTCCCACACTTCCAAATAATATGAAATTTCTGCGTTTTTCAATCCTCTTTTAGTTAAACCCCTCAACTGATTTCTTATTTCGTCAGACATTCTCGAATATACCTTTGCTTTGCCGTAAGAAATCGTCTTGTGAACTTATCCGCAATTCGTGCACGGAAACATCGGTAACGACCACATTTAGTTCGAAACGTATACGGAAAGGGCTCTGGCTCAAATCAGACTCGCTTATTCGGATCTGGTTCAAATTATAGAATCCAGTTCAAAAAGTAGAAGCGCGCCATTACCTTCGTTGCCTGATATTACGTTGTCACATGAATTTATGCCGTTGTATTAAAAGTTGTTGTTTGAAAAGCTGTCATCGTAGCGATCTACTACGTCGATGTATCTCTTTATTACGTTAAGTGAAATAGCGCCGTCATCATTTTTTTTCTCCGCTTGTTATCAGTGCAGTTTACATAGGCTTCACGTGTGTTTATGTTGTTATCATATGCAGTTTACCCGTCAATAAAATAATTAACGATGACATTACAGAAAAAAATGATGTTAATGCATATATTTGCGTCGTTGTTATACTATTTTACGTAGCTGCTGTATACATTTATGTTGTTATTGCACATAAGTATAACATCATTACAACAATACACGTCGTCATTTGAATTTATATAGTCATCAATGTAATAAACGTTATTGTTGTTTGATTTGGCCCCTTTTGCGGTCCATACATGTACAGCATAAGGCTTCTGAATGATAGATTCGCCCGGAAGGGGGATAGTGACCTTTAGAGAGGGTAATAGGGGGTGCAGTGCAAGACTATGACCAGTTCTTAGGCTAAGGTATAGCTAGGAGTACGTATCTATATGTGACAGGAAAGTGAGGAGTGTTGTTACTTAGCGGATCGTTCAAACCAACTTACGTATATGGATTCTGGATGACCATCTGCTTAAAAAGTTGTTTGTACTCGATGAGCGTTCGGAGCATACTCGAGACAAATGTCAGTACTTACGATAAAACATTTAATTTTCAAAAAAAATGGACCACTAAGCCCATTCTCGAAGTATTCAGAATTGCCGATGTCGAACTGTCGTAGTGAAAATGAGAAGTGTCCATCGCGGAGGAGTTACCACATTGACGCGGTTTTCTGTGAGAAATAAAGTATAAATACAGGGGGGGGAAACAGTATTTAGTTTGTCCACTTCGCATAAACGAATTGCTACTGAAGTGGCTCGCTTGGTTGGTTAAGCCTACTGCTAGCTAACACGTTTCCTATAGTTGAGGAGGGGAAGGGGGAGGAAGGGCGCTAAAGGGATCGGGAATAGCTCACAGCATTCAAACATTGATGTAGTGGCCGAGTGGATAAAGGAGGTGGCATTTGAAACAATGAAGCTTAACAATCGGGAAATTCGGGGTTCAGTTCCCGGTCGGGTCAAAGTAAGATGGGTTTCCATTCAAGGGCAATCTACGGTTTCCTCATCTGAAATGACTTTAGAAATTGAAAGATTCGAAATTTGAGTTGAAATCTTTTGCTTTGAAGTCCTTGCGAGATTCTCCTACATTCGTGGTCATTGAAGTGTTGTAAAAATACCTGACAGACACTGTACCAGTAGGTAGAACAGATCTGATGTAAGTGGAATACCGTTACCATAGTTACATAATGATAGTAAATGAAATACAGTCAGTAGCTCTATCAGGGCCGCGTCGATACTAGAGGGCACAGGGAGGGAGTCAGTGTTACCCCAACGGTTCAACCCCCAAATAACTCCATAAACATACCAATAGTCGAAAAAGAAAATTTGTACACAAGTCGAAGGGCTAATTAAAGGGGGTAACTGGATTTCATTGGATGAATGCACAATGTTGCTGTACAATGTACTTACAACATCACAGATAGTGTCGATTAAATGTTCAAAGTTGTTGTAAGTCTAAAAATGCTAGAAACTAAATAAATTTCTCATAAATTGTATATTAAACTTTCAACCTTTCTTTAAAGCAGACACAACCCCGGGGTTCATCTACAGATTATAAAACAGTCGACAAGTGTATTTGGCTAATGCACAATTACTATATGTTAGTAAACCTACTGCTATGATGCTTCATGCGAAACTTGCTGCGGTTTGAACATTTGCGTAGAGCTGAACTGCAACTACGAACCCGGGTGAACTTCACGTAGGTAGCCGACTGAACTGCAACTGTGAACCTGGCTGAACGTTTCGTGCGTTATTGGCTGAACTGCAACTACGAACCCGGCTGCACTTCACGTTCGCAGCCGACAAAACTACAACTACGAACCCGGCTGAACTTTTCGTGCATTATTGGCTGAACCGAACTACGAACCCGGCTGAGAACCCGGCTGAATTGCAATAATTGCTGATATCAGCAAATGAATTGCTGAATATTTACAAGTCCAGCATATCACTAATTGATTGGTGCACCCGATACTCATAGCTAGTACAGTAACTACTGTTCATGTTCCACAACCGTGCATCAGTAACTACTGCGCTGTGTTCGCAACACGGTAACATGTGTTACAGTTGGCACAGTTATTACTGGAAAGCTGTTACACGTTGAACTGCGAGTCCGACAGGTGACAATTTGCAGTAATTTAAAAAAAAATCTTAATTTTTTAATTTTTTTAAATATTTTAAATTTTAAACTTTAAAAATTAAATTTTAAATTTTTGAATTTTTAAAATTTGCAGTAAGAAAACACTTGCAGTAATTACTGTGCCAACTGTAACACATGTTACCGTGTTACGAACACAGCGCAGTAGTTACTGATGCACGGTTGTGGAACATGAACAGTAGTTACTGTACTAGCTATGAGTATTGGCTGATTGGTGATATGTGGTACAAAATTGTTGATATCAGCAGTTCATTTGACGATATTAACAATTGAATTAACGTTATGTTGGAATTGCTGATATCAACAGTAATACAAGCGTAACGACCTAACGTGTCTCGTTACTATTAAAGACCAGCGCCACCACCACAACAACAACAGAGCCTCGCATTCTTTAGTACAAGCATGTGCTGTAATATAGGCCATGCCTGTATGCTTATACGTACAGACCTATTTAAGCATTGTGGCCGTCGGGAGGTGTTTCGGATGAGGGCTGGCCGGTCAAAAATGTGAGATGATATGTATTTCATCGATGCCGAAGCGATCGCTGGGAGAGATTTACGGGGAGAGATGTTCGCGCTTGCGCCCCGCCAAGGCTTGGCTTCCAGGTATCTATCATAATAAGGGCCCTGGTCAGTGGCGGAGCTAGGGGTATTAGTCAAGAGGGGCGAGAATGGTCTGTAGGGGCGCTTGCGACACTGTCTAAGTGGAGCGCCACCACTGGTTGGCGCGGATCGTACAGAAATTTTTTGAGTAAAGATACTTCCTAGATCGCCGGAAATGACCCTTTCCTGGCCTTGCTAATTTGCAGATAAACGAAGAATAAATAGGTGTCATCGCCAACAAAATGTGACAAATGTCAATAGGCAGATGAGAGCGCAAAAAAAGTAAATAATCGCAAATAAGTAAAAAGTGGTAAAAAGCTGAAAGGGGCGCCAGCAGTCCATTTGAGTCCGTCAGGGGGGGGCATCCGCCCCCCTGACTGTATGGACGCTCCGCCACTGGCCCCTGGTTGAATTCAGAGACAGATCCCTGATGACACCCACGGGACAAATCCACCGGAATCTCTGAGGGATATACGAAGTTTGGGGCAATAGAATGAAACTGATAACTGTTCTCAAATAAGACTGGGTTGACACAAAGAACAACACAAAAAATCGTAACTTTGACAAATTTTTCAGACATAAATCAGAAAAACGGTCCGTTAGTTTGGCGTGTCATGGGAAGAGGTAATGGGAAGGAGGTCCAAACGAAGGATTCATAACGTCGGGGCCCGATATTTGGCTCCCGCCCATGGTCCTTCACTTACCATAATATGATCTTTTCTCGAAATGTATGAAAACAACCTTTAGAATAAGGAATGTACTGGCTGAACTGTACCAATGGTAGTATGACGTAATGAAACCAGCCTGACAATGTACTGGTGTTTGCATAGAAGTAGGCACGAAAAGTCTAGCTGTAAAATACCACAGGTGTATACCATAGATAGTATGACCAACGCAATGTATTATTGCAACACAGGGCCGCAGGAACCTGGCGACAAGGATGATGCGGCGACCAAGATTACCAACTAGAAGCAAGGGGATTCCCCGACAAATATTTCGAGGTAAAATATATAATTTTTTTTTTTTAATGAAAGAGATTGTAAGAGAATATCATGGAAAATGACTTAACTGTTTTCGGCGCGCTTCGCGATCACTCTGATGCCGACGTTGTTCTCCGGGGACTCCGCCCAGTGACGCCGGAGGGACTTGTTGGAAGACCATTTTGCCCGAACACTTCTATCGTCGAGGGTATGTTTGTTGTGAAAATCAGTCACATTATTTCTTCGAATCTGTACATTCCCCTAATTTTTCTAATCCCTGATATTTGCTCCAGATTGATTTGAAAAATATTACAGTCCCACCCTAAGATTTTAAGATCCCTGGGACTCCACTGGTCATTTATCCTCCCACATTCAACATTCTCCACTCCCCAACTCGAGCAGCTGTTTGGCCAATGTTTTGTTCAAAATAGATAAAGATTATACAAATATGATTGGTTTCCGGCACCCAATACCACTTGAAGTCATTTGAAGCGACATGTTAATGTCCATAACTTTATAAATACCTCAGAGCTTGTCGGGGCCTGATAGACCCTTGGATGGATTACAAAAAAAGTCCCCTGGCATATTTTACAGTCTGATTTTTCTTCTGCTCGCTTCGCGCGCAGTTTATTGTTGTGCGCTTATCAGCCAATATCATCTGGAATTATTGTTTAAAGTTTTTTTTATCAGCCCCGAGGAATGCCCCAATAACTTATCCTCACTATCCTTATCGCCGAGCCGTCGATACGATTTATTCTTTAAATCCTGGTAAAATTGCGATTTTGTTGCCTGCTGAGCGCACACCCAGTGCTACTTGCGGACAGCTAAAAGCTGCATTTAAATATCCAGAATGTTTCAATAGTCACTATATTGCAGAGCTCACGGGGCTTCGCCACCTTGACCAAGATCAGGCCGTGGCCCCTGCAGGGCCTTCACCCAACGCCGAGGGCGGTCCCGTGAACCTTGCATGCTGGGACGCCCCTAGGTTCCACCTCCCCACATACCACCTGAGAGAGAGAAAAATGAAAGGTCCCACAAGAAAATATTCACTACTGAATTGGTCATTTTAAGGATATTATTTTGTAAGAAACCATCACAGGTATCACAGTGTCGGCCAGAATAGGAGTTTCGATGGATTGAAAACTATTTTATTCGTCTTCTGTTAATGCAAGGGATACCCAAGTAGTTTCACCTGGTCTCGGTGTGGTTTTGAACGGCCCTGCCTTCCCAATCTCAAACATGTGTACGTCAGAGACCGTACAAATGTCTATATTAAAAGTTACTCTTCCCACACTCAAACCTGTGTCGGAGGCTCTGCAAAACAGGAGAAGTTTGTTAACAGGTCAGTACTATCACTGCTAATGGCCGTCGTGTTGATCTGCCAGGCGCGTAGCCAAGGGGGGCGAAGGGGGCAGCCGCCCCCCCCCTTGAGCATATTTTTTTTTAATGTTTTTATGATATCTCTAGTAATTTCAAAAAGAAAATGCTAAGATGCAACTTACAAGGCCTGGGAAGTGCCATTTCCAGCGATTTGGGAGGCATTTTCAACCAAAATTTTCTTGTACGCTTCGCGCCAACTCATGGTGGCGCTTCGCTTGGATTTTGGCAATGCCGTTTTTACGGCTCTGATAGTTTGCCTACAGTTTCGCCCCTCCCTTGGCAAATGCCTTGCTACGCGCCTGTGATCTGTTGTCAATTTTGTTAGCTTCGTGAAGACGTTTTGCCTTAGAGGCGATCCTCTCTACTTCTCCCATAAACACGTGAAATCCGGACCAGATCGACCTCTGCTTCTTCCTTGACCGTCCGTCATTGGTGTTACCGAATCATGTAAACTTATGTACATTGCACTGGACTAGCGAGATTAACTTGTGAAATAGTTGTCGCCAAATGATTTTCCATTTAGTGGCAATATGTCAGTAGATTGCATAATCAAACAATATCCATTTTTTGGGGTGGGTGGGGGAGGGGCGGGCGGGCGGGCGGGGTCAGAAGTGATCTCTATACTAATCTGACAGTATAGCCAAAGTGTTTTATTTATCATTGTGTAGCTGTAGGTGATTGTGTAATGTCATGTACACAATAATGCATGGACTCGTAAGTTGTTGCCAAATGGAATTGTCCCATTTTGCGTTCCATAAATACTACTTTTTTTCCAAAACATCTTATTCTAGACTGGATATCCCATGCTGCTGAGTAAATTACAAACATTCTTGTACTTTAATTCAATTGGCTGTGTAAGACTGTCAAAAATAAGTCAAAGGCCTTGATGCGGGGATGATTGTTTCCTCTCTGATACCGGTGTGTTGGTAGAAGAAGAAGGAAAAAAAGCATGCCATTCTTGACCCCATATTGGTCAAAGGTCACCACAAGACGACAGCGCTCGTAATTATAGCCATCAGGAATATTTCTGTCGTACTGTATGGGCAAATATTCTCATGAACGACAAACTATTTAATAAAATCCCGTAACGAGAGGATTTAATTTCAAGTGTAAATTCTACTATAACCTATGCATTGTCGGATCGATTCGCCCGCACGCTGCCTGTCAACAGTATAGGTCCTTCAGGTATGAAAATCACCTAGACAAACGTTACTGTGACCATACTGCAACTAGAATGAATTGTGTCATGTAAAGACAGAACAAGAATGGAAACGTAGTAGGGGAAAGAGTGAGGGGGTAGGAGGTGGGTGGGAGAGAACTCTCTAGGTGTGGCGAAGTTTATTTTTAGTCAATGATAATCGAAAGGCAAGTTATGTTTGTGACTGAAATCGCTGCACGGTCGAGTGCTGAATATGAGAGCCAACGTCGAAGCCTGTAAGAGTTTCTCATTCCATTTGTCAACTCATGCATAAGGGCTTACCATTCGTACAACCATTATGCTGAATGCCCTATACTTTAACAGACGGGATATCGTGTACGGCCAGGGAGCTGTTACTAGAGTAGCAGCTCCCTGGTACGGCCATTTGCTAAACGTCTGCTGGTGTTGTCAACAATGATAGTTTCCGTCAATAATTGGAGTCTCCTAAATACCAGTGGTAGTACCTATAGGACTCCTAGAATGGGAAGGAGATGCGGAGGGGAGCAGGGGAGGGGAGAAGGGAGGGGAGAAAGGGAGGGGAGAAAGGGAGGGGAGAAGGGGAGGGGAGAAGGGGAGGGGAGAAGGGGAGGGGAGAAGGGGAGGGGAGAAGGGGAGGGAGGGAGGGGGATAAGGGGAGGGGAGAAGGGGAGGGGAGAAGGGGAGGGGAGAAGGGGAGGGGAGGGGAGAAGGGGAGGGAGGGGGATAAGGGGAGGGAGGGGATAAGGGGAGGGAGGGGGGGACAAGTACCGTGGTTGGATACGAAACATGTACAAACAGTAAGGACTGCAGCAGCGCGGAGGTTGCTAAAAATCCACTGTTACTGCTACATGTTTTGAACAAAATAACATCTATAGTTGTCTATAGTCTGTTAATTCATATCTATAGTTAATTTGAGTGCCCAACAAGGAGTTGACCTAGGCCACCTGTGCATTCGGGCGCCTCTCTTGTTCTGCCTCTGAATACACGCTGTGACAATTAGCTCTTACAAAGTTAGATCCCGACAATGGTGCACGGGGGATATATAGAAAACAGCTTATGCCTCTCATCGTAACATTGTGTACAGTATTAATCTAAGAAATGAAAAAGAGGGAAGTGTTTTGCCATGATAAATTTACAATCATGCACTGCGGCTGCGCATCGATAAGATGGTGTCACCTCATGACGTATATATGGTGCATTACGCGTATAGCGGGCCATCAGTCTCAAATCATGGGAGATCGACTTGTACCGATTTAAATCGACATATACCAGTTTCCCTCGACTTATACCAGTTTCCAGCAGCTGAAATTGACTTCTACCGATTTAAATCGACATATACCAGTTTCATTCTACATATCATCGATTTAAATCGACATATACCAGTTTCATTCTACATATGCATACACGTGGCATAGCAGAACTTAACTGCACAATTTGAAGTTATGCTGCAAATTCTACAGAATTGTGCAAGCTGACAAGCCAGGGAAGTATTTCTCATAATGAATTACAACTTGGCCTCGATACTGTCGCTTACATAGGGACACTGGTAGTTAAGTCACTGAAAGATCTAGAGGGCATTGCTTTAGTTACATCCATTGAGGGTGGGGTTGGGTGGGGGAACTGTTCAAGAAGGGTATATAAGCATGCAGAGGTGTAACTAAATGGCCTACCCGGCATTGTTTTAGCTACATACATAGGAAGGTGGGGGGGGGGGGGGTATCTGTTGAAGACGGTTATAAACATGTACATTGGTGTAACTAAATAGCCTACCTGGCATTGCTCTAGTTACATCCATTGGGATGAGAGCGACTGAAAGGTGATTGTTGAAGAAGGATATAAGCATGCCGTGGAGTAACTGAGTGGCCTCCCGGGCATTGTTTCTATTTACATCAATGGTGGAGGGGGGGAATTTTTTTTAAATCCCCCTTATCCCCTTATTGTTTGCCAGGCAGCGTTTGGCCTTGCATAGAGCAAATCTTTGGCAAAATTCCGAATACCTTCAAATATATATTAAACATGAAAGTCAGCTGAACCAAAATGCCAATTACATCACCGAACTTTTAAAGCTTCATATTAAAATGTTGGAACTTTACAGTTTATAGTCAAAGCTATATGTGGAGGTTGAAGTTTAAGGTTAGGGTCGAACAGACTGCTTATATGGTCACTCGGGCTTTAAGGAAGGACATATTTTATTTCTTTGCTTAGATGTGATGGTTATCTTCTCAGCTGTGGGTCACAGCGTGAATGACTCTTCTAATAACATTTGCGCTATAGCTTGCAGCTATGTAATATTTAGACAGTAGGGTCGGATAGACTGAAGAACTGTCATTAAAATGGCGGCTCCCTGGTTAGGCCAGCCTGGATCAGACGAGGGAATTGCTAAAGATGTTCCCAGCATGATACAAGATGCACATGTTGCACATTTTTGTGGTTTGATGGATGGTGGAATGGTTTAAAAAAAAAATAGAAAATGAGACTGTTTTCTTTCTGTCGGTCACCGTATGAAGAACATCCTCGGTGCATTAAAGGAGAAATAAACCCTAGCCATTTCTGCTGATTAGAGAAAACCGTTTTGCAGTATGCTCCTTTCTACAGAAGCAACGCGAATGTTGGAAAACATCTTTTTTTCAAACTTTACAATCAAATTAATTGACGTAAGCCAGCCACACATATTGCATATCAACACTTTGAACTAACATTTCCTACGCGTCGTCAAATATTTCTTCCGAAACATTTTTCCGGGCTCGTGAATTTTGGGGGAAAAGAAAGAGAACATGGATGTATTTGGACTAAGCTGCGATCAATTCGAGACAAGAGACCTAGAGCTTGCTAAACAGATCGCATCTGTGGCCGACACTGGCAGTTACGATTTACACAGTAACAGTTCTGCGACGGAGGGGCAATCCTGGTGCTTTTGTGCCTTTTGTATGTTCTCTTTTCTCTGGAAACCTGTTCCCATCAGGAATGACATAATATCGTTTTCCGTTCCCTGCTACTTCCTCCCCCTGTTTACTCAACCAAATGCTTGGCACTCCAGAATTGTGCGCCAATTTCTGAACAATCTCCGAGAGCAAGTGTACAATTGATATGCAGAGAGGAGAATTGTTTAACTTACGGTTGGCTCGCTGACGTCATATCAAATAGCGCCCTCGTTACATAATGGCCGCCAACACAGTAGGTGTGAAAAAGTAATTAGAAAATTCCTGGAAATTCGGGGATAGGTAGTTTTGACTAGTTATTTCATAGAGGGTGTAGAATATTAGTCTCTACTATAAGGTCACTACAAATTCCCCTGCAGGGTTTATTTCTCCTTTAACAGAAACTTATTAAAAGATGGAAATTTTGTTCACCGTTCGTGAGTCCATCGTCCTTTTCAAGGACCTCCGTGTCTTGTACGCATTGGCATGCATATATAGAAGTAAACGTGCCCGGTTCTTATCTGATGCAACCAGTCATTCATTCATCCACCCATCTATCTATACACACATCCATTCATACCTCCCGTCCATTCGTCCATTCATCCATACATCCATTCATCCATCCATCCATCCATACATCCATCCATCCATGCATCCATCCATATATCCCTACACTGTTACACTGTCACAAGACCTTAGTGAAAGAGCGGGAATGGTAAGGAGACAGGGTGGTTCACTCCAGTGAAGTCACCGTAAATTACTTAGGAATAAATCGCTGAGTATGGACTTTAAGACATAAAAACAACACATTTCGATCACTTGATTATGCCACTAGAGCCGTGGTTTTCAACCTTGGGCTCGCGGGCCCATTTGGGCCCGCGAAGCCGATTTTGTGGGCTCGCGAGCATTGCCCCAGTAATGATTAAAAATTGTGGCATTTTGGGGGACTGGTGGCGAAGGCACATGATGATGTTTCTTAAGAAGCCTCTTCGATGAAACCTTGTACAACGGGTAAAATTTACTCAACCCTAACCCTATAAGACTAGTATAAGAGAATTCGGTGACACCCACCAACCACTGCACACTACGTATTTACCAAGGTTATGATGTGTGGAAGCCTTGCTTTGTACCATTGCCTTGTACCATTGAGGGTTGCAAGAAATCTTTGAGATAGGCTCTAATTGGGCAGTACCTGTCATCTGATCACGGAGGAACATACATAGCTCTGATTGAGTCCCCGGGTCACTTGTGTCAAGAATACACTAATAAACGCTGTGAAATTGATTTTACGAAGTTGATAACTTTGCAGGGTAGGGTATGGGCTCGCGAGGACGGCTCGGAAGACGAATTGGGCTCGTAATCGAAAAAAGTTTGAAAACCAAGGCACTAGAGTCTATAGTCTAGGAGGGGCGGGCGGTGGGGTTTGGGCGGCGATACGATAGGAATCTTTTGTGGACGTATTAGTGCACCCCTGGCATTCCCAATTCTGTTGGCAATGTCTCCCATTCCATATTTTGTTATTGTCGCACCCTCGCACCCATTGGTATACAAATCTGTCCACCTCTTGTAACTCTTCCTGTCCAATATAAATACGTCCCTGGTTCCTGGTGTTTATACACATCACTTTGGTCTTCTGTTTATTAATTTGTTTTCATCATCGTGTACTATAGAACACAGTGTTCATGTATATTATCATATTGTACTTTCACTGTTATTATATCATCGCTTGTGCTCCAATTTGAGTTAAGAAAAGCCAACGATAAGATAGAGAGGCTGTGTACAAAATATATAGGTAAACCCAACCCTCTTGCTCCACTCTCAAGCCTTGCCCCCCCCCCCCACCCTCTTTACATCGAGACTGTAACTGTGTGCATTATAACGTTGTCGGGTTAAGGGATGTATCACGAGTTCCTTAGAAATGGAATAAAAGAACTAATCGGAGGTGTAGTTGTATGTGTTTTTTAATGTAAGGATCTAAACAACATGATAGTGGTCTCTTCACTTCTTTAACTTCTAAAATCTGCCATCTATAATACGTCATTTTTCGGTGTATTCAAATACAGACTGTTATGTGTTTTAAAGGATTAACTCGTAGTTATTGGTGGTCAACCAAGGCTATTAAGCAGGAAATATTCATCGCTTACGACAAGCTGGTTTTGACTCCGAACCGGACATTGGTTTGTACTTTTAAGTACAGAAATAACACCTCTATAATCAATTGATACTTTTCACGATCGTTTAATGAGTTCCCAAAATTTGTCAAGGATGTACACTTATTGACAGTTTGGAAAACAGAGTTGTATCATCGAACGCGAAGAGGGTCATATTTACAGTCTGCAACTTCAGTTGAGTTTCATTGCAAAACTTGGCATCCCTGCACGTCTCAACATACACCGGTATAAATAGCGATGTGTTGTAATTTTTACCTTCGCGGATAAATTTACGAATCGGGCATTCTTTATACTAAAATCCAATTTACAATTCATCAAGCATGACAAATTGTCAAAAATCGATGTGTTAAAAATTTACCATCGATTAATTTATCTACTATCGTATTTTATACTATCATCCTATTTGCCTGAGCCTTAGATCCATCCCAGTTTAGAAAGTCGAACTTATCTAGGTATGATTTTTAAATTGTTCTTAGGGTAAGTCTTATTCATTAGATCATTGAGAAGGTGATTTTTAATGAGGAGGTCTAGGAGAAGGATTGTGTTTGAAATAGGTTTTGTTTTATGCACTTCAATGGTCAAGAAATGTGGTTATTTTTTTCTGCTTCAAGCAGCTATTTAGTAGAGATATGTCTTCGAATGTTCAGACAAAACTCTAAATTGCATTATTGTTGAATAATTTTTAATTTTGAAAATTCATCATTTGAGTAACTTAAGAGGCAGATACATAGTGTGACTATAATAGGTTTAATTTTGGTAATCTCGATTTGCGAGGATATGGGGGAGGGAGACATTTAAGATTAGTTATAAGCACACTACACGTATACCTCACATATATTATACACGATAGCTGGGGTCATCCTCCACCGAACTAATTGATTCAGTGAAGGGAACAAAAGCAAATCTGGAGAAATCTCGGAGTCCGTTCCTGGAAGTTTGCTAACAGACGTCACGTGACAGACGGAAGTGACGTCATTGGTCATATTGGTACCGGATATGACCAATGACAACAAGTAAGCTAACTGACGGAGATGACTAACGGCATATTCTGTTATTGAAATGACAGTTATAGTTTTGCAAATTTAATGAGAACAGTGTGAGACATTACTGTGACTGTTTTTAACATTTTTGACTGGCTTCGCACGAACTTCAGAAAGCGAACTTCAGATAAATTCGTTTAAAGCAAAACAGAAATATAAAAGAATAAACATTCAAATGAAATACAATCATGATATTCTTGTTATATTGCAGAATTCAACCTTGGCTTCAACAATCCATCATTAAACATCGATAGGCACACTTTTATTCCAACAAAAAAACCGGAAGTAAAAATTAACGCTTTTTATTCAACAACAAAAAAAACCGAAGTAATAATTTACGCTTTCTATTCCAAACAAAAACCGGAAGTAATAATTTACGCTCAACAATCAAACAAATGATATCATTGACCCATATCGCGTTCCAAGCTTGTGGACATGTCAACTGATAGTACAAAACGGCCATCTCATAGCACTTCTACATAAAGTAATATCTTTATTAATGTAAGTTTATGAAAAATTAGTGGGTCCTCTTGTTTAAATGGCTCACTCTCATAAGTTACTTTAGGCCTACAGAAGATGGAGAATTACTGAAAATAAAAATGGCTCTGAAATTCAGCAAAAAAGATCCAACGTTTCCAGTTTAAACCATAACACTGCATTTTCCGTATTCACCCCTCCCTCCCTCCCTCCCCCCCCCCCCCAGGCGCGTAGCCAGGGATTTGCCAAGGGAGGGGCGTAGATGTAGATTTGGCATTGTAAACTATCTAAGCGTAGCGCCACCATGTTTGGCGCGAAGCGTACAAGAAAATTTTGGCTTAAAATGCCTCCCAGATCGCTGGAAATGGCACTTCCCAGGCCTTGTTAGTTGCATCTTAGCATTTTCTCTTTTGAAAATACTAGCGATATCATAAAAACATTAAAAAAAAAGTATGCTCAAGGGGGGGTGGCTGCCCCCTTCGCTCCCCCCCCTTGGCTACGCGCCTCCCCCCCCCCCCAACGCTCCCATGAAACCTTCACGGCATTCCCCGTGGTCAGGGGCCATATCGGCAGTTTCATATCACGTATCCACTATATGTTCCAAAGTTTCAGCTATATTTAACTACATGGGACAATTTAGTACCAGAATCTTTGTACAGAAGCTGTCAGGCGAGAGATACATGAACGCGGTAACTGGCAATGTGTGGTGTTGCAGCGTTTTTGTCTATAAGGAAAATCTGCCACTATTTATTAGGAAACTATACATTTCTAAAAACATAAATTGCCAAACTGAACTTTGAATGGTCAGAATGAAATTCTTATTCTAGCCGTGCAAGGCACGGCTCTTGCAGATTAATTAGAACATTTAGGTTAAAACAGACAATAGCAATTTCAAGAAGCGAACGAAGAGGAAGACGAGCAGCACACAAAATTTGGAAGCATTAAAAATGAGTGATGGAAACTACTTGAAAGAATACTGGGAGGTTGCCCCAGACCTGGCAAACCCACCCTGCCGGGATGTACCCTTAGGCTAAAATAAAAGAAAATATTGTTCCCAATGATTGGGATGTTCCCCAGAAGAGGACAATTCCGATGGGGTTTGACTCACAAGCCCTCTAGCCACCGGGTTCTTAAACAAGGGGGCCCTCCCTCTGCCAGGGCTGAAGCCTCCTCCAAGTTAAAAAAAAACTAATGTATCTAGGGATCTTTTTAAATTATTTTTTTGCGTAGGTTTTGTGAACTAAGTATTTAAACAAGAGGTCATGGAAAAGGGGGTCAAGAAGGAGGGTATTCTTAAGGATATTTTTGTTTGAATAATTACTTGTTCAAAAAGTGGTAAAAGATTTTGCTGCTTCAAGGAGCTTTCTTGTAGCAATAAAGCTAGGAATATTGAGGCAAATTCTAAGGGCTTTATTATTAATAATGTTTAATTGGGAAATTTGAGATTTATTACAACTAAGGAGGCAGATACTGCCATAAGTAATAATTGGTTTAATTTTTGAATTATAAATTTGTAATAAAGTATGTGGGGATAGGTATTCTAGATTACTTAGGCTTTTAAGTGGGTTTAGGACTCCCCAAGCTTTGCCGATAGTGATATTAATGTGTTACTTAAAATTTAGTTTATTGTCTAGGATGATTTCGAGGTAAACAGCTTCTTTACTGGGTGTGATGTCAGTCGTGAAAAGATTAATACTGTAGTCCTCGGTCGAGTCATTGGCAAAAAGGGTACTTAAAGATTACAAGCTTAGATTTATTTGGATTAAATTTAATTCTCCATTTACTACACCAGGAGCTTAGGGTGTTGGAGATATTTTTGTTGTGCACTGATGCAAAGTTAAATTATTATTTTTTAGTTGTGTGACAAACAGCGAGATCGTCGGGGAACTTACTGCATTGTGTGTGGTTGAGTTTATCGTATGGGAGATCGTTGATGTATATGTTATATAATGATAGCTTGCATTTAATTCGCTGCTCAATTGTCTGATTTCCAACATCCAAATTATTTAATATAGAAGTTCCAATTTACCTGCTCGAGCCGTGCCTTGCACGGCTCGAACAGGTATGCCACTCTGACCATGCTCGTTGCTATATATTGCTTTGAGAACCTGTAAGCAACGTCGTCTCTGGAATCACGCTGTTTGGACAGCAGTGACCCAGACCGCCATGCTGAGAAATATTTTGAGGAAGGTAATGTTTTGCTTTCAGTTATTACTCATAACGACATCTTCTTCGTTTTCTAAGACAAACCAACTCACTGGGGCTAGTTCACGGTAGAATGAGTACAAGGTTTCTACTAAATGCTTACAGATGGTTTAACTGAACAGTGATACGGTAATGTGATATTTTTCACTTCAACACCGGAACTGAGGAACGGATTAGATAAATCGCATTCGGACGTTACCGAGCTTCCTCGGATTAAATTCATAGTCATGAATTAGTTATGCAGAGACATTTATCACATACAGCCTTATATAGGCTAGGTTACGTTATACCCCGTACGGTTGTCGGTGTTAACACACTAAGTAGTAGATAGGTATAGATATATATATATATATATATATATATATATATATATATATATATATATATATATATATATATATATATATATATATATATATATATAAGATAAGATGCACAAGCTATATATATATATATATATATATATATATATATATATATAAACATACATAAGCCTATATATATATATATATATATATATATATATATATATATAAACATACATAAGCCTATATATATATCTGGTAACTAGTATATGAGTCATCTATCTAGCGCTAAACTTTTTGGCAAAGAACAGAGATATCTTACAGCCCTAAAACAAATCTTTTGGAATAATCAACAGGCATAAGGCGATATTCAAAATGACATGCATGATATAACAACGTTAATTATTACAAAACTTGCAACGGCGCGATTTTGTTAGAGTATATACTTCTAGGTGCCTCAAATAGTAATTTCCATTATAAGTCCAGTATATATGGCAGAATCTGCCAGACTCAAGATAAATCACTTTGCTGAAAGCTATTCAAACGTGAGCTTTCTGGATGATTAACACGCCAGATTACTTCCAGGTATTGAATATAATATTTTTATAATTTCAGTTACCATGGTTATCCTACATGATAGTTTCCGATATTGAGCTCAAGTTTCCCACCCCCAGCAGATTATTTATTTTTACTTTTCACATTAATTTGATTGTATTTTGTGTTTAATATACAACTTTCTATGTATAATCTCTCTCTTAAAAGGGAGCATCCATGATGGAGAAATAATAAATATTCAAATTTCAAGTGTCCATATTTCAATATGACTTCCTTGAGAGGCACTCAACTAAAAAACCGCTTTTACTAATTTGTTTTGATAAAGTTACTTTATATGTCTTGGAAAAGACATATAGTAGATGTTATTCTGTAGTACATTTTTAATATTTGAAAGTACTGCTATACAGTGTACCATGAAAATACTACTGCTAAAATTACACAATTGCATATATTGCATCCACTATGGGTAAATTGGACTGACTTCAGCTGGATTGACACCATTGACTCGTAAACTACCTGTTTCAGAAAAATGTCAAAGTTTGTATGTATACGAATTGGCATTCCGTTACCATATATATATATATATATATATATATATATATATATATATATATATATATATCACCTCCTCCCATTTCCACTTGCAACCACGTGTATACGTCACTGCTTTCCGACAGACTTAATAGCGCTCTGAGATATTGTATGCGTCAATCCAATATTTTGACCAACAGCCAATCACTCTATCGTCGCAAGTCTCGACTTGAGGAAACCAACAAGACAGATTGCTGCCTATAGTATTTTGACTCAGTTTCCGTTGACGGGGTGGTTTGAGGTTAACATGGGCCGTTGAATATTACCTGTACCATAACTTATAAGTAAAGTAAAGTAGAATTATTAGTAATGTTAAGCTTGATTATTCCATATAATTTCCACGTGTTGATTGCTTTGTGTTTAATCTGAAACGTTTTTTTATATTTTTTTATAGACTATTAAGTGCAATAGTTCATTGTTAATTAAATAAAGGTCTAGAAATAAGTTACTTTGATTTTTGATCCCGTATTATATATATATATATATATATATATATATATATATATATATATATATATATATATTTATATAAATATATATATATATATATATATTTAATATATATTTAATATATATATATATATATATATATATATATATAATATATAGCCAATAAATAGCATTTTTTATTAAGGTCGTCAACTGAATTGATTCTGCCCGTAATTCATTTGCTGTATGTTTATTATGTACTTTGACCTTCGTTTTATTCTGTCACTTCGGGTTAACGTGTTATCAATTTCAAAAGAGCACTTTATGAAGATATTTCAGAGTAAGGAACTTCATCCCATAATAATAAAAGCAGAGCAAGAAACGGTCAAATTTTACTACAATCGAGGAAACCATGTGAAAACTTGCTAATACCACAATAAAAGATCAAGTATCTCAACAAACTAAGAGTTTCAGAAATATCACCAAATCATTACTTTACAAAGTAAGTCACTGCAATTCTGGTAATAAGTGTGGTCTTCGTATAGTCGCGTTATCGTTAATGGTAGGTCATAACTATACTTTATTGCGTATAGCCTATAGGTTATGTATTGAGTTGAATATATCACAATCTTGTGTTAAATAGACAATCGTCCATTAAATAAACAAATAGGGGTGGGTGGGGTGATGGTGGCGGATGGAAGGGGAGAAGCGGAGAGCGGTCGGAATGGGTGGACTCCGTGAAATGTAATGGCATATATTCTTTTCATGAACGGTTATTACACTCTTGTGCCAGACTCCCGTTTGGCCCGATCGAGACACGTTTTACTGGAGGCTCGGAGGATTACCACTCGGAGGTCTTCCTCTTGGTTTAGGAGGAGGTGTACCCGCTTCAACACTCTCCATTTAGCTATGACGGCCAGTGCAGACTGTCATATATACTACACAAAAGTGCATATACAGGTCTAGTGGTGCTGAGATGGGTACACACAGCGTATATACACTATATAGTGTGTACAATATCCTATACGCACATCGTCTATCGAAACTTTTCCGCAACGGTTTTTCGAGCTTGGTAGCCCAATAACCGCGCATGGGCACTGAATTAATTGTACGCCTCCCACCAAAATAGCACGATATCTGGCCTTTAAATGTTATTACTATATTGACCCTAAACATGCTAGAAAGTATAAATAATGGCCACTTTATATGCTAAAAGCTTCTAGTTACACTGTATGCCATTCTACATGCATTTTCTCTCGACTTTACTTGTAACTATCTGGAATTAAATGTTTCTCAGAGGGGCCCCGGACCACAGAAATTTTCATTCGGTAAAATCTCCTAAAGCCGACATTGAGAAGATAATAAGGCAAATTCTATATTTTGTACATAAAAACATTGTTCAGAATTGATGAAAATTCCTGCCGCTATAGTATCGACTGTTATACGTTTTGAGACATAAGAGCCATTAACAAGATCAATTTGTGTACTGACTTAGCATGGAAGATGTTTGTAAAGATAGCGTTGTTTTGATTCACTTGATTCACACCCGAACAAACAGTTATATACAAGCTCCACTCTAATAGCATACCGATAGCTCCGAGCGTTCCATAAACTGTAACGTTTTCGTCTATGGTGTAAATTATGCACAGATGAAATATAACAACAAATATTCTCAAAAATGGGGCAAGAAAGAAGAAAACTAGAAACCAGACATGATGACAGGTCGTTCAAGTATGTTTCCAAATACTTCAGGAATGTCAACATAATGGTCTAACATGATATTGGAAACTTTAACAACTTTTTGATTGCTCCCATTAAAAGACAATTCCCCCTCAGTGGGTTATTTTCATTGCCTAATTGATGTCTGGGAATGAGTTTTTGAGTGCCATGCGACCGTCAGAAAAGTACTTTCGGAAAAGAGAAAAAAACCTTGATTAAATCTTAGCGTGATACAAGGCGACAAAAACTGTTTATGACTGTATAGCCTACGTGTGACCTTGGAAAGAATCGAGTGGCACGTCCCATAACATTAGTATGCATATACTCTATGGATGGCCGTTTATACCATTATAGTTCAGGCAAAAAATACCTATATAAATGGAGTGATGCTGGTAAAGGTGGGTGGGGAGGCTTTTTTTTTAAAGTGCTGTTAAAAAAAGTTAACATTTGAAGAATCGACAGTGGCAATTATAAACATTGGGCCTTTTATTTTTAATATTTTGAGAGGGCAACCGAGGAACATCGGTGGAGCAATGGGTCAGAGAGAACCATAATCCCATTATAGGCCTTCCTATATTGAGTACAATGTGCACGGTACGTTTTTACAGGGCACTCAAGCCTATAAGGCCTCATGGGCCCGCTTTACCCGATGGATGTAAGATCGTGGGCCGCATAATGGGAACTGTTGCTGCAGAAATTTTCCTTATCATACACATCCCGTATATGACCGTCAATAAGGAACGTCGTGAAGAACAATTGTTAATCGTTTAAAATGTATAAAAAACTAAATAATGGTTAGCGACTGTTTTATTTAAACGAGATCAACAACGAACAGAAAAAAAAACAACTACACCTACCAGATATAATTTTACTTGATATGGGGTCCTGAAAAACAAATCATCCAATTTGACCCTGTTCAAATATGTGCCGCTTTTAAGTATGTCAAGCGACGGTGTCAATTTTCGGTTAGACTTTTAGTAGCCTCTGTTGCATAGAGACTTAAAGAATGATATGAAGATCAGAGAGAAAAAACTATATTTTATGGTCATCGTTAACTGTTATCTCAATTGAAATCAACTCTAATCGAAACAGCATTATAAATATTTTGATGAGAGAAACACGGTCGGTTACGATCAACGGTGAACGGGGCCACCAATGTAGTAGAATCACTATGTGAAAGTACTCGTTACCGAGGCAGAGCAATAATATTGCTTAAACCAACCCGGAAAAAAAGCCTGTAACTGCAGACAAATAGATAGTTGCCCTCTACACGTGAATTGCTTGGCCAGTACCGCTGTATACCAAATTTGCAACGGTAACTGCAGATAACAAACCGACCTCGTTCCATATGTCTTTTTTTCAGGTGGCCCCTTCAAAAACCAGATTTTACAACCACACCAAATTCTTTAGAAATCAGAGATGTGAGAAAGAAACCGAATTATCTAAACATATATAGGGTAAACTACACTGTAAGCTGGGACATCATTAAAAAATAGTCGAAACATATAAAGGGAAGCGCGTATCGGGTCTTGAGGAAAAGCTAGAAATCCTCCGTTCAAATCGCCCAACGATCTATATAAATGAAAAGACCTCATTTCTATCTATCTATCTATCTATCTATCTATCTATCTATCTATCTATCTATCTATCTATCTATCTATCTATCTATCTATCTATCTATCTATCTATCTATCTATCTATCTATCTATCTATCTATCTATCTATCTATCTATCTATCTATCTATCTATCTATCTATCTATCTATCTATCTATCTATCTATCTATCTATCTATCTATCTATCTATCTATCTATCTATCTATCTATCTATCTATCTATCTATCTATCTATCTATCTATCTATCTATCTATCTATCTATCTATCTATCTATCTATCTATCTATCTATCTATCTATCTATCTATCTATCTATCTATCTATCTATCTATCTATCTATCTATCTATCTATCTATCTATCTATCTATCTATCTATCTATCTATCTATCTATCTATCTATCTATCTATCTATCTATCTATCTATCTATCTATCTATCTATCTATCTATCTATCTATCTATCTATCTATCTATCTATCTATCTATCTATCTATCTATCTATCTATCTATCTATCTATCTATCTATCTATCTATCTATCTATCTATCTATCTATCTATCTATCTATCTATCTATCTATCTATCTATCTATCTATCTATCTATCTATCTATCTATCTATCTATCTATCTATCTATCTATCTATCTATCTATCTATCTATCTATCTATCTATCTATCTATCTATCTATCTATCTATCTATCTATCTATCTATCTATCTATCTATCTATCTATCTATCTATCTATCTATCTATCTATCTATCTATCTATCTATCTATCTATCTATCTATCTATCTATCTATCTATCTATCTATCTATCTATCTATCTATCTATCTATCTATCTATCTATCTATCTATCTATCTATCTATCTATCTATCTATCTATCTATCTATCTATCTATCTATCTATCTATCTATCTATCTATCTATCTATCTATCTATCTATCTATCTATCTATCTATCTATCTATCTATCTATCTATCTATCTATCTATCTATCTATCTATCTATCTATCTATCTATCTATCTATCTATCTATCTATCTATCTATCTATCTATCTATCTATCTATCTATCTATCTATCTATCTATCTATCTATCTATCTATCTATCTATCTATCTATCTATATATATATATAAATAGTTCTATTTATTGACTAGTTTAGGAGAGGTCAAACAGATGTTTAAAAGGACGATACTCATCCTTGTTCGGAAATACTAAATTACTGATCCATCCAATGATGACTCTGCCGAAAACAAATGTGTTTGTTTTCTCAGACAAGACTGTTTAAACCGACACATTAGACCAGAGAGATGATGGCAAATTGAACTGGAATACCTGTCCTATCTCCTCCTGGTACCTTATATCTGTAAATGGTGTTGCATTGCGCAAGCGAACTGAAGCTAAATGGTTTAAAGGGTTTGACATCAACGTTATATGTTGTCCAGTGTGGCACCAACTCAAAAACGGCTCAGTATTACACCAATGTTATAAGGTGCGTCTGGTGCAGTATATGAAAGATGCTCTTTAAATGGTCCAGTCTGACACCACTGAATGACCTAATAGGTGTGATATAGGTACAAGACAATAATTGAACTGATACAACAGGCCAAAGGTATAACGCAAAGTTGAACTAAATACCCCAACTGTTCAACTGCAATTCATGATACCACTGACTTTAAATGGTTTGTAACATTGCACCTGTACATTGGCAATGTATGGTAGCCTACTTTTCTGAAGGAAAGAACCTGGGCACGTAAACCAAACTACCAAACGACTGATCCGCTCTCAGCCCCAGTCCCCTTGCATCGGGACTGTGACTGTGTGATCATCGTCGGGTGTGTATCACCATTCCCCTCGAAAGGGAACAGATACTTCACATGATCTTAGCCAAAAGGCCGAGAAGCGACAGTGTATGGTACTTATACATCAACGTTATAAGCCCTATACAGAGCGGTATCAAATCAAATGTCATATCAGTAATCTATAGTATTACAGCGACCTAAATGTCGCGGTATATGGTACAGTTGTTATGGATATGGCTATGGATATAGGACTGATGGTTCCAGCACGACATCCACATTACATGGGGCAATATGACTTCATCTCTTATGTTGTAAAGTACTGCAGCAAGACGCTAAACGGAACAGTACGGCAAAGACGACGTAATCAATGGTACAGTCTACCTATGCAACACGCACACTTGTAAGTGGCCGGCGTCCTCCTCCCCTCCCCTCCCCATCGACTGTTCCCGCCGCCAGCCGCCCGCTTTTGCCCTCAACAACGCTCCTGTGGATATTTACGGAGGATGAGAGGATTTGTATGGTTACAATGGTTTGACGGCTCCTAAATATGTCAGAGCGTTATGATGTAGCCGAACGATAGCTTCCAAATTAAACAACAGGAATTTTCGCCTCCCACAAATTTAATCTAGTGTAATGGTATTGTTTCATTCATTACATTTTTCAAGTTAAAGGCTATTTTGATCGTTTCTTGATGCGATCTGGGCCTTTACGAACGCCCCTCACCCCCCCCCCCCCCGCCCCATCCCCCCGCCCCATCCCCCCCCCTCTGCAACGGTGCCATGTATATAATAGAGTTACCGAATCATCGAGGACATTCCTTCCCATGAGTAGCTGCTCTCGCTTGCTCTATTACCATCCGCAGCAACGAGCTTCTTTCTTCTTCTTTTTTTCTTCTTTTTTTTGGGGCTGGAAGAAGCGACACATTTTCCAACTTAACTAAGTAAGACAGCAAATTTACAAGAAAGTTACAGAATGGACACGTGGGAAAATACCAACGCTTTGTCAATCCATGTGTGAAGGTATTCTTGTTTCAAGTTTGACCTGTCATTATCTCGATAGCCTTGTTGTAGTCATTTGTTAATGTTATATTCCGTCGCTCGTATCTCCAAATCACTTTGAAGCGCCAAATTGTTCCGGTGGAGGCGTGGGTATTCTACCGGTTGGAAGTACTGACTGTGAGCAAGATTTTTTTGCTTTTCTTTAATCGCTACAAAACTTGCACAAGTCTTTTTTTTTTTTCATTTTATTTATGCCCTTCTAAAATATGTAACATAATAATATGACTGGTATAGGACTAAGAACCTCCTTGGATTTTGATTATCTTTTCAAGAAACTTTAAAATATGTCACAATTTGAAAGCAAAGTAATTAGATCCTCTATGTTAAATTAAAAAAGGGGGAAGGGAGATGGGGGTGGGGATGGGGAAGGGGGAGGGGAGGAGCGAATCAAACACATGCAAGATGATTTAAGCACACGTACCATCAGATTAATGTGTATGATTATGGAATAAATTTAACCAACTAATTATTGTCCTTTTGAAAACCAGTCAGCCGGTTATGAATATGCAAATATGTCAAATAACACATATGACAAGGTTCACATCAATGAAACAAGAGTAACGTAAAGGTTTGGGCGAATTTGATATATTCCTACAGAAAAGCACCGAATGTGCACTAATACCCAGCATCTACCCCCCCCCCCCCTTCCTCCCTCCCCGTCCAAAACCTGGCTCGGACAGTTACAGAGGGAGGGAAGGATATTTACGGAACAGCGGTAGATTCTCGGCGTATGATAGGAATTGTGTCAAAGGGTAAAGAAACTCGCAGGACCCAGAGCAGACTTCTAGCGAGTCCGCAGTTGTACTCGAATTCTAGCATAATTGCATGTGCAGTGTGCTGACTCTTGTGGATCAGCGGTACTCGGTTTTGGGTACTCATATTCGCTCTCAGTGGACCCAGAATATTCGAGTACTCGTATACTCAGACCGCGAGGAATGATTGTACTGTATACCCGTACACACATTCTGTGGGTCTCGCACAGCAAGTATGATAGGCAGATGATAAGGCCATTAGCATACAATTACAACCATATAAAATGTCACGTCCACCCCCATCCCACCCCACCACCACCCCACCCCACCCCACCACCACCACCCCTAACCTACCCACACCTCAAGAACAAAACTCACGGAACACTCTCTTATAAAAAATAACGCAATAGATCAAATTGCCTGCCCCACTTCTTTTTCCCGGGTATCGAAGTTTGGTAGGTAGAAATCTGAAATCACACGGAACAACAAAACACGCATGCGCAAGTGGTATTATGAAAAACGGACGTTTCATGTCACGCCGTTTGCGTATTTTTGTTGTCATCATATATAGCTACTTAAAGCTATAATGATATTTGCATCGTAATATATTACTTCCTTGACGGCTAAACAAGTAATCAAACACTTGCCAGTAATTGGTATTTGATTCTATATTCTAAAGAAAATCAACGCCAATATAGATATTTACTCTGGCTTTACTCTGATTTTCTTTTCTTTTGTTTTCTTTAAAGTTGTGTTGAAGTAATAACGGAAGTTATTATCTTGAAAACTTCCAACGAGCTGTTTATCTAATGACATATGCAGGCTTAATGTGCAACTGGCTAATAGCCTTATGACCATTCGACCAACAAACTATCAAGTTCCTGTGGTCTGTATAGGTTCAGTTGTCATATGTAGGCGACAAAAAAAAAGTTGGTTTGTGTTTGATTGAATCTACTCCCCTTGTTAACTGAAACCGATATTCCAGTATCTGACAATGACTAATTAATAGCAACAAAAATACCGGAAATTTTCTGCATCTATTGGTCAAACCCACATCCTTATAGCATATTTTATGGTGAAGATATGATTTTTTTTCTTCAATTTTGGTAGTATTTCGTGATTTCATCTGGCAACAGCAGTGTGAATGATGTCATCGCAGTAATTCAGTTGAAAATGATTTTGTAGTTCATTATAATATTTATCTAACTTATACGTGAAAAGTCAATTTTATGAACACTTTCGAGCATAGCTTTAAATCTATACAGCCAAATCTACACGGCCAATTTGATACATACAGTGAAAAGAAAACATCAATTTATATATTTCTGGGGTAATTTCATGAATTATTATGTGCACCCATTTACCGGGATTATGTAATCAACTTTAACGCATGCAAAATTGGATGATCCGTATATTTCTTTATATTTATTGTTGGCTGCAACCTATGGTGAGTCCCCTTGGGACAGGGCCGGATTTACCAATGGGCAACGTGGGCAGCTGCCCACGGGTCTCCACAACAAGGGGCCTCCACATACTTCATGAAAAAATATATATATAAGGGGAAATTTGAAGGAAAAAAAATTAAATGTAGGCTGACAAACATCATCAATCAAAATCATATTGCGCGCGGCTTACGCCATGCATATATACGCTTGAAGTCATATTCAATTTTAATTGTATCTCTTTGTGAATGGTAGAAACAGCTAAGTGGTTGTTTTCCCGTTATTACAAATCACACGTCGGCAGACAAACATGATTGGCCTAATATGTATGTATGTATGTATGTATGTATGTATGTATATGTGATCTTCCCGCAAGCAGGAACTCGCGAAAGAAGCCATGGAGGCTTATAGACTCGCAAGCTGACCGAAGCCAATCTCTCGGCACACATTCATTTAACGTCCATGTCAGGAAGTTGTTATTGAACAACACCATTGCCAGACGACACACATTGCTGTCGGCGGGGAATCGAACCGGGGATCTCATGACTGGGAGACGCCGGCGTTAACCACTAGGCTATACACTCCGCCTTATATCCAAAGTCATCAATCTCAACGTCTATTTTCTTTAGAACTAGGTTAATGGTTTTGGTTGAAACATTTCAGTACACCCTGACAGTGCGAGCTGATCGGCATAGCCAAGACTACACTCCGCAAGTGCAAGTACCTCCGAAGCCCACACCTCTCCGTTGCGACTAAGCTTCTCGTCATCAGAGCCCTAGTAATGTCTAGGTTGACCTATGGCTCTACTACATGGTCGATTAAGAATTCGGATGCAGCCAAACTGGATGCTTTTGGTCGTACCGTCTGGAGATGGCTGCTAGGTGTCAATTGGAGCGACCACGTTACCAACGAGTCACTTATGCGAATGATAGACGGTAGATGGCTATTCACCTATGACACTATTGTGCAGAGAAAAATGGACTGGTTCAGCCACCTCGCCCGTCAACAGGGTCTCCAGTGGGACCTCTTGTCAGGTGCCGTTCTGGGCACAGTGAGTAGTCGTGGGCGGCGTCGGATGACCTGGTATGATAACATCAGAGCCTCAACCGGTCTCACCTTGGAGGAAGCAAAACAGCAGGCTCTTTCCCGGATTCATCTGCGGATACGTGGTCACCAACCAGCTCCACTTCGCCGGTCATCTCGCATCGCTTTGAGACAGTTAGAGCAGACGACGTCGGCCTGTATCGGGTTGTTATGTTATATTGGATTTCGTTTTGTATTGCACTATCGTGGGTTAGGGTTAGGGTTAACCCTAACCCTAAGAACAGACTCCGTACTGCAATGGGTCATGATAGGCTCAGTCATCTGACCTTGATGAGTATTGAATATGACATTCTCAGAGAGACTGACTTCGACAAATTGATCCAAGATTTTGCAAGGGTCAAGTCTCGAAAAAATGCCTGGTCTGTAAATATACGTATTGTAAGTATTATATCAAGGTTTATATGATTGATCATGATTGCTCGTTCGTACTGAGAGTGAGAGAGGTTGTAGCAACCTTTTTACTTGTACTGAAAATTTTGCAGGCAAACAGGCCTACATACCGTAATGAAAATTCTTCAGAAATCACAAAATTTACTTCAGAAATCACAAAATACTGCACCATTTCGCATCCAAGAACCCTTAATTATTGGAAAAAATATACCCCTCCCCTTACACACCTCCCACAGGACGGCGATCACTGGAGGGGGGGGCCTCCACCACTGAAGGTTGCCCACGGGCCTCCACATGTCTAAATCCGGCCCGGCCTTGGGAGTTTACCTACGGAGGCAGGGACTTGGAGTATACTCAGATATAGTTGGCGAATATCCTACTTAGATGATTTATCACCATCCGCCCCACCTCCACCCTCCCAACCACCAGTCCCCCACCCCCTCCCCAATGAAGATAGAGATGGAGTAGTACTGCGCCTGAATACGTGTATATAAGCACAGGGTAACCGAGGGCCAACTGTATGAACCGATAAAGGGATTCCATTGTTCTTCTTGTTTCCCAAACCGACAGACATACGCAATAGCTCGGCTAGCATACAGTTTTATTGTTATTTTATTATTTTTATTTTTACTGTTATTGGTAAATGTTTTTATTTGGGTGTTCAGGAATTTTGTTTAGACTTTTTGGCACTTTCTCATCTGCTCAATCCGCATAGACCGTCATACACTAATGGTGACCTCAATGCGGCTAAGGCCAAAATACTCTTGAAAAAAAGAAAGAAAGAAAGAAAGAAAGATTTGAAATATTACGGAGCAACATCGACATAAACATAATTTATTACTTTATTTTGCTTTATGAAGAGAGGGAGAGAGAGAGGTGAAGAGAGTGAGTGAGTGAGTGAGTCGTAAACAGTTGGTCGACCTCGGTTATATGTTGCTTCGCGTCCTTTTTCATGTTTCTTCTAAAGAATGATTTCAGAGAGATCTTTAGTATATGTTGATATGCTAAAGTGACACAAAGAGATGGAAACGTTGAGTGTTAATGAAAATGTTGATATAGCTACTTTCAAACTATATGAAATATATTTAAATTAGGACATCGATTTCTAAGTTCTGGTCTAGATGTTTATTTTCAACGCATTGTTTATTTTCATAGAAATCAAATAACTCAATGAATAATGTGATGAATATAATCATCTCATCGTCATCGCCATCGTTATAATCATAGGCATCATCACCGAACAGCGAATTGAGTCGTCATGCTCATCGGCACCTTCTTTGTCAGCGTCATCCTTGGCGACACCACCGAACACCGATTGGAGTCGACATACCCATCGGCACCTTCCTTGTCATCGTCATCCTTGGCGACACCACCGAACACCGATTGGAGTCGACATGCTCATCGGCACCTTCCTTGTTATCGTCATCCTTGGCAACACCACCGAACACCGATTGGAGTCGACATGCTCATTGGCACCCTCCTTGTTATCGTCATCCTTCGCGACACCACCGAACACCGATTGAAGCCGTCTTCTTCACCTTGATAGTCATCTACATCATCTTCGCTGCCGTCCTGTCCAGATTCATCGCCTTTGTTATCGTCGTCACCACCGAACACCGATTAGAGTCGTCATGGTCATCGGACACCTTCCTTATCATCGTCATCGTCATCCTCGGCCGCAATCATGACATTTTCGAAAATACCTTCCTCGAAGTTTTGTCGCTCCTTATCATTCTCAATTCAATTAGACAGATACAACCGCAAATTTCTTGGAGTGGCTCGCCTTAAAATGGTTGTTGAAGCTTGACCATAGGTGACCATGTTTCCCATACTTTCTATCATATTTTAGGTCAATGCTGAAGACAGTGAAGACAGAAAGACAAATGGATTTGACCAGCCTTAAATGATATATAACTTGTGTCTTGAATTGCCTTGAACAATACTTGTGACTTCGGTGCATTTTAACCCTTTTCCATTTGTATGTATGTATGTGTGTATGTATGTATGTATTTTAGATCCTCCTCAGTGCAAGCAGGAACTCGCGAAGACTCATTGGCTTATCAAAGCCGCAAGCTGACCGAAGTCAGTCTCTTAGATTCACATTTAACGTCCATGATTATGAATTGTCGTTAACCACTGAGCTAACACTCCTTGTTTCGGATGGCGGGGGGGGGGGGGGGGGGGCTGGTGGGTGGGTGGATAATATGGTATCGCCCTGAATATATATATGCCGCCAAGTGGCTATAGTTTAATTCGAACGGTGGCCCCAGATTTCTGATCAAGTTATATAGCATGACAGTTTTAACAAGTAAGCCTACAGCAGTTTTCCCTAACTTAGCATCAAGTGTGGTTGTGTCGACCATTAGACTTTCGGACGGATACCACACCGGCTTCCCAAGGCCATGATGATAGAGCTAATCTTACCGCTGATTTCCTTCCTGACCAGCAAATGATATGATGTTTCACATGTTATCAATACTTCACGGTTGCCTCTGAACTTTTACTACTACCGCTTCGCTGTGTGAATCACTTGGAAATCACATGCATGCGAAAATATAGTACTTGGTAAGCTGTTTGCAAACCTGCACAAAGTCTATTCAGCCTTATACAACATGCCCTTCACTGCGAACAGTTTTTGCAGGTACTTTTCTAAGAGAGCCTTGTACTCATACGTACTCATTCCAAAGGGAATTATGCTTGTATTCGTATACTCACCGGTTCGTACTCATACTGGTACTCCATACACTTTTAGAAATCTAGTATTGATATTAGTGTACGATTATGTACTCGTACACCGCTACGAGAGCCTTGTACTCATATGTACTCATACCAAAGGAAATTCTACTTGTATTCGTATTCACGGATTTGTACTCGCATTGGCACTCCATACACTTTTAGAAATATAGTATTGATATTAGTGTACGATTCAGTACTCTAAACCGTTAATAGAGCCGTGTACTTATACGTACTCATACCAAATAGAATTCTATTTGTACTCATATTCATGATGCTATGATAGTACTCGCACTGAATGATGGAAAGTCCCATGACAGATAGACAAGGCATGGCTAGTATCATATTTTATAAGTCATTCATTCTTAACTAATTTGGTCCCACAAAATTGAACTTTGAACTTCTTCTCAATTTAACGAAAGACGTAACGCCGCGGAACAATTAATAAAACCACTCGATGAAAAGTTGGCCCCCGATTCCAATCAAACCGTTTTCCCCTTTTCTCTTTCAGATATTAAAAGGATAAGAACAACGGTCAAAGATTTGAAGGAGGGGTTGAAAGATCTACAAATGAACCCTTTTGATGGAAATAAAAAAACCCAGAAGATACGAATTAGTAGCGTCCTGCTGATCGACTGATTTAATTTACTATAAGGTACCTTTTTCGACGGAATTGTTTTTAAGGTCAAATATACTGTCGCGAGGTGTGTCTGTGTGAACTGTACGTGTCCGTGTGTGTATATGCAGTCCCTCCATGCAAACGCATATATAACACGTTATACAATGATTTGGTATGGGGAAAACTGCATGATAGATATAGTGGTACTCAGGGTAATACACTGCTAGTACATGTATCTATTAAGTATTAGGTACATATGTGTAACATTTGTATGATAAAGTGGTTGGAATACACCGATTCACACAATAGATTACAGTAACTATACTGTAAATCTTAAAGCTTTGTATACCACACTAAAAACTGGATCGTGCTGATCAATATGATAAATCGGTAACATGTGCTATTAGGTTTACAGTAAGAACTGAGGATATGTGTAATCCCAACAAATGCATCAAACTGGATTTGTTGGAGTTAAACATAGCCTATCCTCAGTTCTTACTGTAATCCTAATAGCACATATGCTACCGATTTATAGCACGAATCCAGCTTTTTTTTTTCTTCGGCACAAAACTTTAAGATTTACAGTAGTTTACATGCATGACGTTCTCTGTGTGGATCGGGTGTTTGAATACTTATGGATGTTATTGCTATATTTCAAAGTTTAAATGTGAAATGTCAAAACGAAATTAAACTTAATAGGTTGCATTGTTTAATGTCATTACGGTTTTGGAAAGCAAATCATCCAATTAAAAAAAAAGGTTGATTAAGGATGAGGATCTTCTTTAGAATCGTTCCGTTCACTCATAAGCCTATTGTCAGAAATAGCTTGAAAACCTATTAATTTAGCTATACCTAAATATCTTAATATATATATATTTATATATATATATATATATATATATATATATATATATATACACATATATATATATATATATTATATATATTATATATATATATATATATATATATATATATATATATATATATATATATATATATATATATATATATATATATACTTTCTGCAGTTTAATTTAAACCACCCCATGTAGTGATACAAATTAAATCTTCAACATTTTCTAAGAAATTAATCATGTGGGAATATCCATCACTTAATGTAATAATGTCAAATTCAAGAGTCACTGAGAGCACCTTTAGGAATGTGTTCTTTTTTCCCCTCCACCCCCCCCCCCGTGCCTATTCCTTTTTCCCTGAGGCTGTACCGTATCACCTGGGTCTATAACATTGGTCCAACAAATATGGCCTTTGCCAGACTAGCTTGAAGGATAGCGTCATACTTATTGGCACTTCTTTCCGCTAAAAAAAACGAAGAGAAAGAAGAGGAACCTTTTTGTACGAATTAATTGAACTTATCGCACCCTGTCGACCTCAATTCGACATCGTAACCATGAGAAATATATGTCGTCTCTCGGTTTAGGGGCCAAAAAAAATGGAATTTTAACTCATAACAAAGTCAGTTGCATCAAACTTGAAATGGAATCGACATATTCTTGGAATATATATATAGGCTATTTCAAAGGTTGCCTTACATTTTTTTCTGATTTACTATGATGCAGGTTATAATAAAATATTATACAAACCACATGTTACCACTTACACCACAATCTCACACCAAATGTAACCTGCAAACAGTTCGATAGCAGTACCCAGGACTACGAGGAACAAAAGGGCCGATCAATTTCCGCCCTCTATAGAGCAGACGATTATACCTCGACCCCCCCCTCCTTCCATCAGTTCCACCATCAAGTGTTAAAAGAAAAGAAATCGTTATAAAGTGATAAGAAACGATCCTTGCCCCCCCCCCACCCCCGCTCCTAAACATTGTGAATGCTCCTTCATGAATTCGTGATGCTCCTTCATAAATCTTGTTAATCCCCCAGGCCTCCACAAATCAGTTGGTGCCCCTCCATCTTACAGTTTCTTGGCTAAGGGCCTGCCCGCACTTAGCCTACTGTTGCATAAAATAATCAAATAGTTGTAAATATTCTACGCTCTGCAGCACAGACAATCTAAACCAAGGTCTAGCGCTAACGTAACAATCCGATGAAGTTGGCCTCTGAAAAAGATATCGCGACAGGGGAGAAAAAGAACCTATCCCATAATAGTCTGTATAAAGCACAACGTCGCACGGCGTTGGTGCCATTATTTGGAACACTAACACGCACGCACAGACTATATATATAAATATATATATATATATAGATCTAACTGTCAGAAGTACAACCACTTTACTCTGAGATATTAACAACAATTATGATTTCTGTTTGACAATATATAATATCCATTTGAAAGAGGGAGGAAAAAGAGATACGTTTTCTGGACAGTTAAGCCGTATTTATTAAAATATCGCGGCAATGGGGGACCGCACGGTTAACCTGCATCGCTTATTGGTTGTTACCGTTGCAACATGTGTAATATTACTTTGTCTCAGTGGGACAGTTTCATCTCAGAGATCAAACCCTCTTGATGTCGATTCCGTTGTGGGAGGAAATGGCGAATCGTTGTTGTCCTTCTCCGACTATTCAGGTTAGTTCATCTTTTATCTGCCTTCTTTTCAAACTATAGTGTTGAAACATATGTAAGACGCAAGGAATGGGGGAGGGGTGAGGAGATGAAAGGGTAGGATCTGTTTTAATGAATATTTATTGCGTATAGGCAAAGCTCGTGACAAAAAAAAGCAAGAAACACGAACAAAATGAATCATTTATTCTCGTCTTACAAACATTATTCATTTGTGCGCATTCTAGCTGCTGACGGCACATGATGGTCTTTTAACGCGATGCTTGTCTTTCACACTCCCCGACCTTTCCCCATCACTGTTTTGTCTTGTCCATGCACACTCCTGTTCAAACAATTGAGATCCATTTGACAAGCTTCGTGGAGTCATTTATTGCCTCCATGATCACAAGCTAGAAGTGTAATTGAATCCAGCGGACAACAAACTTGTAGGCCCTACAACACAGAAGCTTTCATGAGGACTGAGCTACGACCCATTAGACACCCACGCAGGCTCAGAACTGATGCTCGGAGTACAAACAAACATAAAGTGTTTATTATGTATATATTATAGATAAATTTCCATAATTCTTGAATGATCAAGCGACCCACCGTAAATTGTTCGCGATCCATATTTGGGCGGCGCCCCATATATAGTCTGCGGACAGTCGCTTTAGGCAAAGTACCAACCTGAACCGTGGAACGTAAACCATGGAGAATTGTTTAGGAGAAAAAGGCAGGGAAACATGTATTAAGTATGAGGGTATATAGGGACCATGTGGACCATGCAGTTTGTACTGAGATCAGACTGAACAGAAACCACAAGTACTTAAAAACAATGGCACGTTTTCCCCAAAACTATAGATATAGCAACAGACAGTATTTAGTCTTGTGTGTCACCATAAGATAGGGTGACCATATTTTCCTGACTAGAATCGGGGACATTTATTGCGTGACTGATATGGGGGAGGGGTCTAATGGGAGGGGGTGTCCCCCTCCCCTTTGGAAAATTTTCAAGTGCCTAAGGTGCTTAGATGTAAAATGGTGATACTTAGAACCTTTTTTTAAATCAATTTTATTTTCAAAAATGTACCTTTTTTTAGATGAAATTCACTTACTTTACGTGGTTCTTTGAGAGCTTGTGAGTTGCTCATGCTCACACTATAAGTGTCGTTGTGTCGCCGTAGTTGCCAATTATACGGTCGAAAGAGTGCTAGGCTAGATCGATCTAGCATATTTTTAACAGTGCTCCACTTTACACTGCCCCACCTGTTCCGTTCGGCGCCTGCACACTTGACTAAATTTTGTTTTACAATTATTTTACTAATAATGTGGGATATTTTCAAAATTCCTGAAGATTTAGACGAGTCGGGGACATTTTCGGGGACACTTGTTCATCGGGGACAGCACACTGTAATCGAGGACTGTCCCCGAGAATCGGGGACGTCTGGTCACCTTACCATAAAACTATCCTTGATGATGGGCAAAGATTTAGAGGTTGTTCTTTCAGCATTTGTGTATATTTGATCCTTGATCGTTACTGCTTCCGGCATGGAGGGAAGATATGGGTAATAGAAAAAATCACAACAATCAACTTTTACTTTTTTTTTTACTTTTACTTCATAGCAAAGATCTTGCTACGAATTGGCTTAGGATACTAAATTTAACAGTTCCAACTTTTTTGACAGTATGAGTTTCACACCACGCGTGGAGAATCAAAAGTGATGGCGCTAAGGCAGAATAAATTTAGGATGAAATTTCATGAATGACGATCTACGTCCCTTCACTTATAAATATGGTATATGTTGCGGTATATGTTCTGCATGGCAAACATGCCCATTGTGGTAAACTGAGATAACTGGGATAGGCACCTTACAGTCACGTGACCAAATTACCATACCCCCCACCCACTTGTTCGTCCTTCGCATGTAATCCGCTCAGTGAATACGCGTACGCCGTTGGTGGGGTCCGGGTGGTTAAAAAAAATTCATCCCCCTGTTTGATCATGAATGTCTTAAACAATATCTGTGTGGTTTTGGTACATTCTCAATGCTTTTCAATGTTAAAACCATCTAACGATATAAATAATTTGTTGAAGTTTCTTTTCAATTATGCGCTTCTATCTAGGCGACGAAATGTTGAGGATCAAAGCCTGCTCATTACTTTCTCGCTGATTCATTAAGCTTCGATTTGGAAATAAATGTTTGACTTATACAGTTTGAGCAAATAGTATAATCGTAGGTTTTGGTAAACTTATGAGCAACCAAAAAGTGCTCCTTTCAGTTATTCTGTTTTGCTACTTTACATCGAAGTCGTCATGGGTTGATGTTTTCTTTCTGCCTTTTATCTAACATTTGCATATGTGTGTTTTTTTTTATTCTGTTGTTTTACAGTGTCTGCTTCATCGAGTGACATCGGCGATAGGATACCGTGTGTGTTTAGAGGCGATTTGAAATTAAATAATGACCAATGGACTATCGACTCTTGTACATTGTGTACTTGTCGCAACGGTACCACAGATTGTGACATTATCAGTTGTGGAACAGCAAAATGTGCCAATCCTGTCAAAATACCCGGAGAGTGCTGTCCACTGTGTCCTTACAGTAAGTAATATTTTCTTTACCTCCTCCTTCTTAACCCCTCCTACGTCACCAACTCCTTTTCTTTCCTTCTCCGCCATCTCCTCCTCCTCCTACGTCACCTCCTCCTACTTCATCTTCTTCTTTCTCCTCCTCCCCTTCTCCTTCTTTTCCTCCGTCAAATCTTATTACGTCACCTCCCCCTCGATCTCCTCCTTGCACTTTCTTCTCCTGCGTCACCTCCTCCTTCTCATTTTCCATCTCCTTCATTCTCCTTGCCTGCTCCTGCTACACCTCCGTCTCTCATCCGACTCTTCTCTTTCATCTCATCCGCCTGCTCACTGCCTCCTCCTTCTCCTTCTTCCTGCCTCCCCTTCTCGTTCTCCTCCCCCCCCCCCTCTTTCTTCTCCCTTCTCTCCTTACTCCTTAAATATGTCTGTGTATAAATACATACTTACTCTTGACTATTTGTTTTTTCTTTCACCCAGCAATGGAATTATATGACTTGTTCAACCAATTCACGGCAGGTACAAGGGTTACCGAGGGCAAAATAAACAAGTTCAAATTCGCGGCAGACGTAGAAATATTCAAAGGACGGACGTCAAGGAAAATTCGAGGAGAAAATATGTGGAGGATAGGCGCTTGGGTCAGTAGAAACAGCGATGGTTCTGGAGAAAAATTTTCGTATAATGCTAACGTGCTATCAGAAAAAGAGAGAGCTCATGAATTTTCAAAAGCCAAATCAGATTACGCACCTCCGGACAAGAGATGGAATTTCAAGAAACTGCGTTATTCATTTGACGCTACGGAGGGAGTTTGTGCTGACTTCAAATACTTTTGTATCAAGTTTAATATGACGGATGACCCAGAACCTAAGTTTGATTTGGATTTTACTTACACAGTTTACCGGGATGAGTACGAGAGGCAAACAAAATGCGTTCGTCTGGGGACCTGTAAAGGTAATTCAATCCAGATATCATATGTATTCGTTTGAATTTATACTGTATTTACGGTATTATTTTGATTTACGTGGATACATGTTTGTCGTATAGCTGATTTGTGTCTTAACATCAGATTTGTAAAGGAAGTTTCCCTTTCTAAATTGTGGGTTAAGGTTAAGAATGGCCGACGGCGTTGGGTGGGTGCTACAGAAAAATCCGTACTCCATTTCACACGCACATGAGATTTCGGAGGTGGACTTAATGATTTACACCAGTGAAGAAAATTCTATTAAAAAAAAACCCGATCCTGCATATGGTGACCTCAGATACATACTAAACAGTAGCCTATATACGCTGTTGCTTGAATCAGACTGGGTTCAAAACAACATATTTATAGCGCATTCTGCAATATCGTGATCAGCCATGTGTCCTACAAAATCGTAGGGTCATGTGACGTAATGACTTACGTCCTTAGATTCTTAATTCCAGAGAGTGGCATTTCAATTTTTGAGTACCTAGGACATGATCACTCTTAATAGAGGAGTGGTATTCACTCTTATAACCGAAGAGTGACGTCACGTATAGCTCTATTTGGAGCTGCATTTTAGTTGGTTTGCATTCTCAGAATGCATGATAATTTAATCCGCAAAGAAAGGCGCCATAATGGGACACTCTCAAAGAATGAAATTTCAATCTCTGCATTTCAGAGTTTAATCTTGGTCTAAATTCGTTACTAAAATTGTACATTTAACCATCCCTCGATCCAAGATATCATTTTCGTCACTACTACATTTAAAGACAATACGCCATACATGGGAAGCCCACTGATTATGGGGTTAACATTACACCCCCTACCGCCCCCCTCTTTCCCCTCACCAACGCACTCCCCACTTCAAAACCAACACAAACACACACGTACTTAATTCCTGCTAAATTTCATGGTTAAGATATGTTGCCAGCTCCTTCCGTTTGCATTAGTATTGTAAAAAAAATGTTTTACAGCGAGTCTTTTACATTGATATCAATAAAACTGTAGTATATACTTTGCATGTAAAATAATTGAGTACTGCAGGGATTTTATTCAAAGGGCTTACAACTGATTATATCCTTGTTGAGGGTGGGGTGGGGTGGGGTGGGGTGGGGTGGGAGTGGAGGGGATGGGATGGGATGGGTGGTGAATTGGGGTGGGGATGGACTGGTAGGCGTAGTGGAGGGGTTGTAAAGAACATCAGAGGAGTTATACTTGCATATACGGGTGTCCCAATCTCAGCGGAATGGACGATAGAAGGAAATTCAATATTTTAACAGAATATTCTGGAGGAATTTTGTCCATTGAACTATTGTTTACTTCAGTATCAAAAACAATAACAATAACTAAAAAAAAGCAAAAATCAGCAGAGAGAAAACCAGTTATAACATAAATGGTAAAACTTTATAGAACAGACTATTTATTTGTTTTAACGACGTTCGTCGATGTTTTTTTTTCTGTTTTTCTTTTTCGTATTTAATGAATATTGATGTTCTTTTTTGTCTCTTAAACTACAGTGCTGAGATTCGGTTACCACTGCCTTTTTCAACTGGTCCTGACCAAATATTTTAACATTGTTTTTATCCTCTTGTTACTAATGAAAGAATAATCTTAAACCGCCCACTAAGCATATTTGATGCAGTGTGTTACACATTTGTGTGTAAGGCAGTACATGTAGAGTCAAACCAATGATAATATTTGAGTGTATGTATGCGTGTATGTGTATATGTATATGTGTCAATGTGTTTGTGTGTCTTCCATTGAAAGACGTTCTATGTTTCAATACGAATGACATTCCATGTTTTTCTTTGTTTCCTTTCAAGCTGATGTTTTTTTTTCTTTGCTTATTTTCATCATTTCGATTTTCTATGTCAAACAAACTCATTTCATTTATGTGTTTATTCATTTACAAGCAAACAAACAAAACAAAACAAGAATGATATTTTCAATGTGTTTCTCTTAACAAGAAGGTGCAAATGCGATATTTGCCGGTAGCCTCGTGATCTGAAAACATTTTTCAGACTAATAGCCGGTTGGCCTCATTTTGTGTTCTTCATCTTTTGTGTGTATATGTTATAGGGCCGGTTTCCATTCACACGCGTTTTACATTGTACAAGAAACATACAATACTTAATAACATGTCATACATATATGTATATATCTTATACTATACTATAGGCATAAGCGTATATATAGCTGTTTGGTTTTAACGAAGAAAATAGAGCAAATATCTGTATAATAGCTCACGAATCTTAAGTATAGAACGAGCGAAATAGTCTTTACGTTATAGTACCCAAATCTAGACATGAAAAGGCGATTTTAAAAACGAGCAGACTATCAATAGCCGATATATAGCAGTAACATTTACGAACAACGCCTGTGTCGATATATTTGGTATGGCTTAGAAGAAAGTATTAGAAACTTTAAGTTAGTAAGTTAAACCTATCTAGGTAATAATATAGAAAGCTTTTCTCGTACTAAGTCATAACATTTAGATCAAGTGTTTTCATGCCTTGTTTTGTTTTCCAATCCCAATTTATCTCTTTTAGGAGTGTTTGCCGAGACATTCGACTGGGAACTGACTGGAGAGAATCCAATTCCAGGCCAAGAGACTCCTGTATCTATCGACATTGACGTCACATTCAGGGATGACACACGTGACCTAGAGGGTGACGATCTTTGGCGCGTATCACTCTTTGGTAGTAGCAATCCTTTGGGTGATGGTCCTCGCTTTGGAGAAGTGGCCCAAATCCTCAATGACGCGGAAGGTTCCACTGACATTACCAATGGTGACCCTCTCGATATTGATGGTATTGAGACAGAATTTGAATATGGAACTATTGGATGTATTGATGACGTGAACTACATTTGCATGGAATTCTTGAAAGGGGACGCTCCTGATCCAGAATTTACACTTATTGTGGAAGGAGGGCGTGGTGATGTTTCTCGAGATTCATTGGTGCTTTGCAAGCCACAAGAATGTCAGTCAAGTAAGTACTAGTTTAACCGATGGGGGCATGATGGGGGATGAGGGCAAGAAAAGAGGGAGTTTAAAGATGGTTCATGTGGAAAGGATCATCGGTTGGTAGAATGATGGTCGTTTTGCCACTGTATATGTCAGACATCTGTGTTTAATATATTTATACTTTTTGTAAGGGGGTAATTAAAGATATATTGTAAACAAAAGACGAGAAACAAAATCGGATCATTGTAAGCAAATTCTGAAAAATTCCAAGGATTTGGTTAGAGTTGCAAATCTCAATCTATGCTTTTCCTATCTTGTTACAGGAGTTGTCTTTACTGATCTAGAAGCAACACTGATCAGTCCTGACATTATTGTGGAGAATACCGACAACACCGACACGACAGTCAAACTGAAGGCTACCACAGATAAATTACTGACGACAACGGTAGCTGGAGAGGACTTATGGCAAGTCAAAACTTTCTTCTCTACAAACACCAACGGGAGAGGAAGACGTGTTAACGAGCAGCCACAGATCTTGACAGCTGTACAAGATGACCAAACTCTAAATACTGGTGAGAATCTCGCCTTCAAAGAGATGGACTTCCAGGTGGATTTATCTAGCCTCATCTGTGATGAGGTTCCATTCATGTGCTTCGAATTGGCGAAAAATCCTGCTTCCAGTATTGACTATACATTTGAGACACAGCCAGTACAAGATCCATTTGTGGACTGCCTTAGCATGGAAGATGTTTGCAAAGGTAAGAGTTATTTTTTGGACTTTCAACAGACCCAACCAAATTCCATTTGCGTTATTCCAACTCGCCAATGTTAGCGTACGTAAAATTGCTAAATGTGTTTCAAAAAGTGATTCCCTGTTTTCTTTTTTAAACCTATCAAATAAATGCCGGAGATCGAAAAGTGTGGAAACTTGGATATTCTGGCATGCCCATGTCATAGTTTAAAAGCACATACCGTTAGATTCTATCTTCTAATGAGATTTTACATAAAAAGATGCGTGATGATAAACAAAAGCTTAGAGTTGAAAAAAATTGCTCTTTTTTTGAAGTACGGTGACCTACTCATAAAAATGACTGCCATCACTTCTTGATTTTCTACAGTTATTGCCAAACACTTAACTGTACTTATGAATATCTTCTTCATCTTTATTTTTCCATTCAGGTGTTGTCTTCACCGAGTTAGAATGGTCTCGAGAAATCCCAGAAGATCACGTACCTGGAACTGACTCCCCTCTCTTCATTGAAGCAAGTGTTGACGTTGAACCTTACAGCCGAGAGGTGACAGGTGTAGATCTGTGGCAAGTCTCCGTATTTGCAAGCCGCGACATGTTAGGAAACGAGCGCCGTGATCCTATCTATTCCGACGTATTGACCCCCATCGACGCCGCGACCACCCTACCGCAGGGTGGACCTCTTACATTCCCCACCTTGGAGACCCCTCCCTTTGCTGTAGATAAAATGGGTTGTGGAGAATTCCGGTATCTTTGCGTAGAATTCCAAAAGGGTGATAGCCCTATCCCCGACTTCACCTATGAAACCATATCAGGTGAAGACACCATCGTAAAATGTCGTCCCGAAGATTGTGCAGGTATGTAGTCAAGTTCACGGCTAGTGCAGTGGGGGAAGACACATTGGAAGTGGCAATCCAACTAAATTAGCGATGGTATTCATGAATATTCAAAATTCTGCCAATAAAGAGCAATACAAGCCAAAACAAAATAGTGTTTGCCGATTTCTGAGGGAGGAAAGTGGGATGATTTGAAAGTAACAAGAAACTTGCAATTATAAAACAATGGAAAGAATGAAGAGAATAGAAAATGAGGTTCTTTCTGATTTGGTGGTGGGATGTTGGCAGAGACGATTGGTTAGCCCCAAAAGGAGCATATGAAAAGAATATTCAACGGGTTTTGGTACTGAGAAGTGATATGTATTTATTATAGGTAAATGCAAATAAAGTCTTTTGGAAGGGGTTAAAAGGAAATGGAAGGGCAAAAACGGGTTACGAAAACTGGAAGTTTTAAGGCTCTATTTTCATAATTATGTACCTCCGACGAGAATATGGACGAGTCCATTCAGGTATGGGTGTCATGTTTTTTTGTTTTTTTTTAGTTTACAGAGTTTAAGCTAAGTCTTTCAAATCAGTATTTAAGATAAGATAGGCTTATATTTCTATGAAATACACAACACAAATATACACACACGGATTGAAATGAAAGAGTAAATACAACAAATCCGTGCCTTTAAGAAGGAAAAATACGACAATTACAACAACAACAAAAACACCTTCCGGAACTCTGCGATTAAAGCTGAAGATGAACTCGTGACCTCGCGACGAATCCACTGTTTTGTATCGTCCTTGTATCGTCCCGTTTTTACCATTCAGTCCTTTTTTTTCTCTCTCTCGAGGCTACCGGCAGATCTAACGCATGCATTTCTTTCCCTCACATTTCATTTTCTTGTTTTGTCCAACTGTGATCAAACTGTATCGTCTTGTAACTTTTGTCTTCTGCATGATGATGCACAGATATGGCGAGTGTAGTTGCTGAATGATGATGTAACGGTGTGAAAGGTCACTGGTGCTTATGCACTGGCTTGAGTGTTGGTTTGCTGATGGGAATGAGTGACATTATCGCATAAAACAATTGCGCATTTTTCCTTTCCATTAATGAGTATATAAATCATTAATTAACTGATTTTAATATTAATTATTCAAGGTTTGCAGCTCTTTCTGTGACAGGTAAAGATTAACCAAGCTTGATGAGTATTCATAATATATGTATCCCTCAACATGTGAGTAACTCTTTCTACTTCAGTTTTATTTATTCATTGTATACTCAATCAAATATTTGCGAATTATATTAATACAAAACTGTAACTAATGGATACATGTTCACTCTATTATAAAAAAAAAATGTATAACTCACGAATAATATTATTTATTTTAAAATGCATTCTCAAATATTTGCTATTTTCACACGGCCGCTGGTTTCAATAAAAATGCATTATTGGGGTATTGGTATTATTCAAATGTTAAACGCATGATACATATGAATAACAGCTGGTACTAATACTAACACCATTAATCAACCGTTTCTTTCTTTACACATAAAAACCAAAACAATTGCTAAACGGCCAGAAACGCACGGCTGGCAGCGGGACCCGGAACAAGATATGGCGGCGCTCACAGAAGCTGTGTATATTTAATAGGTTGGTTAAGTAACAACGCGTTTCAACGCATTATATATATTCTTCCTGTTTTAATCAGTATTTTTAACAACGCTGTGATTATCTCATTTCTATTTTTCCCTTTCTTCTTTGTGCTTTACAAATCAAGTATTGTATGACTATATGTGTGCCTACGCACAAAGTCTACTCGCGTTGCATACACAAGTCAGTTCTGCGAAATGCAGAGAAACAAAAAACCGATCGCAAGCTAGTTTTTGCAAGCACATACAAAACTCTTGATAGGCTTCAAAGCCTATGATATGGCTTCAATGCCTTGATAGGCTTCAAAGCCTAGCCTCTCTATCTCTCTCTCTCTCTCTCACGTGTATTCAAAAATACAACTTTGTAAACTTATTCTTTTTTATGTATTAAGTGAGGGGAAAATACCACTGTGAACATTAAATGACGCACAGCACTTTTATTCCGCTCTTTCCTTCCGTAATATCATAATATTTGTGCAGTCAGGTCGTTATTTCATGATTTACAGCGCAGGGGGATTTGTTTTCACAGTGACGGAGGAGATCAAGATTCAACTCGAGATGGGTAGATGTACGACGAAAAAGAAGAAGAGGAACTTCCTGGGAAAGAGGAAGTTCACTTAAATTCATTTCGAACTCAGTAAGTAAGGGTCAATATCAAATGATCGGTGTTACTCCTTGTGGTTTTCTAATTAAATTAATCACAAGAAAACGAAATCGCCATTCTGTTTTGCAACTTTGTAGCTGATTTGGTTTTGCTTTTTACATTATAATATATTTTCTTCCAGATTCCACCTTTATTCACAGATACTGTTTCAAGAGAATTGTTTTTTCTCTAAGGTGTGTATGATAATTGTTTGTATTATAGCCTATACAAACCATTGTATTTGTCTGATTCTCTCTCTCTCTCCCACGTATAATATACGATATATAAACCCGCGTTTTGACGTTATCGTTTCGCGCAACCCGTACCACTCGAAAATATCAAACGAATTACTACCGGTTAAATCTTCTGGATTCTTTTTTCATTCGTTGTTTTGTTTTCTTCGTGACATTTAAAAAAAAAGGTTCTGGGAATATGACCCAATATGATGTACCAGAAGAGGTATACCTACGCCTTTCTTTAAATTTCATATTGCCACTGTAATAATTACATATCATTTCTTGCTTCCTTACCATTGATATTACTTCAGCAGACTATAGGCGATCGGCAATTAACCAAAATTGTGACGTCATGACTTGACTATTCCATTTCCTCGTGGTGAACGAAATGATGTACTCCTGTGACTGTCTCCTACACTACCAAAGCTTTCGGTACCCGAGTATTCTATGAACTACCAGAAGAAAAAGATAGATTTAATATCATTGCGCAAGCCATTTGTTTTATGTTCTACCCTCCTTCCATCCAGGCTATATCGACAAGATATAGGACCAAATCATACCTCTTCACCAACTCTCCATTCCACCTTTGGGATGCCAGTTAAAGTGCGATCGGACAAATGGGGAGAATTCTCTGGTCTGTTTACTTGTATGATGGGTCACCACCCACTGCGTGGCGCAGAAGGAACATTTTCATAACCGGGAGAAGTGTACAAAACCACTGAGAGGAAGGAACGGTTCGGGCGAGATATGTGCACAGTATGTATTTTAAGTGAAATGATAATACTCACAATATCGTTCAATGACATTGCTTTATTTACAATTATTACAGAATATACTCTTAAATGTTGAGATTTTATTGGTCGCCAAAATTTCATCATTTAATTCGAAATTGGTTAATAAAGGGAATCAAATTAAAAAGCTGTACAATACTACATACCTAGCTAGCTGGAACAATGTTGTTAGCACCACCCGACCCCCACCCAACCCCCTCATTGAGTTAGTATGTGCATGGCAGCAATATATGACGTGACGAACAACCTTGTAAACATGGTAACTCAAATAGTATAGGCATACATCTTGATTGACGTTCGTACAGGTATCGTGCACACTACAAGTTAGAGCAGTGCACATCCGACTGAGAGGTTAACCATTGCCGGAAAATAGCCCTAAAGTGACCTACTGTATTGTTTTGTTGTTGTTGTTTTTTTTTGGCATTTTCTGAGTCATCACCATTCTTTTTCATTGCTTGAATGTTAAAGAGGATGAAATAAATGGTCTAAAAATCAAGAGGATTTGAAGGTGATTTAAGGTATTTTAGAACATCTTGGTGGAGACAAGAAGATTACACAGCGACAGCTGGCAGATGGGTTATAGGGAGTACTATGATAAACTTTGAGCTCTTCTCTAACCATGGATCTGTTTTACCTCCATGTTCTAACTAAATATCTAAACGTTCATGATGCCAAAAGTGGAATGTGTTTTGATAGCCCGCGGCCTGCAGCTATCATATAGTGGGTAGGACATGTCAGTTGAATACTTCTATCTATGCTCTAGGGGCCTTGGCAAAGTGACGAGTTTAGTGTGTAAGTCAATGGGAGCAATTCATTGTGGTATGAAACCTATACATGGTATGTACAACGTCACTGTGCCTTAGTTCAACCATCGTATTGAACTCGGTGGAGGGCAACGGTAACTATAGGTGCCCAAAATGTGAATTCTTTGTGAAAAAAAGTAAAGCTTTGGTTAAGCTTCATACTTGGTATCATATAGATCCACATAAGAATGCTTTATGTTTTCTGTGCAGTTCAAGGTCATTGAGGTCAACAGAAGACAACGTCTAAAATCATTGTAAACACGCAAACTCGTGAAGTTAATCATGAATGAACTTGATAATTGATCTGTTGGTTCGGTGTTGCTGATCACTTGAAGTCAATGATGTCACCCCTTAAAATTTCTGTGTGTAGTGTTACTGTAGAAATGTTCTCAATTAAATTTCAAGGCTTTCGCTAAGCCCAAACTGGCTTTCTGTCTTTTTTCCCCAGGGATGAATCAGTAAATTCTACAATCTCTTTTGCAAGATAGGAAGACACGGGGGTGCTAGATTGCAGTAATGACATTCATTTGGTAGCTCGTCACTACGTGTTTCTTCCAATTATTCAACAACGACTAGATGCTTGTTAAGCCGAGTTTTATCCAGCAGGAAATCCGTACAGAACACAACAGATCACCATTGCAGCTATGGCACACTGGGGTAGTAGATCGCGGGCATCCTTTAGAGGTTATTTACAAAGGTGATTGGTCTTTTTTCTGTTCGAGACGTTTGCTGTTGTGTGTGCCAGGTCAATATAACATAGATTCCTAAACTGTATTGCTATAGAACAACTTGTTAAAGTAAGATTCCAAATTTCAGTTAAAATGTTGAATTGGAAGCCACCCGACGTGTAAGTTGTATTCCATAAGCCCTTGCGGGTTTCTCCCACATTTTTGGTCGCTTAAGCGTCGTAAAAATAACAACTGATTATTATTATTATTATTAAGTACATAAGGGTCCTATAAAAGAGTACAAAAAAGCCATAGTCAGGTGGCGATATGTTACTGTATGGAATAATTGGAATTTCAACCCAATATTACTACCCCATTTAGTGTTGGTATTTTTGGTCTTGATTGTGGCTATGGGTATGAACTATGAACTCAATGTGTTTGGGTTTTTTTTATTAATATAGATACATTTAATGTGAACTTAAACATATTCTTGATAAAGGCTCGATTGCATGGAAGTCAGTAGTACCTCTTAATGACTCCATCTCTTGACTGACCTCAAGGTCATATTCCAGCTCGCAGTGACTCTAGATTTCTCAATAATGGCTAATTTCATCAAATGTTTCATTTTTTATCCTACTAGGAGGATGTGGATACACGTGCCGCTCTTGCAAGCTGCTGGGTCTAGTCAAGACAATCCAAGTGTCAATGTCCTACTGGGGGAGGGGAGGGGAGGGGTGGGGTGGGGTGGGGGTGGGGTGGGGTGGGGTAAAGTTGACAGATGAACAACAGAACTTCTTATGAGTTTACCATTGGGGGTTTAACATGCAGTTTATCGAAGAAGACCAAATGATCTATTATATCTCGATGTTAAAGAATGTTTTGTAGAAGAAGCTGTATAGAATCTGATCTGGAGTCAATGAACTACTAAAACAAACTGATCAAATCACAATGATATAAAAGAAACGTAGCACAGTGTAGTGTAACATCCTCGTCATTTTTCAGTGACTGACAAGGAACAATCATTGAGGGGAGGGTTGCTTTCTCCCACTTCTCCCACCCCACCCCCATCCTGTACCATGATAACAATGAAGTTCTTAAAAGGAAACTGTCATATGCATGGGTATTTCAAGGAGAGTGTTGTGCTCCGTGGACAAGTATATTCAAGCTGCATGTTTTCATTCAATAATTTCTTTCACAAATACGCGGTTGCCAAAGTCATATTGAAAGCAGCCGATTGTATATCATTATGCTAAGTGTTATGACCCATTACCACCAGAGTTTACTACTGATTACTTCTGATGATTCAAAGTACATTTATGGAGTAATCAATTGCAACCAGATGTTACAGTGCGATATATAGCTGATCACGTAGACATGCTATATGTCCTCTGGGTAAATACTTCCTGTGGAACGCTAAATGAGCCAATTTATGGACTAATGAAATGCTGATATCTGTGGAGTCCTATAGCTGTCTACTAAGCAAACCAGAAACATTATGGATCATACTTTTGCAACATATAACAAAGAGTCAATATTAGTATTCTATATTTAGGTAGTATGAAAGAAATGACACATGGAAATGGCGAGTTCAAGTTGTTTTTCCTTTAAAATTTCAAGTTTTTAAGAAGCTGAGCCCATATAGGCCTTATTATTCACGCATTACATTGACTCCCTTTCTCCCATATTTTCAAACTCTTCAAAACGAACAAGTTGGAAACTATGAATTGAACAGTTCTGCTGGGAATTTCACTTGTTTTTGGAGGGTTTTATTTCACATGTTAAATGATATTAACAGTCACATCATTGTCAAATCCGGAAGAACAAAACCATGCCTCTAACGTTATCGATTGGAACTCCTGTTAACTCTGATATCCCGCTAGGAAGGTGCACTTCGAGTCCACATGAATGTGCTGTAGGATATGACTTCTTATTTTCCTTGGTGGTGAAGAACATCATACAAATCTGCTTACTTTTCTGACGGAAGGGGCCAAGTGGATAAAGGCGGCCATGGCATTTGAAGCAATGAGGCTTAGCAATCGGGAGGGTTCGATTCACCGGGCCGGGTCATAGTAAGGTGGGTTTTTCATCCAAGAAGCAATCTACGGTTTTCCCATCTGAAATAACTTTCTGAATTGAAAAGGATTCCAAATTTGATTTAAAATGTTGAATTGGAAGCCACCCGACATGTTAGTTATAATCCATAAGCCCTCGCGTGTTTCTCCCACATTTGTGATCGCTTGAGAGTCGTAAAATTAACTGCGTATTATTATGATGATTATTATTATTATTATTAATTTATTATGATAAGCTGCTCCCTTAATCTGTCCCCATCGGTGCAACGAACCTTTTTTTCTGAGCTGGAGGGAGCGACACATATTTTTCCAATTTAACTATAAGAAAGAAAAGTGTTAGAGAGTTGCAGAACGTACACGGGGGAAAGAAAAACCAATTATATTTTAATATATGTGAGAAAAAAAAATTCTTATTAAAAGTTTGAACTTTCATAAACTTTGGTGTCGTCATTTGTCATGTTATTTTCCGTTGCTCGTATCTCCAAATCACTTTTAAAGTGTCAAATTGTTCCGGTTGAGGCCATGGTAGTCTACCGCGGTTTGGAAAACTAAAGGTGAGTAATTTTTTTTTTTATTTTCGTAATCGCCACAAAAATTGGACCTTTATTAATACTCTCCTCAGTTATATGACATTATAATGTAACTGATGGTGGGTTAAGAACCGCCATGGTATGTACTTTAGATTGTTTGATTTTTTCTAGAAACTTTTAATATATCTCAGTCATTATTTGAAAGAAATGTTTGATGAAAAATTTCAAACTGTTTTTTGCGAAATCTATACGGGTAATCTGACATTAAGACATTACCGTACATCCTGTCAATTAAATGAAAAAGGGGAGAGGATGGGAGAGGGTGGGAGAGGAGAGAATCAAACACAATGATCTAAGCACAGATCCCATCAGATTAATATGTATAATTATGGCATGAAAATTAACCAACTGATTATTGTCATTGAAAGCTCAGCAGGTTATGAATATGCAGATATATGAAATATCATATAAGATAAGGTCTACATCAATGAAACGAGCAATGTAAGGTCAAGTTATTTTAGGCGAATTTAATATATATCTACAGAAAGACACCAAATGTGCACTGATAATCAGCACCTATAACACTCTCCTAACACCCCCCCCCCCCCTTCCTACCCCCAATTGGCTCTCATATGTTACCGGAGGACAGTTACAGAGGGAGGGCAGTTACAGAGGGAGGGAGTAATAGCTACGGAACAGCGGTAGGTTCTGAGCGTATACAGGAAGTTAGTCCAATGCCGGTGTTTGTACTTTCGTTGATCTGATGAGTAGTTAAGGTAAGAGTAAATGCAACACTTATATATGGTTTAATGAGTAAGGAGGGTCAAGATGGGTCAAATGAATATTCAGTGAGATGACATCATCGTCAAAAATCATGACGAAACTATGCATAAAAATATTTTTCTTTAAAAAATAAATAAGATACTTTAAATTTTAACATACTTATGAAATATTAAAATTCAGGTCATGTTTAAAGAACTATAGCTAAATACTATATAATAGTGCCATAAAATACCATAAAATAAGTTGTTACGGTGCCTCCCCCCCCCCCCTAAACAAGTTAAGGACTGTAATATAAGAAACAACCACTACACGTATATGGAAACGGTTACCTCCCAATGGTTAGCATATCAGCACAAGCTTAAAGGGTAATAATGATGAAGGAATTAATAGTAGGTTTTTGTGATAAAGCGTTGAATGTAGCCTGAGAAAGAGCAAAATAAAGTAACGAATTCTTTACTGTAGCATTCAGGCAGTTATAAATCGAAATACTCGATCAAAGGAAATTATATACACTAACCTTTGATAAAATGGGAAGGTTAAGGAGTCATAATGTATACGAATTAAAAGGTGAGGAGAAAAAAGACAGTTATAATTTAGCATCTGCAAAGTTGCGCTTTGTGTCAGTTATGGCCACCAAAGAGATTTTACTGTATATTAGTAAGTGTTTTAAAGTCGAGCTAGAACATGCTTAAAGGTCTGTTGTATAGACCCCAACTATAGCACGCTATCATGGTAAAGTTTCTTGAGATTACGTAATCGACCTGCCTTGGTCATAAAATGACCTCTTTTTACCAATTAGTCTGCAACGCCTGCCACATATTTTTTCTTGTATGAGGGTCTTTGTGTGAAGGCTGTATGATTAACTACACTGTAGACATGAACATGTTTCCACACAATCTTGACACAAAGAGCCGAATGGTGTTAAGAAGCTACGCAGGCTAATTGTAGAGTCAGAGGTCGATTTACGACCGTGGCAGGTCGATTACGTAATCACAAGACTATCCTAGCTATAGCGTGCTATAATTGGAGCCAATAAAGCAGATCTTTAACAAAACAAGAAGGATTAGAAACAACTAAAGCAACAAGACAAAAAGCAGAAAGAAAGGAACTATAACGTTTAGTATGAAATGTCTGTAGAAATGTCGTGGGAAATTGAATAAGTGAATTCTTTGTCAGTATAAAGATTATAAACAGGTGTACAGAAGAAATGGTAATACAGTAATCCCAGACTATAGATGATATATCGGCACAGAGTGATATATATATCATGTCCTAATGTTGAGCATGAAATATCTACAGAAAACACCGTATTATTCAATTAATGACTACAGGTTACCTTCTCTGTCTGTTTCTCTTTCCTCCAATCCAGTCCCTTCATAGAATTAAGCGGTATAGGTCCTGTGATATAATGCTTATAATGTACAGCTAGTAAATTGTTAATCTATATACAGTGACTTAGGCGGTTATGAATGTTGGTAAATTTTAACAGTGGAAATAATATGAGTCATGTAGTGGGTGTGTCTCGTGTTCAGCTTCAAAAGTAATGCATATTCATCCCCCTAATGCCGATATTCTAAGTTCACCAGACAGACACCCAAAACTAGGCTTACAATCATTTCTTCGCATTGTTGCATGTCAAAACTGTTTGAAGTTACACAAATACACGTGCAGTACCCAAACTGTATGAGCTAAACTGACATATTTTCCGTAAGTTATAAACCCTTTTAGCATGTCAACGTTTCTTGTAGATTCAGTGTGCACCGAGAGACTTTCTTAGCTAATCATTCATCAAAACCAGGGTTTCCCTAACTTTATCCCCCACGAACCCCCTGTGGATGTCAGAGTTGTCCACGAACCCCCAACTTTTCGAGACACGATCTGAGTCATTATTATGTTATAATACGCTAAACAGTGCTTCGTAAAAGATCAAGTACAAAGTGTAATATTGAAATGGAAAAAAAAAAGAAGAGATGAACAAATATTTATTTGGAAACTTCAAGATCAGATCAGCTCTTTATCTTCACGACGTACTGTCATGCGTACACCAACTTCACCAAAGTCATGCGGCCTGTGTCTGTTTCATAATTCAGTTATTTATCACATAAACGGTACGGTACAACTATATGGCAACATATGCGTATGGAACGCGAAAGAGTTTGTAAATAGGTACCGGTATACGACTTTTGTACATTACTAAATTATATGATATATCAGGTTTTAGTTCAAAAGAAGTACTCTAGTTTTGACTTTCGTCTCACGAACCCCCTGGGATGGACTCACGCAACCCCTGGGGGTTCATGCACCCCAGTTAGGGAACCCCTGATCTAAACCATATTAAAGTACTGAAATATAGTTCGATATGACCTCATTTCAAATCGTTAGGCTATATCTGTAAGTGTCAGTGTATACTATGTGATTGAAAAGCCTTTTGGGTGACAACTATATAGTACTTGTTACTTTAATCACGCGTTCTGCAAATCCTATCGTTAAGTTCAGATTGTAAATCTACTGAAATATATTTTCGTTGCTTTACAAAAGCTTACCTTACCTTACCTATATGAAAGAAGCTAAAACTATCCATTCCTTTAAATATCGCCTAAGCATAATCTTATTTGCCTATCTATTACTTGTTCGTTGTTGGTATTAACCTTTCCCTTTGCCATTCATTCCTGTTTGTCATTTTTTTCTCTTCATTTCTGAGTGACATTTTCAGTGATATTATCTAATACTTATTGTCATTGGTACACGATATCCGGCTTTAAGTTCTTTTAACTTAAATGTAACTAGTATACTTTTATAAAAAACAAAACATAAATACCTAGATATACTTTGACAATATGTATGTTTACTTTTATACATGTTATCAAAATCAATTACTGACCGTAATGACAAAATGGGGGGGGGGGGGACGCTGCTAACTCTTTTGATTTTCCCACCACAAAATGGTTCGAAAACCACATACTATACTACTCGAACAGATTTACAAAATGACTCCACCCCACCCCCTCCCCCCCCCATTCCCCAGACGCGACTTTTAAACTAGAATATCTCCCAAACGAAGCAACTATATTTTCTAGCTAATTTGGGCAGGTAGTTGTTCACTGACAAAAACTGATAGGCTATGTCATATATAACTCACCCAAAAAAGATAGTTGGTTTGTGTTCCCTTCAAGTTTCACTGCATTTCATAATTGGCAACATGTTTAATTTAATTTAACTGAATACAAGATAGCTACAAAGAGTTCTCCGTGGGTTCATCAATAAAATAATATCAACAAAGATCTATAAATTATGTGGGAAGACGGGCAAGGTTTAATAGAACAAACATTAATGTAAGGAAACCCAATGGTACAGCTTGGATCAAGTAATATTGGAACGGTCTATATCTTTGACATACTTGGTTAAAAACTTGGCGTGGCCAGAACCACATATCGTAACCTATTCACGTGAAATACGTCCTACGTCACAGTGACGTCGACAGACATTTGGGGAAGGGGGTTGCTAGCAGAATGAGGGAAGCATTTGGGGCACTGAATACCGGGAATCATGTCGGCGTGCGATCCGAGGGGACCGACGGTGGATTACTGAGGGGGGGGCGGAGGCCGTCCTCCCGGGTACCAGCCAAGGGAGGTGCCAAGCCATAGCATCCCCCGGCCCCCACAATAAAATAAGAGGAGTCGGCTTGCCCAGGTACCGTTACAAATGAGGGGGTAGCCTCTTGGAAATGGGGCTCTCGATTCTCATTATTGATAATTTTTTGGCCCAAAAATTACAGGAAAAATTTTTTTGGCTGAAATGTAGCCGTTTAGAAGTATAGTCTGTTTGGCCGTATTTTGAGCAAACAACCGGAAATATCAAGACACATTCACTAAAGAATGATAATTCCTAATAAACATAGACCCAGTTCAAAGCTTTGCCAACGATAACACCATTTTGCATCTAAGCCACCCTACATAAAAAGAATTATTTAACTTGGAGAGGATCCCCCACCTCTTAGACCCCTCCATCAGGATGGCATTTCCTACACGGGGTGACAAATGAAGGATCCGCCCGGGGTGCCAAATATTCTAGGTAAGCCCACTGGGGACCGACATAGGACCAAGTTGTGGTGGTGATGGGACAGACACAGGGCCTGAAGTTTACCGGTTGCGATCATTTCTATAAATTATATCAGCTTCAAAGTCAGCAGAAATTATGGTTATTAGAAGTCATAGATTTTTTTTGCATGCTCTTTTCTTCCATTTGGGGGCACAATGCATGACAGGGAGCACCAACCATTTATGTGGAATGTCCCCCCCCCCACCCCACCCCTTACGGTATGGTCACATGCAGATATCAACAAATTATTACCATGTAGGGATAATTTGGAGTGTCAGATCCTCCATGGAGCCTGTATTTTAGAAGGCTTTTGCATGCTAAAGTATGGAGGTACAATTCTGAAGCCCTTATAGTTTAACCTATATCCTAACTTGCTGTGAACATTTTACGATGTCAGTGTGTGACTTATTCCACTTCTCAACAATAAGCATTCAGCCGGGAAAGAACTGGACCACTGAGCCAGGGTCTACCCTCACGCCTATCCTGTAATAACCTCACAACAAGTACTAGTAGTTATTTGCAAAAACCTTGCGTTTCGGCCTAATTTGAAGTCTAAATAAGTTTTTTTTTCTTTACTTTCCTCCCCAGCATGGGAGATGGCTTTAGTGACCTCCATTCAGCCCCCATCATTTACAACATCCTTGACTCGCCTTTGATAATATTCAATATATATGTTCAGGCCTCTACCTAAATCAGTCCGGAGGATTTTAAAAATTATGTTTATTTATAAGCACAACATCCGTTTAGAGATATCTATATTTAGCTAAATTATAGTCCAAATACGTCTTAGAATGAGCCGTTTAACTTGGGGGAGGGGTGAGGGGTTAACCCCAGACCACCCATACACGGGTTTGGTTTCAAAGACCCCACGGCAGCACCCCTCCCACAACGCTTCATTCCTATCAGTCAGCTGGACGATTTTTAAAAGCGAAAATTGACAGCCTGTACTTATATGCAAGCTTTTGAGTATGTGTCTTTCTATTGGAGAGTTATCTATTTTCCTAATTAAAACTCATACCGTTTTGGAATCACTGTAGCTAATAGTAGATACACGTGTGCTAACCTCACGACATGATCATGTGTGTAATGCATAATCTACAATCAATCTGCTACCGGTAGCGTAAATACACGAGTAAACTTTGGCACAATCGACCAATGAAATTACAAGACGTGTTTAACAACATGGCGACGTCCCTAGCCGGTGTATGCTTTTTCGTTCTACAAGTTTGTGTGTTGGTGTTTGCAGGGTACGTCCATATAAGTTGCTAAGAAATACGACCTAGTAATTGATATCTGCAATTTGATTTTATAAGTTGACATAAAAATAGTATTCAATGCCCCATGAAAAAGAAACTTGCGATTTTAAAAATTCATGTGTCTTTCGTACATTGCCTAACGTGAAGTATCTACGCAAAGCAACGCTATTTGTAACGCTAGGCCTGTAGCGCTATTCCGTACACAATGTAGGCGTATACAAGTTATCATTACAAGTACTGTACTAGTCTGTAGGATAGATAGTCTATGCCTACGTTGCAAGTATATGGATACCATCCTCATAAAGTAATGATGCAAGTTTATTTAGGTCTAACCGTAAGCAGACAACCTTAAAATAAGTTCTTTGTTTCTTGAAATTTCTGGCTAGGAGTAGGACAGTGCACTGATTTGGTTTGTTTACTCATATTTCATAAGTGTCATAATATTCAAAGCATTTGCTAACTGTGACACTGTAAGTCACACTGGCGTAGGCCGCCGTTAACTTAGGCTAGCACTAAATGAAGTGGAATGACTGGATAACTTTAGTGAGTATTGTACAATCTTACTTCTTAGAAAAGATTGCTAGGCCAAGGTTCAGGGATGAAATGATGAAATACGTAGGCCAACCATATAACTTAATGCACAGTTATGAACAGAGAGTCCAATACAGATCTGCCCACCCAAGTGTCTGATTAATGTTTTCATCTCCACCAAAATAATAGCAAAGTACATACACAGTATTTAGGTTTGAATTCTCCATTTACTAAGTCTCAAAGAAAGGAGCAACATTTTTAGATGAAAAGTAAATGGTCATGATTGTGTGATTTTTACTACACAAACGTACCAAAAATGATTGTAGAGTTAGGAATCATTTTGTGCCTATAATGGACTAAATAGTGGGACTTAAATGGCCATTACATTTGTTATGGGAACTTTTCCTTTACCACATCTGTACTGCTCAACATCCAGTAATCTGTTGACCAATATTCTCCCAACTTGTGACAAATCATGATAACTAGGACATCAATCAGAAACTGTACACATCACTTACTAAGAGATTCAAGGCAACAGCTGTAACATGTCTGTATTACGTACATACATTTCACATCAGAAGGAATTGTTTAGATGTTTAAGAAGGGTTTGTGTCTAGAAAACAACATTTAATGTATACAAGTGTCTTCAAACAGAACCCTTTTCATGAGTTTGTCACTAGTTTGTGGAACATTTTACTGATGTTAACAGAGAGCCAAGTTAACCCGTCTTTTTCGTTTCTCATTCTGGGTATGAAAAATGTTGCAAATTTGCTGGTCCCACATCAGCAATAATTAACGTGTCAAAAACACTTTGTAAATAGAACAAGAGTAACCCATATTATGAGATTAATATTAAATAAATCATTGAAAACAGTATATTGTGTAATCTTATTTATTTACTCATTCTCCTTGATACGCTTGTCCCTTAGGCTTACTGTAATGACCATGAAAAATGTGTCTCTTTGATATATATATATATATTTTTTGCTATGAGAGTTCTCAATGGAACTATACCTTTCTTACTTTCCAGGAGGGATTTTTACAAGATATTGGGAGTTTCAAAAAATGCATCCAAGAGGGAAATTAAGAAAGCTTACCGAAAGCTGGCTATGCAATACCATCCCGACAAAAATCCTGGCAACCCGGAGGCGGAGGAGATGTTCAAAGATCTAGGAGCTGCATATGAGGTATATAGAGAGCTGCAGGAAAACTTAGTTGTATGTATGTATGTATTTTAGATCCTCCTGCAAGCAGGAACTCGCGAAGAAGCCTCATTGGCTTATCAAAGCTGCAAGCTGACCGAAGTCAGTCTCTTACATTTATATTTAACGTCCATGATTATGAATTGTCAATTGTCAACAACTATGTAACTGGACGACATACATTAATCTTGGAGTGACTCGAACCAGGGACTTTATGATTGGAAGGCATCGGCGTTAACCACTGAGCTAACACTCCATGAGTGTTCCTAGTTGTGTACCTCCATGAGTGTTCCTAGTGTTCCTAGTTCCTAGTTTTTCATAAGAAGTGCTATGTATTTAGGACCAACAATCTTCCTCGTAAGGAAAAAAAATATTGAAATTATGTGTCAAGGAATGCTTCCGAATTCTGCGATAGTCTGTGCCAACAATGTTGGGTAATATTTAGGACTAACAACCTTCCTGGTAACAAAGAATATTGAAATTCTGTGTCGATGAATGTTTACCAAATTCTGTGATTGCCTGTGCCAACAATGTTACATTTTGTATTCTGACATTTTTACTCTTTTTGCCCAATAACTAACTGTTAAATTGTGTGTAATGGTAATACCTTATGTTGACATGTGTGTTAGGATACACTCCCTAGCCTAGCCACCTAAAAGACCTTTAAATTCAATGAAAGCACACTTCTGGGGATATAGTATGTGAAGGTTGTGACATTCACTATTTCAGTACAGTGTGTAAAGATTACATTTCTTGCAAACTTCTATCAGCTGGTAATTAAGCTTCTCTGTTACATTTGCAGTCATAGGCGTAGGAGCCCAATTTGATTTGGGGGGGGGGGGGGCTGTAACGACTTGCCCGAAAAATATAACCAAAATTTTTCGCGTGTTCGACATCTTAATGTGCATATCATATAGGCATGCATCGGTTGTTACACCGCATAGTGCATACCAATAACATACTATCATTTGCCGGGTTATTACCCTTCCATATTGGTTAGAATTATTGGGGGAGTCGTTACAATAATAAAGATAATAATAATATCACTTTAACCATTGAAAAACACATTGCAAATTATTTTTCTTTCAGTAGGTGCCTGAAAAATTCTCAGCATATTGCCCAAATTTTCACAAAAATTTTGGGTTGGGGGGCTGCAGCTCCCCCCCCCCCCCCGCCTCCTACGCCTATTTTTGCAGTGACAATGAGAGTATATTCCGACTATTATAATTTCCACGAGTTTCCTGTGATGATATCAATGTTTTGTGATCTGTGCCAATTTCCATGATTACAGAAAATCTGTGGCCCCAAAACAATTACATGACACTGCTTCAAATCTTGAAAAGACACCAAAGGATGAACAAGTTGGTGAAGTGCAAAAAGCAAATCCCCACAGTTTAATGCAGTCTCATATTACCATTCTAAGCCATTGTCAAGGAAGATATGGAACTACAGCTCTAACATCATATTATTCATGTTTTGTTGGAAACTTCTAGTAAAAATGCCATGCCCCTTCTTCTGCTTTGTCACGATAACACAAGGTGTCTCTGCCTTTGTACTTCACAATTAAATTTTTTGTTGTCAACCAGGTCTTATCAGATGAAGATCAGAGAAAAATATACGATAGGCATGGTGAAGACGGACTGAAGGAACGTGGAGGCGGAAATCATGACCCTTTCTCTAGGTAAGATTGTAGAACTTTGCAACAAAAAGCAATGTAATGTGACACAAATTTACAATCATGCATGGTGACATATGCATAGTTTCATATATTCTATTCGTAGTTCCTTGACTTCCATTCCGGTTTTTTTTTTCCAATTTTATTGATTTCATATTTGGTGGAGGGAAGGGCCCCTCCCCTTCTATGGCTATTTGTTTTCATCTGAATAAGTGGTATAGAGTTACATTTGTCTCCATTGAATATCCATTCAGGTCATACTGTGTCAAATCATGGATGGCTGTGGCTGGACCTCTTCATAAAATTACCAAATTTATTGTGTGCTTAGACCATCATAAAAAAGCAATAGATTTTGAGCAATTTATACCAAAAAATAGCAATTTGTTCAAGGTCAAAAATACCCAAAATAAATATTTTGGCACTTTTTGACTTGACCTAAATCGTCCACAAGTATATACTTTTAAAGCCTAAAATTGTTTATTACCCATTTTATGGGATAAACTGTAATCTATGAACTTCTGGAATACGAAGGTAGTAGGATGGTTTAACTGCTGATAAGTCAGACCTCCAAAATCAAGAAAATTATTGATGCCAAAATGTCACGGTGGCAACAAAATTTCAAAGTGTGATAATTTGGCCAAGTTTGAAGCAATATAGCTCAATTTTTTTAGAATATGCTTATTTTATTATGGTCCAAGCACATATTTAATTTGGTAATTTTTAGAAGAGGTCAAACCACAAGAACATACTCCAAAATCTGCTGATTTATATGGAAATGACTCATTCATCTTCTGTCACTCACAAGAAAGCTGAATGTGATTACCTCAAGTATTACAAACAAGTTTTCTTTCTTATCCTGTCAGTTTCTTTGGGGACTTCCATTTTCCATTTGGGGGTGGCCATCAAAGAGATCCCGAAATTCCGACAGGCGATTCTATCGTCATGGACCTGTTTGTGTCTTTAGAAGAATTATATACCGGAGACTTTGTCGAGGTGAGATTCAGAAATTATAATTAAATAAAAAAATTCAAAATTAATTTAAATTTGCCTTGCTTGTTTCATAATCGACTAAATATTCTGCAGCCGTAATTTCATAGTGTAACCAAAGTCATAGGATTCGGTGTTGTTGAAAGGTGTGATATTCCAATCTTGTAGAATGCAAGAAAGTTGTTTAATTAGCTGGGAAGGGATTACAGACCGTATCAGGTTGACAAGCTATGTTGTGCTTAACATAATTAGATTAATTATCATAAATGATAAATATATATTTTATATAGTGCTTTACATAAGGGAATATCCGGAAGCAAATTACATTGAACTAGAGTAAAATCTAAAGAAGTACAAATGTAAGTAAGATACGTATCCAGAGTAATAAAAGGAATAAAGTCATTTCAAATCAAAATCAGCAACAAAAACATGTCAATCAGTCAATCAATTAATGTAGTGTTTTCTTTATTTTTCGTTATTCTTTGTGTTTTTCAAATCTTGCAGGTGGTAAGGTACCGTCCAGTGGCCAAGGAAGCACAAGGTACCAGGCAGTGTAATTGCCGCCAGGAGATGAAGACCATGCAGCTCGGTCCGGGCCGATTTCAGATGACTCAACAGCAAGTGTGTGATGAATGTCCTAACGTCCAGTGAGTACACAAACTCATCCTCAAGGTTTCCATCGCTGCTATGGTCATTTTTTTCCCCAGTCGTTTGTACAATTGAATATTTGAAATCGACATTTCAAAAATGCCAAAACATTGATTTACTGTGAAATTTCTTGAAAGTATTCATCTCATTCGTGAGGATATTGAACAATGCGATAATGGACATTTATACATTTTCTAATTGATTTCATATGAATATTCATGTTTGATATATGAATATTTCGAGTTGAAACTATCATCGATACCCAGTTATCCACGACTCTGCTTGCCAATATTCTCAACGAGTGTCGTCCTTTGTGAAATGATGTAAGCAAAGCAACCGTCTTTCGCTCGTTCATGAAAATTTGATAAACCCTTTAATTTATAACCTACTGGTAGGTCTGTGGCATCGATTTCTTGCATCGCACAATACAGTATTCTCATCTGTCACTAGCAGTTTACTACTTTTGCCATTAGGCATGGTTTGTAGCACTTCTATTCTGGATGTCGGTTGAGAGTTTTGTGAACACATAACATTATATGGCTCTTCATTTGGAACTTTGTGTTTATGGCTTCTCAATCTCTGATGACAAGGGGTGACACTGTTTCTCCTGAAATATAAACGCACCCTTTGATTCTATCATAAACAACTTCTTAAAAAATAATATCATTTGAACAGATTGAAAATTGTAAACAGTCGGGAAAGAAAAGACAGATCATGTTGAATTCATAATCATGTTTTGTTTGATTAATAAAAGCAAACATGTAGGATTGCCCTTTTGTGGTCATCAATGTAGAAATTGATAAAAAAAATTGTCAGATGTGCTGTTGCAAGTACATGATACCAAGCTGGATAGATTGCAACCAATATCAGAGGAGAAAAAAAATTGCAGTTTGTGAGGGAAACACTATATTACATTGCAACATGAAATATCACCACCAAAGTCACTATATAAGTACAATTACAACTTCCCAAGGTTTGACAAAATTTCTATTTAGAATCAAAAGTGGACATTTTCAGTGATTAATTATCCTTCGAGAAGATGAAATTATATTTGTACTAACGCCCCTTTTTTTTTATGTTGTATGCAATTTTTCAATCAGATTTGTTAATGAAGAGAAACTGTTAGAAATAGAGATTGAGCCAGGAATGAGAGATTATCAAGAATATCCGTTCATAGGAGAAGGTGAGTACGAACAGGTCACGTTTAACGATCATATTTAATCGGGGAAAAGAAAACTCACTTTTTTATCCGATTCTCCGTTAGGTTGGAACTTGAGTGACTCAAGGCATGACTTGTTGAATACAACACTGTCATAAATTTCTACATTGCTCAATAGTTGTGTGACTTGTTGCAGGGTTCATAAAACTTCCTGTTTAGCCTGTTTGGACGGTTGTAGCTGATTGGATGATACTAAGGTGCATTGCCGATGACCTCTAAGAACAATTTCTGGCAAGCCACCATCATGGTGTAAGGCCCCAGTTTTCAGTTACAGGAAAATATATGCCACAACAGTTACCTTAAATTAGAATGCCTTAGTGAACCATTTAAGCAGGAGAAGTCCCGTCCTTTGTTCCCTCTCATCTCTTCTTCAGATCAACAAAGGTGGATAGTTCACTAGTTTAGTATCTTACCTTATTGTAGTAGCATGTTTCAATAGCCCGGAAGATCATAACTAATTTTAACTTTAAAAGTATCTCTGGCTAAAATGTTGCCAAAAAAAAACAACCTTGATTTGATGTAACTATTGTCCTAATCTTCAGCGGGAGGACTAAGACACTAAAAATGGGGATATTCTTGCGGTTTTACAAAAGTCTGTGAATGCGATAGTTTTGTAACATGTTTGTATTTATGTTTATGTATTTATTGTATTAATAACCACGTATCCACTTTTGCCTTATCCGCCAGGTGAACCCCATATAGACGGTGAATCGGGAGACCTTACATTTAGGATTATAACTCAAAAGTGAGTACACTGTATTACTATAAATAGGCACAGCATCGATGAGGAAAGCTGCGGCAGCTGCAAAATGCCCTGCAGCCAGGCTGCTGAATCGATATCAAAGAGTGCTGGCGATTACCTCTGCAGGCCGACTGTGTCCCTACTGTGTGAGACTGCACAGCACAAATGATTTCAGCCTATGCAGCATGGCTGCTGAATCAATATCAAAGGGTGCTTGCGATTACCTCTGCAGGCCAACTGTGTCCCTACTGTGTGAGACTGCACAGCACAAATGATTTCACCCTATGCAGCATGGCTGCAGTCCCCTCAGCATCCTACTGTTGGGGCACAGTGCAACATTGTCAATGTCTTTCAAAGTTACCACCCATCGACATCTTCTGAGTACTTCTGCAGTACTGAGGATGGGAGGGTGGGGGGGGGGGCGGGGAGGGGCATCTACTTGCAAGCATTGTTGCCTCGCAGATTATGCTGAAATAATTTTCATATCCCTTGAGGAAAATTGGAACCATTATCTCTCCTGTACGCCTTAGTAGACAATGGTATCATATATATATAGGTGGTGTCCCAATGACCGTTTACCTCTACTATCGAAATCAGTCCGAAAGTTCTTTCTGGTGTTTTTTATTCAATGCTAAACAGCAGGGATGGCTACTACCTACCAAGATTGCATGCAGCAGTAACAGATCTGTGCTATGCAGTAGAGACAGATATAAGGAACAGATTACTGATGAGACATGAGCACAAAGTATGAGAGGGGGTGCGAGGGGGAGGGGGGAGTTAAGGGTTAAAATATGAAACTAAGTGCTGACAGTCGCAGGGATTAAGTGATATGATATTAAATGAGACAAAACAGCAGCACATTAACCTGGGACAAGGTCAGTCACTTCATGTTGGGCCAAATGTTCCTCTCCTAACCTTTTTATTCTTTTCCTTTCCATTTTGCAAAACAGACATCCTTTATTTGAGAGAAAAGGTGATGATCTTTATACCAATATAACAATAACCCTTCAGGATGCCTTGACTGGATTCGAGACAGAAATCACTCACTTGGATGGGCACAAGGTTTGTTACCACAGATCTGAATAAGTAGATCACAGGGGAGGGTGGGAGAGGGGGAGGGGTGGGAGAGGGGGAGGGTGGGAGAGGGGGGAGGGTGGGAGAGCAGGGAGGGGGATACTGTAAAGTTTGCTTCAATTTGAAAGGGTTTTTTTTTTGTCGTCATTCATGAAGATCTGTGCTCCGTAAATGCAACTGATGTAAAAAAATCGATCAGATGAGACAAGTAGATTGGCATAAAATTGCTCAAGATGCAAATGTTTTAAATGCTGTGTTGGTCATAGATGGGAGATTGGTGGCTGGAGGGGGGATGGGCAGGGAGAGACTGTTCTGTATATCAACTACATCTGATTTGGTATTTTACCAAGTAAAACCCCAGGCCATTAGATTTTTGGGCTCATGAGAAAAAGGCGTTCCTCATACAAAAATTTCTCAACAAGAATTTAGTTCCCTAAGAAGGGCAAGCGGGCATAAATTAACCCATCGTTGGTATCTGGTCGATCTGCAGGTAACCGTTATGCGAGATAAAATAACCTGGCCGGGGGCCAGAATGCGTAAAAAAGGCGAGGGCATGCCCAACTACGACAACAACCAGCAGTTAGGAACGCTTATAGTCACATTCGACGTAGAATTTCCCAAAGGAGCTCTTTCAGAAGAAGAAAAAGAAAGTAAGTACTGCTTGCCTGCCTATTTGTAATGAATGAAATTATCAGATATTGATTAAGTGCCTATATTTAATTCTATAAGCATAATTTGAGAATGAAGGAATTGTTTTTATCTGAGGTCAGTTGTTCACTTGTGGTTCTAACCAATAAGTTGTGTCCAACTTTCTTTTTTTTCTTTTCTTTTTTTTTATTAATTTTTTTTAAAATAATTTTCCAGCCAAATTATTATTTTTTTCTCATGATGATAATTTAATTTTTTTTTCAAGTACAGTGATTCCCATAATGATACAAAAATTAAAAAACAGAATTTTTTGAAACCTTCAACTGTTGTCAAGTTTGATGTGTGTGATTCTGTTGACCTTTATGTCTAGGCTTTAAAGGTGCTTTGTTTTATGCAAAAAGGACAAAGAAATTGACTGTAAAGTTTGCAAGTAATTTTAATGTTTGCAACCCGGAGGACAACCGGATAATCTGCACTAAAGGTTATCGTCAGGTCTTTTTAGTTCTGCCATCCATTCCAACAGCCAACTTCATGGCTGGGGGTGTACCAATATAATATATTAGGGTTTTCAGAGTTGCTACACAGGTTCTACATACATACAGAATTTGGGGTCGATATTTCATGTTCCATTAAAACCAAAAATATCTCGGACGGATTGTCATTGCTCTATTGGACGATCAAGATTTTTCTCTATTTTATGGAATCAATGTCTGAAAATGTTTATTTATTGATTTTGTTTGTTTATTTGTTTGTTTATTTATCTTTTCAAGTTAACTTTATTGTTTTTATTTCTTTAAGTTACCGTTTAGAGTAAGAATATTACCAGCCCCATGTTATCTCTTTATATTATTTTATCATCTTTTTTTCCTCGTCACTTTTCAGCTTACAGAAATTTATTAAAAATGGACGCGAAGCCCAAGCTTTACAACGGACTTCAGGGTTATTGATGAGAACCAGTCGTAGGTATTATTTGTATCTGTTTAGATGGTCGCGTTTATGTTTGTGAGGGCACTTTTATGCACCGGCTTTTCTCTGAAGAGGGAAAGTCTGAATGAGAGAGGCACGGCTGTGGATCTCCTGTCTGCCGACGGTGGGACCAAGCTGAACGGAATGCCCAGGTCCCAGTGGAGAGCAAGCAGTCGCCATTTAACATAGATAGATGTCACTGACTTTCGTGATAACATTTGACATGTCAGGGAGTGCAAATGGGATATCTTTATCGGTCAGCGTTTTGTATTGTGGAAGGAAAAAAAACTCTATATTAGAAAATATTTTCTTGTAAACCTACTTGTTTATCTTTCTTTGTTTCATTTTTTATCAAAATTGATAGTGAATAAATTTTAATGTTTCAAGGAGAATTTGATATACCTTGTAATTTGAATGAATGATCTTAGATACTCTAAATGGGAAATTGGGGGGGGGGGGGATGGGGATGGGGGGAGGCTGTTCTGCCAGAAGGCTATTTGCAAGCAAAGCAGTTCCTGGCAATTAATTAAATAAAGGGGGTCAAGGGTCGATTGCATCGTAGGGTGTAAATGTGTTCTTCTTGTAGGTATGGTCGGTGTTTGGGGATAAAAACCTGAGTATGAATAATCAAACAGCATGAATGACTGAATGCACGCACCTTTTAAAGTTGAAAATGTTAGCAGTAGAAATATTTTTTCCGCACTTAAATCTCTCTCATGGCAGTCGTAATTGCCATCTAAGTCGTCAAGACAAATGTCAGCCGATGTTGTGACATTTTGTCGGAGAATATGAAGTCGGAACTTGTAAGGGTTATGTTGGTTTTAATTAGTGCAGTTTTTAATATGCAGATTATTTACATTAGTGGGATTTCTTTAATTATGGATTCGATGTATGAAAACAATGGGTCGTGTGGAGTACTTACAGAAATCAAGCTTTATATCACACCACCACATTCCAGGAGGTGGCATTATTATTTTTTTTTTTCGAAAGGTGCAAAGGAAAATGTATGTCGATGGCGATGATGGCAACATGGCAGCCTACTTTGGAGTTCTGTTTTCCTTTGTTTTTCTCCCTAAGAAGCAATCAAACTCCACCCACTTCCTCCTACTCCCCCATCCCATTCCCCATACCCCTCCCTTGTTTTATGATGAGGTACTTTTTTCGTACAAGATTGTTGTCCTTTTAACACACACACACACAAAAAAAGCAAAGTGAGGTTATTTAAGTCCAAAGTATTGACACAGACCAATGGTTTAATTAAGTAATTACACCAGCTGTTTAGATTAAGACAAAAAAATATGATTTTAGGTAATTTCTTGAGCAGACAGATGGGATACTTTTCTCATGCTAAGACCACTGTATACTGTCCTCTCATGTCATGCTTCGAAGCAGTCATGCTGACAGTATGAACAGTTCCCTAACCTTGATCTAAAAAGAGACATGATACTTTGTACTGTCAGAAGAAGTGTTTTGAAGCGTGGTAGAGAAGTACCACTGCTGAATATTCATGTAATTGAGGAAACATAATTTTTAAGTAAAAACAGTTAAAAAAAAAAGTAAAAAAAAATTTTAAGTAACAAAAAAAAAGTTTGATCTAGTACTATCACAGGTTCGATCAATACATTCCATTATTGGTACGGTAGGATTTTATAAAGGAAGATGTAGTCATGAGGTTATTGATGCCACCTTATGTAGGGTGTCTGGAAGCATCCCCCCCCCCCCATCATCCGCACACCCATATAATATTAAGATAAAGAAATTGCCCAGCACCACAAATGAGGCATGCATAGTGCAAACTGGGGTCTGGGCTTGTTCGATTAAACCTAGCTTCTAAATTAAACGCCTACACATAAATTCCTTCCCTTTCTTTTACTTAATTAGATAATTATAACAAGATAAAAACAAATGGCAAGAAGTGGATAGGTCTTTCAAAATGTGTTCTTCATATTTTTTGATGACTCATAATATGGTGTCACCATATATATGTTCATAACATTTCATAACATAGCTCTTAGTATGTGTTACAATATCCTCAAACATCCTTGTCATGCAGTGAGTGGTTTAAATATTTGTCGACTTCCCCTTCTGTCTGTGATACCTTGGTCCCAAATCGTTGTATGTCAAAGTTATGTCAACCAGACAACCAACTCATAGTACTTTTAAGAAAGGTGTTAAGTTACGTGGATGTTCGCCTAACATATAAATTGTACACTGTTCACACAATATGTACATGGCTGCTATACAAGGTACAGTTTATGCTGCTTTCGTTCAACGGAGCCTTCTTGCAAGAAGTAGTTGATGAAGGGGAGAGGGGCGGGTATCAAAAGGCGAAACGTGGAAGGCCCCAGATGAAAACCCATCGACACAACCGTGCAATAATAAGTAGGTATGCGAGCCCTTAAAACTTTGATCATGCCTATGTAACGCGAAATGCGACAAAAAGTTTTTTTTTCCCTTTTCGCGTTCCATACATGCCTACCCCACATATTGCTCAATGTAAATAGGCCTACAATGGGATTATTTTGGTTCTATCTGGACTTTCACTCCATAGAACATTTTTTTTTCTGTACCTCATTAAAAAGGTGACATTCCCTGATTTAGATTTTTTCGTATCGGTTATTACCTCTAAATACATCCCTTCTCCCCCTTTTGTTGTGATAGGTTCATGGGCGTTCACCAAATATTGACCCCCCCCCTCCTTTTTTTAATCTGGAGTGATTTAACCAAGTAAAGAAGAATACTTCATATAAATGCAATTTTGCCACTAGGATGAAGTATTTAACATGACCATAGCAGGTTTCATTGAAAGTAATATCAATATTTATGAATTCGAGAAAGCCCAGCCGTTTTTACTTGTGGAATGACCTAAAATCTGGCAAAATAGTGGATAAGGTACTTGCATTCTTCGCAATACATGAAGAGTCGTTTATGCAGTTATGTGGTGGGAATAAAGGATTTGAATGGCTAGAGTAGTTATTTACCAGGCACTTGTTATTAAAGAGAAAGGGGCATAAATATGAATGTTTTATACATCTTACATTTCGAAGCGGATCTGTGGTACTGTTTTTTTAATACTAATAAAATGATAAGAATATATGACACATTGCAATCTACACTGTTCATAGTATTTATTAGTTTATTTCATGTCTATTTGAACCAAGGGCGGCGGAACCGGGGGCACAGGGGGCACGTGCCCCCCACTTTTCCTCAGATTAAAAATGTGCCCTTTCTCTACATAAAAATTTCTAAATAAAAAAGAGTTTAAAAAGCGAAACCCACGTCGAATGAAATATTTCGGGAAGTTTTAAATGTTAACTACCACAGGCGTAGGAACCCAATTTGATTTGGGGGGCTGTAACGACTTGCCCGAAAAATATTACCAAAGTTTTTCGCGCGCTAAGCGCGCGTTCAACATGCTAATGTGCATATCATATAGGCATGCGTTGGTTATTACATCGCATGCCAATAACATACAATCATTTGCCGTGTTATAACCCTTCCAAATTGGTTATAATTATTCGGAAAGTCGTTACAATAATAATGATCATAATAATATCAGTATAACCATTGAAAAACACATAGAAAATTACTTTTCTATCAGTATTTTGACATATTTCATTTGCTTTCATGCATGTATCGATCGCGTGTGCAGGGACTTGGACTTTATAATGATTTCACCTCATTTTGTCTTTTTTTCCTTGTTTCCCAATTTGCACATTAGATACTGCAGTGCTAGTATGTATTGTTTCCTTGAGGGGGGGGGGGGGGGGGGGTGGCGTTGATGGAGTGATGTGTATACGCAAATATGATAATACAATAAGAGTTATAAAGGGTACTAAATATCAGGCTGCATCAGTCCAATCGAATTTCTGCAAAGTGCCCTTCGACGTTGGTGCCCCCCCCCCCCAGATTAAAAGTGCTTCCGCCGCCCTTGATTTGAACGTTATTTCTCCACTTTCTGTAATTAATGATGGACACCTTGAAGCAAATTAGGACGAGTATAACCACTGGCGGATCCAGGGCCTTTGTTTGGGAGGGGCCAAAGTGGCATTAGAGTGATATGGGGAGGGGTCTAAGGGGAGGGGTTCCCCCTCCCCTTTGGAAAATTTTCTATTGCTGAATGCCCTCAGATGCAATTTGGTGCGACAAAAGTGTACAATGGTGATGTTAATTTACTTCTAAAAAAATGTTTCCCAGGTGTAATTTTCTAAAATATTTATCAAACAAAGTTGGGATCATCTTTCTCAAGAAATTTTATTTCTCATAGGTTATAAATTTCTTACAACCAGCCTGTAACTGCAAAATGGTGTTAAACTGTAAATCCTCATGCTCATACATTTACATAGCTCCCAACTCTTGAGAAGGCAAATGCCGGTCTATGCCACGAATCGCCGTCCTGGGGGAGGGGTATAAGGGGAGGGGGTGTCCCTCTCCCCTGTTGAATTTTTTTTGAAACCTGGTGATGCCTACATGTAAAATGGTGGCACTTAGAAAGGCTTTTGTCACACAAAATTTTCTGAGAAATATGCATAAATATGTGTGAAACATCAATAAATTGAATAGAAGGTGATAATTCATTCTTTCCCGTGGCATGAAAATGTTCGCTGCTCTCCCCAATGAAAAGAAATATAGGCTAATTTGAGGTTCAAATGATGCTGTAAAGGAGGTTTTATACTCTATCAAGGGCGGCGGAAGCACTTTTAATCTGGGGGGCACCGACATCAAAGGACACTTTGAAGAAATTCGATTGGACTGATGCAGCCTTATATTTAGTACCCTTTATAACTCTTATTGTATTAACTTATTTGCGTATACACATCACTCCATCAACGTCCCGCCCCCCCCCACCCCCCCCCCCAAGGAAAATATGCATACTAGCACTGCAATATCCAATGTGCAAATTGGGAAACAAGGAACAAGTTTTTTTTGAGACAAAATGAGGTGAAATCATGGTAGTTGCTAATGGAGGAATCTTTCGAATTAGAGTTTATTTCTTGTTAATATCTTAACAAATGATTTTCATTAGAAATAGCTTTGAGTTTGACCCACAGAAATTCATTAAAAGTCAGGGGCTTAGCCAGGATTTGCAAAGATGTATGCAGGACTATCTGAGCGGAACGCCACCATCGGTTGGCGCGGAGCTTACAAGAAAATTTTTGGTTTTACAAATCCCTCAGATGGCCGGAAACGGCCCTTCCCGAGTGTTCATTCTGGTTCCCTGGCCTCTTGCTAACTTGAGACACCTCAATTTTTATGTAGAAAAAGGGCACATTTTTAACCTGAGGAAAAGTGGGGGCACGTGCCCCCTGTGCCCCCCGGTTCGCCGCCCTTGTACTCTATTATGCTAAATGCTAAAGAAATGATAGTTGCTAAGGCAATATTTGATGCAAATTTTTTTATGTATACTTGACAATTACAATGCGGTTTTTTCGGACGCTTGTGCGGGTCAGCGGGTTTGGGTGTTAGAATGCGGGTCTAATTCCCGCGAATTGCGGGTCAGTTGGGAGCTCTGCATTTAATTTTAAACCAGAAAACGAAAAGGTTTAGACTAGTCTACCACTGCTATTCCTCTCGATTTTTTAAATTTCCAATCATATGATTTAGCGGATGTTCGGAAACACTTTTTGGCTCACTTTTGGGGGGGGGGCTATGGCCCCCTTGCCCCCCCCCCCCTTGGATCCGCCAGTGAGTACAACATGTATATAGACGTTCTCAAATGTGAACAAGGCCGTAGTTTTAACGGTCTCCGTCGCGTTTGAATAAGCGGATGTTTCCAGAAGTTGAAAACCCGAAAGCATATACGTTGACTGTACATGGCGTAGGAACAGTTGGCACAGCCCCCCCCCCCCCCCCCCGCCGCTGACTTCCAACTGTGGACAGGAGTGTGTTTCTGCCCTCACTTTTTCAACTACTAGGGGCAGAGCTGAATCCTTCCACTGGATTCTTTGTATTATCATACGGATTTCAGGCAAATAAATGGTTAATTTTTCGTTTCATGTATCTCGTAATAAACCAAATTATCCATTTTGGGTTATTTGCCATAAGTAGGGACGCGCGTAACTTATGCAGTCAAATTAGGGTGTGTGTGTGACCCTATCGCTTGTAAACACAATATCAAAATATAGGTAACCCCTGCAGTACTCATATTCGGCATGTGGATTCTCCATAATTATTACAAGAATCATATTGTTTTGGGTGGGAGGTCGTAGGTCATTTGTTGATCAACAGCGTTCAAAATGTGAAAATCTCAAAAACGAACCTAAACATAGGAGCTCATATATGGATAGCCTTACGTAGTATAAAGTTTTCACACAATTTGGTGTAGGTCAGAGTTCATCCAAGGTCACCATTGGTCAAAACTTGAAATCCTTGTAGCCACGATATATCTAGATAGGAACTTTAGTGACTCTCATATTTCACATGTGGCTTCCCTATAATGAGTACAAGATACTTACTGTTTTTGGTGGAGGTCAAAGTTCATGTGGGGTCATCATAGGTTACATTTCTGTAAAACCTTGTAAAAAAATGTATATATAACACGATATTCCAAGATAGGTTACATCACATAGCTCATGTTTGGGCACGTGTCTTTCTTGAACCCTATTATTTTGGGTGGAGGTCAAAGGTCATTGGAGTCAGCAGCAATCCGAATGTCAAAATATGAAATGGATGTGATCAGGTTAACTATATTAGAAATGCAAATTCAGCTCTTTGTTGTTCGAGTGAGCATGCAAAATAAATAACCAACAACAACAAACAATGTCCCTCTGTATTTCTTTCATCATTGTGGTATTATTGTCACAAAGTTCCCAGTCATGAAACCATGTAAGCACTGACTCAGTTTAGATTTATACTGCCCTCCATCTGCAGTATAAACTTTAGCCAGGGTTAGCTTGTAAACTACTCTTGTGCTGCATATGTAATATATTAAACATCTATATTTATAAACTCGAGAAAGACCAAAGGCAGTGTTATTGTACCCTGTGGAATGAGAATGGGAATGTGCTAAATTGTAGCAAAATAGTCGATGTGGTATCTGGTTACGTACTTAACATTCTTCGCAATGGTTGAAGAGCATTTGATGCTATGTGGTGGGAATAAACGATTGCATAGTTAGATTAAGTATTTACCACACTCTCCAATCTGTAATCCTCCAAGCTATTTTAACCACGGTAGTAGCGCCATGGCTTTAGGTGCCATGTATGTAAAACATGATCTATCAAACCTACCAATCCAGCCAATTGGGTGCTTCTGTCTACATCACGTGACCCTGACCCGGACCTGTGATACGTGCAATTGCACACGCCCAGGAAAATTTGAAAACGACGCTATAAGTTAAGTGTCAACTCAGTCGTCAGAAGCTGTGGTTTTGTTCTTCTTTAAACTGATGACACTTTGAGAATATTTTTGGAAGACAGTGCGGGTTCATTTTCTGCAATTCGAGGTTCTAATTCTTTCGTCGGTGACTGCTGTTCCGATACGTTGCGAGATGTGAAGATCTTGCGTACTAAGATGATAATGGACGAGCCTATTATGATGACCATACCAGCGACGCTTAGCAACGTAGGTTTAAACCCGAGGAAGATTATAGATAACAGGAACACTATAAAGAAGTCATTCATAGACACTAATGAAACATAAAGCGTATTTTCGACGCTTAACCCGTAACTTAGCCCAACGTAACCTAGGCAACTACAAACAGCGGCAAGAACCATACGAAACCTCCCCCACGTACAATCTGGAATCGACCATTGACCTAATGGGGTGATAGGAATAGCCAAAATTATCGCCGAAAATGTCATTGTATAGAAAAGTGTTTTCATAACGGGAACACTCGTCCTTCCCATAGCTCTTAATGTGACGATATTTAAGCTTATTGCTTGAATGCCAGCGAAGGCAACTAAAGGCGGGAATAGTCCATCAGAGGTGGCTTCAAATATTCCACTTTCAAATAGTTGAAACAAAAATGGAGGTCTGGCGATCATCAATATCCCTGTAAAAGTAAGTATGACCATTATAATGCCGAATAAACCGAAAGGCTCCTTTAATAACAAACGTCCATATAATCCAGCGAACGCAACGTACCCGTATATGATGGCGGAAGCGTCTGCGGCCGGCATGTGTTGGTACGCGTAAAACTGACAGAGCGTTGCGGCTGCTGTGAAAACGGTATTTACAGTATGGAACTTAAACTCTGCCATAGAGGATATTCTAATTCTCGTACCTTGTTGACACATCGCAATCAAACCTAGAAGAGAGGAAATTAAGGCGCGGGAGAACGCCAAAGTGATAGAGCTTATTTCGTCGGCTAGGCTCGATACTAACAGAGCCATGCATGCATAGGCGCATGCGCAACCAAATGTAGCGATAAGACCACGGTAGCGATGTATCACCATAGCAACGTTAAAGGACCATCGTTTACTGGTGACGGCCTCCGGTTTTTCACTGTTCTTCAAACTCTGCGATTCCATGATCAAAGTAAAATCGGTTTTGGTCCTTTTTCTTTAATTCTTAAATTTCTTATTGAGATAGAGCTGGGGCGTATACATGCACAGCGGAACTTGCATTACAACCTTCTCAAATTGGTAAGCAGAAATTTCTCTTGAAGGACTTATCGAAGATAAAGAGGGCGATAAACTTCCATGTTCAACTCCGCGCTTCGCATTTGAAACGTATCTTCTGACTGAACCAGAAGGTCTTAAAGTTAGTTTGTTGGTAAGATTGCCGTCTCTATCGCCATGGAGTATCCCATCATATCGACCGTACAGTCGGCTGTATCTCATTGGTATCATCTAGCTTAATCTGTGACATCAAAGTAAGTTATACCAATGACCACCAGTCACCTTCGTCATATTCTATGAAAAGGAATTAAAAGAGAAAAGCAAATGATCAATTTCAATTTACCTAAACAGTTCACGTTCACGTCTACACAATATACAGTTTTACCAGGGAGTTGTTCCATAACAACCCATTGGTTATACAGTACGTTCCGAACACTTTCTTTATAGAGATTTCATTATAAATGCAAATTGATGACATACAGAAGGAAACTACATTATGACACAACAAACTCCTTGTTAAAAACAAATCCCCCACCCCACCCTCCCCCCCCCCCTCACGCACAGACACAAACTCACTCCCTCACTATATCCAACCATTGGAACCTTAATCATTTAAGCCATAATAATTAAAGTCTATATCTTTTGGCTATGAAACGCAGAAGATCCTGTTAGTTGGACTCGTGCCAACTGTCTGCCGACAGCAAATTTCATGTAAGTTTATAAGCTATACTAACTATAACAACATCAGTTATGTACTGTGCATATATGTACGGCGCTTATAGCACTAACTATAGTACAGTACTGTGTTGTGCATATGTATGAGTTGCTATTATCATGCCAAGCACGGCGACAAATTTTCCTTCCCATATATATATATATATATATATATATATATATATATATATATATATATATATATATATATATATATATATATATATATATATATATATATATATATATATATATATATATATATATATATATATATATATATATATATATATATATATATATATATATATATATATATATATATATATATATATATATATATATATATATATATATATATATATATATATATATATATATATATATATATATATATATATATATATATATATATATATATATATATAAAATAAAACTGTTAGCAAACTGCTTGTCCACTAGAGAGCCTGTGTAATAGAATGTGTAAAAGTAAGTTGGCCTGACGTTTCGATCCTAGCAGGATCTTCTTCAGAGGCTAAATGACAAGTACAGTAACAGAAGGGACAAAAACACGCACAGAATACAGACAGGTTAATGAGCACGGTGAACACAATGAGATGGATGAAAGGGGATTGTAAGTAGACAAAGGATGGTGAGAAGAAAGCAACAGGGAAAGAGGAGAGGTAGGAGATAAACAGTGGAGGGACAAAGAGAGGATTAAAGGAACAGGGTAGGGAATATACTGGAGAGGGACAAAGACAGAAAGGTGTGGAGAAAAAAGGAGTGGAAGAGAGCTGTGGGAGGATGAGTGAAAGTGGGGGGGGGGAGGGCACAAGGGGAGAAGGAGTGGGGGACAGAAGAAAAGTTAGTCATGTCCTTCCTGAATATATATATATATATATATATATATATATATATATATATAAAATCATGCACGGTCAAAGAGTAGGCCTATATAGCCTACCGCAAGAGATAAACAGCCTTGGATACAAATCCTTCAAAACTTCAGTGTCCAACGGTGGTTTCAATAAGATTTAGTGCAAAGCTTACATGTACAAATTATACGAGCGAAGAAGAACCACTGACCTCTACCGGTCCCTACAGTGTTCACATCAATACATAGTTAGTCACAGATCGGTAAATTACGGCGGATGGCCTGCCCAGCATTCCATTGTAGGACTGAAATGTCAGTGCTATGCATCTGGCCACAGTTCAGTGCAAACTGTGCTGTTGGGCCTAGGGTTGTATTTTAGGCTTTTCAAGAAACTTCACTCAAAGACAGACCCTGGACACGAAACACCAAACAAGTTGATCCACTCTCAATAACCAGTCCCGTACATCGATATTGTCAGGCGCTATTTCTTGCCTGAAGGTAGCACACGCCTATTAAAGGTCCCATTGACTTACACACTAAATCACAAAAGTCACAATGTGGTCTCTAATTCTATACATAATTTCTAACTAGCTAAACGCTACCCATCACTGGATGACTGACAATTAGTTGGCCATTCCATCAGTAGTAAACAATGTTCGTACGCTGCTCCTAGGAGGCCTAAAGGGGTCTAAAAATTGTCTCAATTCAAATTTAAGCTGTAAATAGAATTCTTTGTTCACCTTTGGTCAACTTTAAAATTACAACCTTGTGCACGATTTCCTTCCATATTTCAGTTTGACACAGCATATATTCATTATTTACCAAATTATAAGAATGGTAAATATACCAATTAGCCTATATCGAAACATTTATCATAATAAAACAGCGAAGGGGGGGGGGGGGGTGAAGGTGAAATGATGAAAAGCTCCCTCGAAGATCTTCACATGAAGTTTCGTTAGAAATATAAATGTTAAAAGATTTACCTCGTGATAGTCAGTTAATGATAATTTCCGATCGTCCGATCCATTTAAGACAACACTGAAGTGAACTAGTAGTTGTGTGACTGCTTGCTAGATAAATGATAGTAGTCCTACACAGCAGTAACGGTATGGATTAACCATCAGCTGTGTGTACAATTAGTACCTGCATACATCTATTATGCAGTAGGCTACACTCTAGTGACCCTGAGACGAGACTCGAATATTGTATCGGTCAGTACGGTTATTGTGTATGATATAGCCAAGGTATTCGTTTGCCACGAATGAATGGACATCGATAAATGAAATAACAGATGTGTAGTAGGTACACGTATATGGTAGGCCATACGGGAAATAGTTGTCGATTTAATGTCCGTATGAACTAACATTATTACAATAGGGAGGCATACCTTGGAAGTAGAAAGTAGGTTAATTACTATATACTTGTGTATAACGTTTCTGTTGAATGTTGAGCTTGGAAAAATATTTACAACTCAAACACACCAAGATATTACTAGAACAACATAGATATATATGTTATAAATATAGTTTCAATGTCATGGTGGGATTATACACTATTTCATAATAAATCGTAAACTTACTTTGTTACAGTTCACACACCGACGTGATGAAGAACTGATTAGTAACCAAACTGCATGTTAATAATGACTTCGACGACAAGCCAATTTGACAGTGTCATTTGACATTGACATTTGAAATTGACATTGTCAACAGCCATTGTTTCATTAGATATTATAATCCGAAATAGATAGCTGTCTGCTCCAAACGCCCAATGAATAACTAATTATGCAATATAAGGTTTGATTGTAACAGATATACTATAAATGTATTATGTAGCTCTAAGAGACTAAGGATTTAATTGGACGATACAAATGTTAACATTAGTACCAAGAGACTAATGACTTATTGATCATGTTTTATCAGCATGTCGTGCAGTAGTCCTGATAATAAGCCAACGAAGAATAGAACAATCCAAAGGTTGCATTGTGAAATTAAGATAATAAAGATACCAGAAAAGGATAAGTTCAGTCAACCAAGCATGATGAACAAATAAGCGATTAAGACCTATCGTGTATATATATATATGTGATTCGCGTTTCCTTTATAGGAATATCATGTTCACATCTTAACTGTAACATTTAACGAAAATATGTTGTTAGCAGAGAAAATGATTTCCCTGCACTTGTTTCAGGAAGAAAGATAAGGCAAATAAAAACAGTTATGTTACCGTAGTCTACATAGATCGTATACCTGTGTCGATACATTGGCAATGTTGACCAACTTTAATTTCAAGGTATTATAATGTTAGTGCTTTAACGTATGCAAAGTTCGTAGATTTGATTATCATATTAAATGACTTTGTCATGTTTATACAAAACTAACAACCCGCACAATTGTTTAAAATAAATTTCCTTAGATTTGGATTTATGTACTTTCAAATCTTGAAAATTTACATTGCAAATTAAACAAACAAAAAACTGCGAAATAGAATTAATACCGGCATTAATGGAATTAATACCGGCATTAAATAGAATTAATACCGGCATTAAATAGAATTAATACCGGCATTAAATATAATTAAAACCGGCATTAAATAGAATTAATACCGCCATTAAATAGATTAATACCGGCATTAAGTAGACCAATCACATTAGCGAAGCTGTTATCATGCTCTGAGCTAGTGTTAATCCCTCTTGCTGTAGCGTGAAAGCAGCGCGCAGTTATTGCTGCTGTATAAAGCAAAGCACAACGCAAAGGCACGCATGATAGACAGAGTACAATATCTGTGTGATTTTCGTCGAGAAGCGAACGATACTTGTAGGTTATTGACAAATGTTGACTCCCAATCCCACACAATCTGATGTTTTACCAGTTCGCAATGCTTTGAACCGGTTTGTTAATCTTCGAAGAGCATTACGCCATGCAAAGCTTGGAAGACTCCTGAATGAAGACGAGTACAATGTCGCATCAGTGTCTCTGGATGAACTAACGGGGGAAGTTTCACGCCGGACACAAGAGGCTGGAAACTTGTTAATAACATTGCATACGGTAGCGCAACTTAAGTTGCAGTGCTAACTAAACAAAGATGATCTACTTAATGCCGGTATTAATTATGTTTAATACCGGCATATGAAGCTACATGGTAATTGGATGGGATTTAATGCCGGTATTAAATAGAATTATTACCGGTAATAATGTTAGTTCATACGGTAATTAAATCAGCAATTATTTCCCGTATGGTCTACCATATACACGTAGTCTAAGTTCCTCTTGCTTATATGTAACTGGAATAGCGGTACAGGTTATCATAAGTATATTCTTCTGGCTCAATTAATGCTTTTCCTCAAGATTTGAAAAAATGATAAGGGTATATAAAGCCTTACAAAATGATCATATTTGGGCCAAAAATTAGGGGCTCAAATTTGTGTCAGGATACTCATACGTATTCTTACGTCTCAATGATTGCTTTTCCTCGAGATTAAAGTGGAGATTGTGGAGTTTTAAGCGTCAATCCGCATATCAATATAGTCAAATTATGAATCATAATTATATTCAAAAGACGGTCCAATGGAAACGATTTATCACAAAATATATTCCTGATTTATAAAGAGAAGATCGCTCTACTCCATGTACATCAGTTTGGGAAGATTTGAAAAAGTCGCGATTTTGGTCAAAATTTGAAAAAATGATAGGGGTATAGCCTTGCAAGATTATCATATTTGGGCCAAAATGAAGCTTCTCAAGTTTGTGTCAGGATACTCATACGTATTCTTCCGGCTCAATTTTTGCTTTTCCTCGAGATTAAAGTGTAGATTGTGGAATTTTAAGCGTCATTCCGCATATCAATATAGTCAAATTATGAATCATAATTATATTCAAAAGACGGTCCAATGGGAACGATTTATCACCAAAGATATGCCTAATTTATAAAGAGAAGATCGCTCTACTCCATTTACATCAGTTTGGGAAGATTTGAAAAAAATCGCGATTTTGGTCAAAATTTGAAAAAATGATAGGGGTATAGCCTTGCAAGATTATCATATTTGGGCCAAAATGAAGCTTCTCAAATTTGTGTCAGGTTACTCATACGTATTCTTCCGGCTCAATTTTTGCTTTTCCTCGAGATTAAAGTGTAGATTGTGGAATTTTAAGCGTCATTCCGCATATCAATATAGTCAAATTATGAATCATAATTATATTCAAAAGACGGTCCAATGGGAACGATTTATCACCAAAGATATGCCTGATTTATAAAGAGAAGATCGCTCTACTCCATTTACATCAGTTTGGGAAGATTTGAAAAAGTCGCGATTTTGGTCAAAATTTGAAAAAATGAGAAGTGTATAGCCTTACATAATTGTCATATTTGGGTCAAAAAATGAAGCTTCTCAAAATTGGGTCAGGATACTCATACGTTTTCATCCGGCTCAATTTTTGCTTTTCCTCGAGATTTAAAGTAGAGATTGTGGAATTTTAAGCGTCAATCCGCATATCAAAATAGTCAAATTATGAATCAAAATTATATTCAAAAGACGGTCCAATGGAAACGATTTATTACCAAAGATATGCCTAATTTATAAAGAGAAGATCGCTCTACTCCATTTACATCAGTTTGGGAAGATTTGAAAAAAATCGCGATTTTGGTCAAAATTTAAAAAAATGATAAGGGTATAGCCTTACAAAATTATCATATTTGGGCCAAAAATGGAGCTTCTCAAATTTTTGTCAGGATACTCATACGTACTCTTACGGCTCAATTATTGCTTTTCCTCGAGATTAAAGTGGAGATTATGGAGTTTTAAGCGTCAATCCGCATATCAATATATATAACAGTTAACCTAGTGCAACAGACTCACTGGAATAGTTATGGATAGAGTGTATGTGTATGAATAGAGTATGTGCAGTGACCCGTGCAGTCTATAGTATACCGTACTGTAATGAATATACTCCGCTATATGCCTATATTAAACACATACATTGTAGAATACGTGTAAATTCTTGATTTCATACTTAATGACGATCACATCAAACCACTAAATATCATTTAGAGAATTGAGTTTCTGGCGGTCTCTCGTGACTCTCTGATATAATTTTAGATTGGAAGATGGTGAGTAAAGTTTCTAGAACATACCAAGTCTCGTTTTGTTTCATGTAAATATTTCGTTGAACTCAGTGATGCCTTTTTACTTGTGTTCATGTTTCTTGCTAAACGTTATTACACCGTATTGTACTCGTTTATAGCTCAATTAGATAATGCTTTTCTACCGGTACACTATGCACAACGTTGTTTTTAACTTCGGCATGTTTTATATGAAGATCATTCTTCGCCGGCATGCAGTCGGCTCCAGGCGCGTAGCCAAGGGGGGGGGGGCGAAGGGGCAGCCGCCCCTCCCCCTTGAGCATATTTAGAATTTTGTTTTAATGTTTTTATGATATCGCTAGTAATTTCAAAGAGAAAATGCTAAGATGCAACTTACAAGGTCTGGGAAGTGCTATTTCCAGCGATCTGGGAGGCATTTTCAGCCAAAATTTTCTTGTACACTTCGCGCCAATCATGGTGGCGCTACGCTTAGATAGTTTGCAATGCCGTTTCTACGGCTCTGATAGTTTGCCTACACTTTCGCCCCTCCCTTGGCTAATTCCTGGCTACGCGCCTGGTCGGCTCTACCCTATGGGGTGAGGGGGTGTTGGGTACCGTGTCACCTGGGTCCCGCCAGGCCGACCTGGTTCAGCAGATTATGCGCGACACATAGTGGTAATAGCATAAACGTCATGTTTTGTGTTTCTTGTTTTTTCCCCCGCCTGTTTCGCAGGTCGATAACATCTGGTCATCAATCAGTGGTCGGAAACTGCTATTAATATTTCTAGGAATCGGTTTGCTCTCATTTTGTGCAAATTTCCTCCTTCTGTATTATAGCAACTATACAAATATAAATTTTAGAAGTCTCGCGATCACAAGGAAATTCTTCACTGACCTGCGAGTTGTTGACGGAACTCTTAAAGAAACCGCCGAGCGAAATGAATCGAAGGAAAATAACAGCCAGCAGTATCGCATAAACTCTGGTTTCCAGGATACAGAAACTTATCTGTCGAGAGGGGAGGAACATATCAATCTCTCTCAACCAGAAATATTTGAAGCCTCGAATTCGATTTCGAAACTGAACAACTTGCAGCCAATAAGGGTCGCGTTTTATGAAGGATTTCGAGGAGACAGCTGGATTTTCGAGAGATATTTTAAGCCATTTTACTCAGAAATTAGTTGCCAATGTTCGACAGATATTTCAGAGGTCGTCATAAAGCAAATGGTTACCAAGAGATACGAAACCAAAAATTTCGATATTGTCGTCTTTCCCTATGACGTCACAGTATTACGCGGTGATAAATTATTTTGGGACAGACTTCACGAACTGCGTAGCCAGTACAGACCGAATCAGAGGTGGGTGTATGCAACAAGAGAGACTCCCATTAAGCTCAAGAGAACACTCATCCCTACACGTTTTACTAAGAATTCTTTCCACTGGTCATCGACATACAGATCAATCTCAGATTTCCCATCACCGTACGGTTATTACCGGACTCGCGGAATATCTGTCAATGAGACCAGCGTAACCAACTGGGCTCTTCTAAAGTCTGGTCTGATAGCGTGGATGTCCAGTAATAACCAAACAACTTGGCATCGGCAAAAATTTGTCACAGCTCTAAATTCTCATATAAAGATCGATATTTTTGGTAAAGCCGGAGTACCTTGTGGGAGAAACTCAACAGAATGCGAAGAAAAGATCAGAGGTTATAAATTTTATCTGGCGTTAGAAAATAGCTGCTGTGCAGAATACATCAGTGAAAAATTTTGGCGCACGTTAAGCTGGGACTGCGTGCCTATCGTGATCGGACCGTCTAAGAGAGATTATAATAGAGTAGCGCCACCGGATTCATTCATATACGTCGACGATTTCGAATCAATGGATGATTTTGTTCGCTATCTTCAAGCTGTGGATAAGAACGATACAGAGTACAACAGCTTCTTCAAATGGAAACAGAAAGGAGCCGTGGTGAATTCTTTTCCAGATGCAGGCAAAGATAAATCCGATGCAAACAATGAACCGCCAGATCAATTGTATTATTCTTGTAAGAAGGTCTGTGAAATGGCCCAGAGATACCGAATTGAAAAGAAACCCAATTCAAGAATGCACAGATACTTTAATCCTAGAGCTGGTTACTGGGACGGATCGTGTGGATCATGTGCTAATCATGCTTGGCTTCAACAATTTCAAAAAGGCGACAATTCAAATTAAAATAAAGAAGAAAAATGATATATAGTTTTAACTGTCTATCAATTTACGCTCAACTTATGCTTATTGTTGATATATAACGTGCAAGCGAACAAGAAAATGCAATACTCTTACGCAGAAATAATCTAATTTACTTCAATATCTTTCCTTATCAAAATTCCTGTTATTAAAATCCTTGATATGGAATGTGTGACCATTTGGGAAAAAATGGTACTTAGCATGCTGCCTACATCACCCCACCCCCACCCATCCCCACCCCTTGTGACACTGAATTGAAAATTGATGGGTTAATTTGGAATTTATAGAGTGAAGTCACATGCTCCACTTCCCCCACCCTCTCCACTTCGCCACACCCTCCCCCCTTCGCCACACCCTCCCCTTCCCCTTCTACACCCCTTCGTCACACCTCCCCTTCCCATTCGCCACCCCTTCCCCACCCCTCCCCCATCCCTTCCCACTCTCCTTTCATCGATAAAAACTTATTTCTGCCATCCCTGGTATATAAGACAAAGAAATGAAAGAATCAGAAACAAATTGATTTATAAAATGAAATTGTAATTTTTTCTTCTTTCACTCTGATGATCATGGACACGTATGTTACGAGAACCAAAAGGGAATAATACAACAAGTCTATACACTAATAAAAATGTAAATATACAATAAAAGATATGCAGCATTCGTGTAAAACACTCGTTTTGAAGTAATTTTACTTAATTCAAAGCCTACCATCGTCAATCATATTTATATTAGACCACATAGAGACGACACACTATAGACAAGACATATCAATGCTGACGTGTGCAAATCTTAATGAGCCTAGCTAGGCTTAGCTAAGCTAGTTAGGCTTAGCTAGGCTTAATGAGCCTAGTTAAAAACAAAAAGCTAGGTAGAAAATATATCAAATAAACTCGTGTGGGATGGGAATTTGCCAGAGACGTGACTGGCCAGCAAAAGACAGTATTAGTTCCTTTCTTCTAAAGGGGGCAGGGGGAGGCAAAGGACTTTGAGAATAACCTACGACTGATAACATAGTAACGTGATTTGATCCTACTCAGCTTTAAAGATGAAATTTAAATTAATTCTTGGTAAACATTATTTTTTATCTTCTTTTTCTGCCAAGATGATTTTGTTGAAAGAGTGATAATATTTCCTAAATTGTGTTTTTTTGCTACCAAATGTTAATCTGCTACTATTAAGCTGCAAATGTTGTCCCCCTTACCCCCCCCCCCCTCCAACATCTACTTCCTCTGTCATATTTCTCATACCATCTTCTCATCTTTGATATTTATATTGTAGTGCACAATAACAGAAATTATTAAAACGTTCCCCTCGTCACAACCAAGAACAACCAAGAAAAGCTGGAACTCAAAAAAGCCCAATAACTTTGAATAAATATGTTGTATCGCCATTAGAAAACTTCAGTTCATGGACAATGGGTGGAATCCTATAGGCAACTATTATGACTTACATCACCCCCATGTATTCAAACTTCTATACAAGATCCTAAAAACAAAAAACGATAAAACATTTTTTTCAAAAGATAATAAAAAAAATATAGCAAACCCCCAAAAACCAACGACACTTTTGTTGTTTACATAAAGTTACAAAAGTTCATAATTTTTCATTTTGTAAAACATGTTCCGTGCTTTTACATATTACATGATTTTTAAATTAAGAAGCAACCATACTCAAGTTAACAGCTGTGCGGGCAAAGCTTGGAACTTGACAGGGGTGGGGTGGGGGGGGGGAGAAGAAAAGATGGAAGAAATCATTTAAAAAAACAATGTGAATAGAATACAAAGACTCCACAAGTCCAGTCTTTGGTACAAGATACATCTATCTACATATCTAAACAAAATAATATTTAATAAAATGATTTTTTTTTTTCAAAAACATTTATACCTTCCTTTTTTTGTGGTTATTTTTGTTGTTTTTTTTTCTCTTATACTTATGGTTTCTCATGTCCGAACTTTCTGTATTATTATTTTTGCCTGGATTAAAGTTAAAATGTTATAAAAAAAAAAGAACGATTGCTTATCCGTTTATGAAAAAAGGAAATGAAACATTAATAAAAATTAATAATTTATTGATGGTGGCAGGGAATTTTATCAGCGAATCCTGATGGTACTGTTAAGTACAATACAGTCAAACACTGTTACAATATTCTATCAATATTTTATAACCAAACCTTGAATGTACATGTCCTAGTGGAAGACGAAAATGTCCAATTAAGAAATATAACAACCAATTGTTTTTCCCGCAGATTAAATCACAGGGCGGAGTAAAATTGTTCTTTCAAATAAAAATACAGTTTTGTATGAGTTTATTATCTCATATGTAATAAAAACAAGCTATGATTATAGGGTTTCCTATATCAGGAGTTTTCAAAGACCAGGCAGGCCCATGGGACATAAATCACATGCAAAGGAGTTCAATTCTGGCCAGTGAAACAGATTTTTCCAGTTGTTTTCTTGGGGGTGCGGTATGCAGGTCCTCAAGTGCTTAGGCCTGAACACCCTAGCTACCAAACCCCTTTACATTTCTCAACCTTAGTATAGTGAGAATTTGGTTATCTCTTGAACATTTGCTTCCGGCATTCGAGAACCCTTGGCTTAAGATTCTCTACTAAAATTCCTTGTTATTCTATTTCCATCAGAATGCTAAGATGTCATAAAATGTTAAGATCTTTTTCTGAAACCTTGCTACACTTCATAATTTTACTGCAAAAATGTTGACATTTGTGATGGGAGAGTAAATTTCAACATTTTGTTTGCAAAGTGTTGAAATTTACGAGATTTTCAATTCATCAATCTGTCATTTTGATAATCATTGTTGAAACGACATTTTTCTGATCGTATTAAACTCATCATTTTGTTGTCAAAATGTTGAATTGCTTAAAATATACTAAGTGATCAAGTTTGCTGAAAATTGCAATAAAGTCATAACTTTATCATTTTGTCATTTAGCAGCAATATGTTGAAATTCTACACTTATTAAATTTAACAAATTTGTCATTTTGTTGCAACCTCTTAACAGACAAACTGAACAATTTCATCATTTTGTCGAATATTGCTACAACCTTCCACCAAAAAAAATCTTAATATTTTGTCGGCACCTTAACACTTCCCCGAATATACTCGATATATATTGGAATGAGCAAAGAACCAGTACGTTCAAGAGGGTCGACTATATATTTTTTCAATAGAATGTCATAGCAACGTCTATCATATTTGACATAAATGTTAACAGATACCAAAAGTGAACATACTGCTATGAAGAAGTAAAAATAACAGACATCTGGTGTCGAGAGACCCTTCGTTCTTATTGTCTAGGCCAACCGGCCCATAATAGCACCTTAAAACAGAGCTTCCTTTGAAAGGTACAAAAGTCCTTTTGTTTTTAACTTTAAAAATGACATAATTTAAACAAATATTATTGTCCAAAACAAAGTGACAAATGAAATACTCGAACAGCCACATTTCAGCGCTCGAGGCTTGTACCAAACGACGGAACTTGGAATTGGAAACCAGACAACAGAAGACTCAGTGAGTGACTTAATTAATTAAAGATATTAAATAAATTTAATTGACACCACAATCTCATTCACAAAGGATTTCATTAGCTTCATTTGGCAATTTTCATTGAAAATGATGAAAACAGACTTCACAGCTTGCGAACATTCTCAATTTATATTTTGTGAAAGTGGGTGGGTGACAAAATTGTTGCAGAATGATCGAAATTATTGATACTTTCTAATTGTTTTAAGTTCAATTGATCACAAAACACCATCGTACGCTGTTTTTTCTCCCGATAAAATTTAACCTTCTTTCCAGGCATAAAAACAGGTTTTTATTTATGCCATTGGTGTCCAAAAATGCAGAAGGCTAATTTACCATACCATGTGTGAATTTAATCAAAAAGACCTTCTCATCTTAATGTCGGTGTTTGAATTTTATTAATCAGAAACACTTATCTTGCCACTATAGGAAACGGCAAGAACTGCACTAGGCCTTTTACAAAATGCTACCTTATCAGACAAAAACAAATTTTGGAATTTCAATAAATAATGAAAAAATGAAAACACAAACAGAGAAGGAAAACAAATTAAACGGCATGAGAGAAAGGGAGACAAATCATGAGAGAGAAACCAAATGAAAAAAAAAGAAGTATTTTTCTATTTTTTCCCTCTTTCTTCAGAAGACTTATGAAAAGTACTTGTCTGAAAGTTTTTTTGATAAAACACAAACATTTTTTTTTAAAAGATTATTACACTCTTAGTCTCGCAGCCTGAATGCAGAGAACAGCTAAAGGCTTTTTACATTTATGTTTCTTCTGTCCTAGAAGTTGATGTTGGTGGAGGTTGCTGGCCTGACCACTGGCTCGCTTGTTCCTGGTCCTCCACTCGTCGCAGTAACTGTTTGGCATTCTGGTTCCGTCCGAGTACGAGCCGTGCCAAACAAACTTTTCAGGCCTGAATTTTGTTCAAACGAAAAGAGAAAACAAAGAATATGGATGCTCCTTGCATGCGTGATGAGGCTTTTGTAAATCGATGCTAGAATTCCGCAGGGTGTGGACAATGGTTTGATAGGGGGCAGCGGGTGCACGATGCTATCCATAGTCATAGTTCATGAACTTTGAAAATCCTTGAAATTTATGGTTTGACACTAATAATTGAAAAAGTACCAAACTTTCTTTGAAGTATTAAACACTATATATGATATATGTAAAATTTACTGGTTACGTCCCATCTGTCAATTCGAACACGTTTCCCTATAAGCTTCAAGGCTACCTCTGAAGACGAAATTAAATTTTACAATTACCATTTTACCTACAGAGGGGCTGGCTGTCGGTGGTCGGGACGCAGAGTACGTCGAAGAGGTATTTACATAGACGTCTTTGCTGTCTTTAGTATGACCTTGAAGAATATCTTGCTAGGATTCAAAACGACGATAGATGCCACCCATAACGTTCCCCCACTCCCCTCCCTCCACAATACTTTCACTCTAAAGCTAAGATGTTTTTCCTAATAACCACCTGCTGTCAATAGTAACTTCCCTGACCATCAATAAGCCTTCCCTTCCCTGACCATCAATAAGCCTTCCCAACCGTACCCAATATTCATCCACATTTCTCCACCACATCCCACTCCCCCCCCCCACCCCACCAAAACACTTCAATCCAAAGTTAAGATTGTTTTCCTTACCACCTGCTGTCGGCCATGATGTCTCTACCATCGAATGAGAAGATATGTATGGTATCGTTTAGAATCAGGCCGTTGTTGTCAAAGACCTCTGACCAAGACCAATACAGGACTTCATTCTGTGAGAGCAAGAAAAGATGGGTAGCATTTTGTGTTCCTTTTAACAGCAGAGATAACAACAGTGAACACCTTGTGTTACTTATCTAATAATAATTTTATGGTACATTCTTTCGATCTTAAAATACAGATCTATAGATGTGACTGATATCCTACAATATCAATCTGATATTTTAATGATACAACATTACATGTTTCTGGTATCTTAAAATATCAATCTGATATCTTATGATACCACATTGCATGTATCTGGTATCTTAAAATATCAATCTGATATCTTATGATACCACATTGCATGTTTCTGGTATCTTAAAATATCAATCTGATATCTTATGATACCACATTGCATGTATCTGGTATCTTAAAATATCAATCTGATATCTTATGATACCACATTGCATGTCTCTGGTATCTTAAAATATCAATCTGATATCTTATGATAACACATTGCATGTATCTGGTATCTTACAATATCAATCTGATATCTTATGATACCACATTGCATGTTTCTGGTATCTTACAATATTAATCTGATATCTTATCATATCACATTGCATGTTTCTGATATCTTACAATATCAATGTACATGTTTCTGATATCCTACAATATGGATACACATGTTTCTGGTATCTTACAATATCAATCTGATATCTTATGATACCACATTGCATGTTTCTGGTATCTAACAATATTAATCTGATATCTTATCATATCACATTGCATGTTTCTGATATCTTACAATATCAATGTACATGTTTCTGATATCCTACAATATCGATACACATGTTTCTGATATCTTACAATATCAATCTGATATCTTATGATATCACATGGCATGTTTCTGATATCTTACAATATCAATCTGATATCCTATGATACCACTATGCATGTTTCTGATATCATACGTTAGCAATGTACATCTTTCTGATATCCTATGATATCCATATAGATGTTTTCTGATATCTTTCAATAACGATACACGTTTCTGATATCCGACAATATTGATACGTTTCTGATATCTTACAATATCAATCTGATATCCTATGATACCAATATGCATGTTTCTGGTATCCTACAATATCGATATGTATGTTTCTGATATCCTACAATATGTATACAAAGTTTACAAATGTTTCTGATATCTACAATATTAATCTGATATCCTATGATACCACACTGCATGTTTCTGATATCATAAGATATCAAATTTACACGTTTCTGATATCCTATGAGTGTAGCGAAATACTTTTTTTTAATATCCTACATATATTAATAAAACAAGTTTCTGGTATTCTACAATATCAATCTGATATCCTATGATATCAGTTGGCACGTTTCTGATATCATGAGATAGCAATATTCACGTTTCTGATATCCTACGATAGCGACGTACATGTTTCTCATATCCTACAATATTGATACACGTTTCTACATGTTTCTCATATCCTATTGATGATACACATATTTCTTACATGTTTCTACACAAATTTTGCAACTTACGTTATAATTCATGATAGGTAGCATCCTATCTTCCTCTCTGACGATAGATTTGACATCTTGTACCCTGGAAGAGAGGAATGCCCTAAAGGTGCCATTGAGTCCCGCCTCTTTGGACTGGCGATAACATTCGTAGTCGGCACCATTTAAGCCGTTGAGGCTCTCGGAGCCCTCTACCAAACCCTTCAGAGGATAGTTCAGGGCGTACATGTACAACTAAAGAGAGGAAAAAAGAAGGTTTTCCACCAAAAAATCAAATCAAATCAAATCAATCCTGGATGATTTTTCATTCATGAGAGATGAAGGGCCAACATTAATCAATTTTAATCTTTCTTACTTATTTTCATCATTCTTTTCTCAATCATTCTTTAATCATTCTTCTACCGTTTTGGTTTTATTTCACTACTGAGTCCCTTCTGGCTCGAATAATCCCTTCCTCTTTTTGTTTTATTTTCATTTTTATTATTATCAATTTTTCTACATTTGTTCCAAGTATTTCTGCTGACACGTTGCATCCAAATATCAAACTTCAAGAAACCAATCTGTGTACCCAACAGTTCTCTCTCTCCACTATTTCCTCTGTATGGTAATGCCAAGCAACAGTACATCTTACTTGCAATGTAAGACAGTGACCTCAGAAATTTTTGATTACTCAGAAATTTCAGGTTGGATTCAACTTTGTCTATTCGACTTGGAAATTTCACAACTAGAATATCTTTCGATATCAATAAGTAATTAAACACAGAGTAGTAATACTTCAGCCATATGGAGGAGGTAGGTAGGTATCGGAAATGCATTCTGCACAGCAAGGGGAGGGAAGGAGGACCGACCCAAAGAGTCATTTCGTTTTTCTGCAAGGGATCCAAAAAGGAGTAATAGGGCATGGTACTCCCAAATTTTCCCCCTGTCCCAACACTCCTCCTCCATATCCCCCTCCTCCTCTTCCTCAAAAAGGAAAAACAAGGCCCTGTGGAACCGTAAAAGATTCGACCGCTTACCGACGGCTGATCAGCCGGAAGTAGATCGACGCCGAGGTCAGCCTCAAAGGGACGGACGGACTGTGACGTCTGAGAAGAGGATAGGCAAATTAAAAAGTTTTACAGAAAAAACTGGAGGGATTGAGAAAGTGGATGAAAGAACCTGCACCTTTTTCAAATGAAATAAAATGGCCAACGATCTCACTCATTTACTGGTAGAACTGAGAAACGATTCCACCACATCTTTTACAGTGAGACGTTTACCTTTAATTTGTAAACGGCAGAGGAACTCAAGGTCTAATCAACAGGAGTCCAGGATTGGATCCTTATTTTTTACAAAATCTTTCCAAAATTATACTTGTCAAAATTCAGTTAAAGTTTGACCAAAACCTAGGTCAAGAAAACAGTCCAAATTGCATCCAAAATCATGATACAACTTTTTTACGGTAATTTCCATCCGTATTTTCAAGCCATTCAACGGCAATTATATTTGGCCCAATTCAGGGAGAATTTGACAAGTGAAGAACAAAACTAGGATTCTCAAAATTTAAAGAAACAAATGTTCACATTATGATGATAATTGATAATAATAAATATATATTTATAATTCATCCATCATATGAACAAAATTTTGAGTGGTTATCATTTCTTATTTCATTCCATCTATTTTAATCCAGATTGAAATATCTTCAAAATAATGTTTTTCAAAAAATTTTCCATAAAAAAGTTTTCAAAGCAAAACTCCTATCATGTCTCTAAATACTGTATTTATCATATTTAGAATTTTAAATAACCATACATGGTTGAAAGGATGATTTTTTTTTTTCGGTGACAGGATTTAGGAAATCATAACAATGTTAGTAACAACACAGAAAGTCTCGAGTTAAACAATGATATCGTGCACATGCAGTTTTGCATGGCGCAAACGATCATAACAGTTTGACAAGTTTTCACTTGGCATAACTAAACTTAACAAGCTGTCCAAAAATGGGAGATAAAACTCTGGATTTTAAAACAAATCACAAATTTCACACAACTATGCCACTTCCACGTAAATGGATTTAGATAATGCAAAAAGTAGAATTTTGTCCTTTAAATGTATACATATAGATTCATATGCATATATATGATAGGCATAGCTATTAATAGCACTGATATGAAGGCACTGTAACATCATTAATAGCAAAGATATATAGAGAGTAGTAAAAAATAATATTTTCATAGCATCTACATAAATAGATATCTGCATTGTTAATAGCTCAAAGGAGTAATAGAAGATATGTCCTTGATATTATGAATACATCAGAGAAAACACTTCAGTTCTATGTGGATTATTGGTTCACTGCAAAAATTGGTTCCAAAATAGAAACTGCAAAATGCTCACATAATCATGGAATACACAGCAAGTCAGGCCTATCATAATGCTCATGAATAAACATCAAGTCAGCCTGTTAAAATGCTCATGAATAAACATCAAGTCAGCCTGTTTAGATGCAATGCTCATGAATTAAACATCGATTGAACTTGTCAGGGCAAATTAGAAATAAAACAAAAGCTATGCAGAAAATAATAAAACGGAGAATTTTCTAATCTCTAAGATGCCAGTTCAGAACACGATGACAATAAAATCACTGCTCATCGACCTCTCTAAAAAATATTGTTATTTTTATTTTCTTTCTTTTTTCTGCATTTGGTTGTTGTTGAGACTTTCAAAAGAAAAAAAAAACATTTAAATTGATGAATAAACCTGATTGGTTCATTCAAGATCATGCATGTTTATTTATCTAACCACCCACCCCATCTTCCATCCATCCACCCATAGGGGATGTGATCCCGGCACGAAATAGCCCTAAAGGTTTGGGTGCATTCAATTTACATAAAAATAAATAAAAATATGGTGCAAATTTCTATGCAAACTCTTTTGTGCACAAGTGCATGATGATGGTTTAGAGATAAATATTTTGGGTGCAATATGACAGTGGTTGCCTAGGTGATCTCTGGTGCCATTTTTTGTTTACTGTTTTTTTTTTTTAAAGTGGCATATTTCTTACACTATAAACTGCTGTGGAGGTGGGTGATTGGGAAGTTACTTCTGTGGTTGCTAAGGAGGTAGGCGGAGCCGGTGTGGTTATCTTAGGAATGAAGACAGCCTCCGTTGTATCTTGCACTGAAGGTTTGGCCTTCTCCGTCGTCGGGACACTATGAGTGTAGCCGGGCCCTACCGTGGTTACCTTCCTACCTGACGTGGCTTCCTCGATGGTCACTTTTCCGGATGATGGTTGCACAGGGGGGCTGGGTGGGGTAGGAGGGGGTGGGGTATCCTCTAACCTAAAGATAGAACCAAGCTAAATGGGCAAAAAAAAAAAGAAGAAAACGGAAACAAAAAGAAGGCGTGCAGATGCAGTTAGTCTAGAAGCAACGATAGATAAACTGATCTGTTGCTCAAAGAACAAGTAATTCATCGGCCGAAAGAGAATAAAATAAGATCAGAAAAAGATCAGAAAAACTAGAACAAAATAAACAAAGTCACTAGATTATATCTATATTAAGACGATTAAAAAACAAAATTAGTCAAAAATGAAGGAACGTATTAAAGCAGCTACTCTCTAAAATGGGATTTTTTTTTTTTGGCCCCTCAGAATTTGTTTTTCACTTTTGCTTTTTTCATATTTGTTTTTGTCTACAACATTATATTGAAAGATAATTTCTGAATTCTTTGAAGTAATTTTAATTACAATTGTTTCTTGGGGGAAAAAATACTTCAATTGAAAAACTGAAAAAGTTCTCAAAATATTGCTAAATAATTAGACTTAGTAGGAGGAGGAGAAGAGAAAGTTCTTTTTTTCGATCGATTTGTTATAGACAAAAGGAAAAACAACTTGTCATTTGTGGTTGTGTTTCCCGACACCAGATTTTGGCCTGTTTTTGTTTTGTTTTGTTTTTTCCTTCCAAGACAAATGACCGGAAAAGTGATCAACATTAACGAGAGAAATGGAATCAGCAGGAGGGATACGAGGAAGAATTTTATGATAAAAACTGAAGGATCATAATTATAAAACAAAAAGTAAATATACAGGCAAAAAGTCACTAACATCTATACAGGTACACAGAAGATGAGCTACAGGTAATCATTAGAGTTTGTAAGAAGGATGGTAGCAACAGAAACATTTAAAAGGAAATATATATATATATTTATTAAAACAATTAAGGAAACGCTTCTCATCAAATGTTGAATATTCATAAAGATGCATGCAAAATACTCTACAGTGACAAGCAACAGTTATTAATATTCATCATTAAAATAAATATTCATAAGGGACACATTAAACTTTCAGTAAAACGAGAGATAAAATCCAGTTATTCAGATCAAAAGTTATTTGTTATTTAACTCATTAGACAGGAAATATGTAACCACATACTGGTCTACCCAAAAAATTGCAACAGGAAACAATAAAACTAGACATACATTTGCATGGAAATATTAAAAACATATTCTGGAATTTGGGACACAAATTTTCACAAAAAAACAAACGCATATGCACAGAGTACTCAACAAAAGTTATTTCTAGAACACATCAAATCAAGATTGAGTATCAATAGTGTTATGATTAATAATGAGAGACTCAAAAATTCCTCTTCTTTATGACCAACACTACAGGAGCATGACTCATTATAACTTAAAAGGCACTACTGTAAATGATTTTCCTGTTCCTGTAACCAAACAATATAACTCTAGATTTTTGCTACTCATTTGTCAAAGATTGAGTGGTTCAACATTATTAGCTTATTATCACTGGTAAAAGGACACCATGCCTCTTTTGCAACCACGGCGGTTCACCCATTTCCTTATCGGCAAACACAACATAATGTTACCACATCATCGGCAAAAGGCACTAAAGCCCTCTATTATGGACACCACACCTCATACAGATCCTAATCGGCAAAACACACACACAATAAAGTATTAGCACATCTTCAGCGGAAGGCACTCAAATGTCTCTTTATTACGAACACAACAGCTCATTTATAACCTGATCAGCAAACAATAAAAACAAAAAAATATTAGCACACCTTCAGCAGCAGGTACTAAAATGCCTCTGTATTATTACAAACACAACAGCTCACTTATATCCTGATCGGCAAACAAAAAACAAAAAATATTAGCACATCTTCAGCAGAAGGCACTAAAATGCCTCTTTATTATTACAAACACAACAGCTCATTTATATCCTGATCCGAAAACAAAACAAAAAAATATTAGCACATCTTCAGCAGAAGGCACTAAAATGCCTCTTTATTATTACAAACACAACAGCTCACTGATATCCTGATCTACAAAAAACAAAAAAAATATTAGCACACCTTCAGCAGCAGAAGGCACTAAAATGCCTCTTTATTATTACAAACACAACAGCTCATTTATATCCTGATCGGCAAACAACACAAAAAAATATTAGCACACCTTCAGCAGCAGAAGGCACTAAAATGCCTTTATTACCAACACTTCGGCTCAGGTACCTCCTTATTGACAAGTTCTACACAGTATTAGCATATGATCGGCAAAAGGCACTAAATGCCTCTTTATTACTACAGACACTACAGCTCCATTCTCTACTTATCACCAAAACGCTACATGGGTATTAGTAGTCTACCAGCAGAAGGCACTACAAATGCCTCTGATTATAAACATCTACAGCTCTATGGTCTGCCTATCACCAAACACAACATGCTATTAACAAATGATCAGAAGGGGCACTAAGTGCCTCTAAATCACTACTAAAACCCTATGGTCTGTTCATCATCGAAACAATATCAGCAGCAGCAAGGGGAATCAATGCATCTTATTAAACAGTATTTGCATTTGATTTCTTTCGATTTTAACAAAAGGACCTTAATTATGCAAATCATCGTCTAAGAGCAAAATTGTTTTGTCACTTAATAACCAATTATCTGCCATCTACCGAATAATAAATATTTTGTTTTAATTGTAGCAGAAAATCAAACACAACTTCCTTCTCCCAAATTTTTGGACAATTTGTTTTCGTTGTTTTTTTGGTCGTTTATGTTCAATTTTGAAAGAAAGGCACTTTACTTTCATATTTCCCACATTAAGAAAGATATCTTAAGGCTTTTAAATTTTCAAAAATTGTCTGAGATAATTTGACAAGGGTTAGAACCTCCAAGAAGAGTATATTTGGTTTCAGAAGACTTTAAATTTTTACAAGAAAACACAAAGATGGGATTTTTAACTCACTCCCAGACCCTTTTTTTCCCCCCAAATGTTTACAAAAATCATTTCGGAAGAGGTTGTCTAATTAACGGCATTCTCTGCCATATATATCATACATAATATTATTAAGGCCATGGGTAACTTTTTTACTACCATGAAGTTATCTCGTCTTGAACACATTTATCTCTACTTGTTGTCAAGCAAGGGTGCACTCATGCTTTATTAATACTACCTACATACTTACCATCACCTGCTGCATACCACCGTCTACCCTAAGGTAAAGTTCTTGGACGTTTTCAATGAAGATAAATGTCCCAGGACTTAGCGAGGCTGCCCCTCTCACCATGTGGCGAATCGAGGAAAACTTCACTACGCCCTGCAAAACAAAACAAATAATATTACCTTTCATATCTTTACTACTAATGTTACTGTAAGACTGTAGTTACCATTTTCAGGAAATATAAAGTTTCAAAATCAAACCAAATCAGAATACAGTTAAATTTAAATCCAATCATATAAAGCAAGTAAATCCATACTGAACAGCCTTCAATGCAAACTACTGTTTGATTTCATCAGGGATGTACAGTATCAAGGTTTAAAAACAAAAATAGCTTTACAACCAACTCACAGTTTCTTTACCATCACCAGAGGATCCGGTGGGTCCAGGCAGACCAGGAGGACCTTGTGGACCCGGTTCTCCTTGTTTACCGATGCCTGGTGGACCCTCAGGGCCCGGAAGTCCAGGCCTCCCTGGTATACTCTCTCCCGGAGGGCCCTGTTGACAATGGAAAGAAGAAGTTGTAATCTGTCTTATTTGTTACTTAACACCACTTTACCTTGTAGATGTAAGAGGAATGAAGGTCTTTTTAGCATTTTCTTCTTTTCTTTTTGTATACATTACAACCAAACAGGATGGGCTCTTGTTAGTAGATTCACTAGTAGAGTCACAACATATATAAATATATATATTCCACCTACCTTTATTAATTAATCATTATTGGCAAACTGGTAATTATACCTAGAAACTGGGTAGCAATAAATCTTTTTCTTACATAGTAGTACAAGTTACATTCTGTTCTTCAATTCCACTTGACCCCTTCCCTCATCTCTTCCCCCCTGGTCCCACCCCACCCCCACCAAACACCTCTTCATAACAGACTAATATCAAAGCACACATAAATTCTTGTCATCATACACTGGACCCTGACAGAGCATGTATGTGTGTGCTGATAGACTTTACCTTGATCCCTGAGGGTGATCTGGTGGTTGCTTACTCCTCTACGTTATTTTTCCCTCACCCATTAATTCCACTCCTGGTAACCCTTAGTACTGACTACAAGAGTGGTCGGGTTGGGAGGGGGGGGGGGGGGGGGTTGGGCATCTAAGGGCCTCAAACCTGCAAGTTTGCTTCATACCTAACATTGTAAGTTGCCAATGGACTTGCATGCTTTATTCTTGATCGATTCTCAAAAAACAAACAAAAATGCACATTTGTCCCTAAATCTTTTACATATCTTTGGTAACTACCGGTTACCGACTGACCTGTGGTCCCGGTAGACCCTGTGCGCCAACAAAGTCTTCTTTTGTTAGTAAATATTCAGCAGCATCACCCTGACAACAACAAAAAATAATCATAATATTTCAAATCTTACAATTTTTTTTTTTACAGTTTCTATTAATATATTAAGAAAGATGAAAACAATATGGAAATATTAAGATTGGATCATCCATATCACAGGCCCCATTCCCTCCCTCACCCTCCATAAATGATAAATTGTTGTTTTTTAACTTTTTTTGTAACTTTGACCAAACCATGTAACGTCTACACCGTCATTAGACAAAACATAATTAGCAACTTAAATCCCTTCATCATTAAAATATAAAAAAATTTCACCTGGATTTTGCCTTTCAATAATTTTTTTTTACTTATGAAATGATGGGTGGATACTCTACATTATCGAGAAAACAATAACGCTTTGTGTTTTATTACCTTCTGTCCTTTTTGACCGGGGGCACCAACTGGACCACTTACGCCAGGAACTCCCGCGAAGCCTTGCTGACCCTAGAGTGACCAATGTGAAAGAAAATAAAAATTAAAAATAAAATAAAAAAAGGACAGAATAGATTATTTCAATGAAATATGAAGCAACTTCCAAGGAGAAGGTGACCTTCATAATTCAGCGATGGCTCCATAACAAAGCAAAACGAGTCAATTTCTCGGACATAAACAGTCTTGAACTTGGAAACTCTGAATATTCCTTGGGGATGTTTGTAACCATTAGCAATGTCGGGAAGAAATAAGCTCCCTTCTAACATTTGAATTTTTGCAGACCTTCATCGGGCATCTTCACACCTTTAGGACATTTTCGGTGACTAGAAGGATGTTAGAACATGTAACTAACTCTCAAAACTAATTCTCCAATTCTCAAAACTATCAAATTTGATGCTGTTTTTGTGCAAAACTGAGACCTCGCACAGTCTTCCTCTAGGAAATTAATAAAGTTTTACTCCTTTAATACGAGCCCTCGACAAATACACCTGCTATTAGACATGCCACTGTCAATTAAAAACATTTGGCGTTTGAACCGCTTGAAACTAAAATATGAAACTATGCTCAACAGGTTTTTGCGATTCAAGCCTTGACTTGATACAAAACTGCAACTATTACTACAATGGGTGAGGGGAGGAGTAGAGGAGGGGGGGATTTACATTTTGGTGGGTAGAACTTCATGTCATGCTGTTAGGACAGTTTTGTAACGTTTCGTTGAAACTCCCACTTCATACATTTTCTGTATCTGTAAACTAAATTTTTTTTAACCCAAAAACAAAAGCATACCATTTTTGGGTTGTTTCATTCTACAAAATTCTATAATTCTATAAAAAAAGAACTTCAGGACTTACATCCAATCCATCTACACCATCACGTCCATCTCTACCAGGTTCACCTTTAAGACAGAGAGAGAGATGGAAATTAATCAACCAGGATATCGAAGTGTAAAATCAATGTTTTGTCTACTATAAAGGCAAAATTGAATAAAGAGGCAACTTTCATCAAAGATGTCGATTAAACCGATTCTACACAGACCATACAACTTTTGAGAAAAAAAAATTAATGCAAGATATTTCTTCTTTTAATATACAAGAATGTGACCAACAGAAAACTGGCAAGGAAAAGAAACACAAGCTGAAAATGGTTTAGAAATTTTTGGCTAGAAAGAGTTTCCATTCTACCTGAAATAAATTGTTTGCTCTTCTTAGAGTTTTATATTACTTCTTTATTACCAAACCCAGTGTAAATAAAATAAATTGAGTAGCTGTCAATTATTAAAGTGGCACTTATTCCATTTGCAATAACGCCCCAGAAATGTAAATACATTTGAGCACGAGTAAGATTGTCAAAATGTTCCGTTATGTCTTGTTTCTTCAGATAGGGCTAAAGTTCAAAAATGGGGATGCTGTGAGTGGCACGCTTAGACAATAACGGAGTGAGAATATACTAAGTTTAGGTCAGAAACAGGATTTATTCTTCCTCTATGAAATTAACCAGTTACAAGCTTAATGCCAAAGATTTCACACACAACAAGCCAAGCTGAATGCAAACTCCGATACAGAGTTAATCGTATGAGGATTAAGCCTGTGCTTGCTTCAGGACAGATCTGTAAGTAGTTAATCATTGCAAAGGCCTCTTTGCTCTCCCAACCCAACAACATTGAGTCTAATCTTACCTGGATCTCCCTGCATTCCCTTTGCGCCGATCTGATAAAACCAAAAAAAAATTTGATCAATGTCCATTCTTAATCATAAAGATATAAAACAGTTGTAAAATGTCTACCAATACGGTGGCAGATTGGCGTACACCGACTTTGCAGGTACAGAACCAAAGTGCGACTGGGTCCTAGATGCCTGCATGCCTTCACTACCAATTTTTTATTGGTATACTGGTGGCAGTTTTGTCAGAGGAACACCAATGCTGGTTTCGTGGGCTAAGCACTGCCGGTTGGATTACTAAGCCCATAGCAAGTTACAGCCCCCCCCCACCCCCACCCCTTCCACTACGTCAAAGAAATAGGCGAGAAAAAAAGTATTCCCTTGATAAACAAAGAAGGTAATTGAGACTGTTGAAATGTCACTTACCACTGATGTGGCCGCACCGCTAGGACCAGGTGGACCTTGTTCTCCTTTATCACCCTACATGGTAAAAACAAAAAGAATAAAAAGTAAAAATCTTACTTTATAATTTATCAAATGATATCATTTCTCTCCCCCTGTAAATGTTATATGTGTATTCCTTCATGTACATATTATTTCTGTAACGTTTGCATTGTAATCTTTTTTTTCAAATTGATCCACACATAAGCTATTCAAATTTTTACAGGGATTTCAATAAATTTGTGTGTGCTAATGCCTCTACATCTCCATGCTGTACAAAAAAAAAAAATCTCTCCAAAAGTTAACTTGCAGAACCCTGCAGGTATTTGAACACCAGCAGGAATTCACCGCAGAGATATAATTTATTTATTCAACCGTCAAAGTACACCAATTTTTACTATAGTGATGTTAGTACGAACGAACAGTGGTTAATCGCATTTACCTTGAAGTTTTCTGGAGCAAATCCCTGGCAAGAAATTAAAGAGGGAAAAAATATAATATTGATATTAAATATCGTTTCTAAATTACCCAGTTTTAATACATTGCTTTGCCAGAAGAACATAACGCAAAATACAAGCAGTGAACTAGAAAGAATGTGGATCTAGAATCAAACTAAAATGAAAATTAAGATTTTTTTATTTGCTTAAAATGCATTGTGATTAATAATAATTACAGGTGTTGTCTGGGTGTCAACAGCTAGAACCAGCAACTTATAACTTCCTTCCTTATTTTAAACCATTTCACAATTGATGAAGGAATCAAGTGAGCTGTTCACATAGTCTGACAAATATATAAGATACAGAATAAAGTATTGTCTTTTTTAATATACTTATTAAAGAAAAAATGAAGGCTTTCAAAAATGCACCCCCCCCGACTCACAGGGGTGAAATTATTGTCCCTGGGTCCCAAACTGACCCTAGAAACCAAAGAAGATGTCCACTCTCACATGACAAAAAGTTGGAAAAAAATGAGAATACTTTAATGCTTTATCTCATAGATTGGTGAGACTATGCGAAAAGTTTTCCTTGATTTCTTCGTCAAATGAAACTTTTTCTTTGTTCTGTGGTGCTGGAATTAAATGACAAGAGTTCGCTCTTACCTCTCCCTTTGGACCTTGCGGTCCAATCGGGCCCTCTGGTCCTGTCTCACCTGGAGGTCCCTGACGGCCCTAGGGTCACAAAAAGATGATAGTCAACAATAAGGTCATGACATTCTCACTTTAATCTACCCAGCTGCAACCAGGCATAATGTGACAAGTACTAATCAACTGGTTCCTCTCCTCCCCCTCCTCAACCCGTCCCCCCACCTCCCCTCCTCTTGCACTCCCCCCCCCAACAACAACTCCTTTTCCTCTTCAAACACAATCAGTGATGACCATTCTCTGCAGAGTTTACTTGATATATTTTCTGCAAAAACTGAATTTCTTAATACAGGGAAACATTTCACGAGATAATCATGAAACAAATAATGCACACAAAATATTCATGCAAAGGAAAAGAAAAAAGCAGAAAACTTGCTTATCCCAACCATTTGCAAATCCTTTAACCTCATTTCTCTTCTAGACAATTACTTTTTATCTGTTAAAACATGTGATGATAGAAAATGGTTGCAGGCCACTAACTTTAGTCCCAGCGTTGATAAGGGCCCATTGGAATTCTGGGCACACACTGGATTGAATTTGTTAATACGGGTAAACATTTCATGAGATAATCATGAAACATATAATGCACACAAAAATATTCATGGAAGGAAAAAGAAAAAAAACTTGCTAATCTCAGCCATTTTGCAAGATCTATAACTGGGCCTGTCGGAATGCTGGGCACACACTGGCGGTACTTACAGGGTATCCAGAGATACCAAAGTGGCCCTTTGGTCCTCTCTTGCCCCGCTTTCCTTGTTCCCCTCGGTCTCCTTTGTAGGGTATCAACTGCGACGTATCAGCGACATATAGATCTCCTTTCACACCCTAGAATTAAAAAACAACAGAAAGAGAGAGAAAAAACTCATTGAATCTGTCAAATGAATTGTTATATCGTTGACATTTTTAAATTATTTTAATATTTTATTCTGTTCTTTTATTAGTTTTAAACCTATATATAGAATTCCTTTCAATATGGAGTTGGGGCTTCTGAAGAAGTTCCTGCTAGGATAGAACAGTCAGGCCTCTCTAACTTTCAACAAATTGTTAACATGTTTATTTTCCTCAGTGGATAAACAATTTCTAGAAAAGAAAACATTTTTATTTACTAGCTCAATTGCCATCGATGACAACAACAACTCGGTTGTTTGCCAGATGCAATCATAACCATTTATGAAAAAGTTCCAATATTTGTTTCTCAATGATACAAAATGCTATTAGGACGTGGCTTTGACCTACAGATTAGAAATAACAAAAATCCCAACGATTTCGTTAAACAGATCAGATCAGCAAACTGAATATCCTGTCGCGACGCCTCTTGCCGTTTATTCAAACTCGCACACTTCGTTCCTCCAACAAACTGTATTTAACTGTTCCTAAACAACACTTGATGACCTATGGTTACAGAAGCTTTGAATACTCTGGCTCTTATCTATGGAACAAGTTACCAGATCACATTCGAACATGCTCTAAACTTTCTACTTTCAAAAGTTTTCTTTAAGACCCATCTTTTCACTTGTTCTTCTGTAAATTAATTTGCTCACTTTGTAAAGCGCCTTGAGCAGTGACTTTTGTCTACCGATTTGGCCCGATATAAGTCTCATTTATTATTATTAGCATCCTCAAGGGTTACCAAACATTCGCCCCTTGGGTAATTTTGTTAAGTACCGAGAGATGAAGGACCTGGTCACAATAACTTACTTGAGGACCCTGCGGTCCTGGTAGCCCGGGCAACCCATCTGTACCGGCCAAACCTCTGTCGCCTTTCACTCCTTTTTGACCCTATGATGACAAAATAGAATATATTTGCTTAAATAATGGAAAAACGTGGAAAGATTAGGAATTTTTGGTTCCTTTTTTCTGATATATTCAAGTGTCATACTGTATCGCAGAGATACAAACTTGAGAAATATATCGAAACAGACGTTAAAACAGCAAGCTCTTGATGACGACCAATCAAAAAAAAAAAAAAATTCAGGCAAGACTAGATATTTTTTGTAGGTATCAATTGTACAATCACTATTCTAAAACATTTTTCAAATATATTCAATTTCAAATGCATAAATTTGCTCTCTCCCCGTCCCCCAACAGCAATTTGGTCTTTAACAAAAGACTCTGACAAAAAAAAAAAAAACATTTTTTACAGTAATGTATTGTATATAATGCAAGACCAACAACAGGACTAGTTTCGACAATCTCCAGTAGAAACTTACCCGTGGACCGGGGTATCCTATTGGGCCCATGCTTCCTGTCGGCCCGGTCTTACCCCGCGGGCCTGTTTTACCATCCTTACCTGGTACGCCATCCTTGCTCTAGGGAGCGTATACGAGCAGACAGACACAGATGGGGAGGTGGGGGGGCATGATGGTACACACAGAATTGAGATGAAGGTGCAGGGAAAGGATTAAAGATAAAGAGAAGAGATGATGGTGTTTAGTGATTGGGATAAACAGGATTAAGGGATAAACAGGATTAATGAAAGAGGAGAATGCACAAAGGGAAAAAAGGAAGGGTCAGTGATAAATGAATGTTGGGAAACAACAATGATAAACTCATGACTGATAAAATAGAGAAGGGGGAAACAATCTCAGAAGGTTCTTGACGAATAAAGTGAGAAAAGAATACGTCTGAATATATCATGAGGGGCGACAGAGGTAAAGGTAGACGATAAACGATAAAAGACGTTAAGGACAATAGCTGTCTGTTTTGTCATCGATGAGTAAGTGTTAGTATTATCCTGGCTCTGAGGAAATCTCGGTAAGAAAAGAATACGTCTGAATACGTAATGAGGGGCGACAAAGGTAAGGTAGGTGATAAATGATGAAGGACGTTAACAACAATAATAGCAACGATGCATGGTACAGGAAGAAATCAGGAGGACAAAAGGGAGCGTGGAGGGTGGGAGGAGGAAAAATGATGCTTACAAATCCATGTTAACCAATATGTCATTTGTTGCCACTCTACATTCATGTATCACAGAATTTGCAAGGTGTGACAGGGCCAATAGGTCTTGTGTAGCTTCCCTCCTCCCCCCCCCAGCCCTCCCTTTCACCCCCTGTATTTGAGGTCGCATTGCATTCCAGTGAAACAGAAATCAATTGCTTAACAATATTCTCGAAAACTTGTGGACCGCTTACATTGCAACCACCTATATTTCTAATATCAGAAAGGAGTCATATTTTTAGTTTAACATTTTTTTTTTATGAAAATGTAATATTCTGAGCATCTTTTGGCTGGAATGATGATACTATTTTGCTAACTGTCCCTTCTCAGTTCTATTGAAAAAGAAAAAAGGGAGGGGATGTCGTCCCACAACCAATTGCCAAAATGTTCTGAAAAAAATCAGCAGAATTGTATCCATTAGGTCTCAAGCCCCTTAAGGTGGGAGACATTTAATAACCAAGACCAGAGATGAAGGATTTGATGAGTGCCACCAATGAAATTATGGAGAGAAGAAAAGAAAAGGGAAAATAACATGAAATTTACAAGAAAAATCCACCTTACCTGACCCGCTATTATTCCACCGGTCTGGTTGATCAAATGTTTTGCTTCGCTCACGAACTCAAAGGTCTCTTCGAGTTTCTGATAAAAGGTAGCAAAATGAAGTTACGTTTAGAGATGAATTGAACATTTATAAAAAAATTCTTAATCTCTGCTTATTACCTACGATAAAATATTTGTAGTCCTTCTGGCTCCGAGGAAATCTCATTTAACCATTTGTTTTCAAAATGATGTCATGATAGCAACTTGCCATTAACATAAAGGCAGCAAATTGTCAACCAGGACAGGATCTGAGTGAGGTGCAAAGCCAGGCTAGGCCTGGTACTTTATAATGATATGCCATTGATAGGCAATGTGAAATTATCTGGAAGAGAAAAAAACCTATTCTACATTGGTAGCTAAATATAGCCTCATCTCAATATTTTGCCACTATATCAAGATATGGGTTGTTGGAATGGAGCACATGTTTACCAGATAACCTCCCCCACCCCCTACTTCCTTACTCCAGTACATGGATTAAAACGGGTGAGTTGTCTGCGACTTCATCACATCATTTTCGCAAGCTTAACTTTCCTATTATGATGTCGTCCTTGATTTGTACTTGAAATTTGATACATTTTGAATGCTTGCTCGGTTGTCAATATTCGCTTCATTTCGAAAAATTCATCAAAATGCGAATTTGTGCCAAAGAACATATTCCTCGATGGCTAGAAGTTTTTTGGTTACGTTCTAACTAGAAACAAAGACTTTCTTGAGCGCCATTGCCACGATGACGTCATTAAATCTTGCAGTTAAATCTATAAGCTGAGAATCTGGATACGACGTAGCTTCACTAAGACAGCCTTGTGTGCCACCCACACAGTAAAAAGAATTATTATAATAATAATAGTAATATTGCAAACTGCTTTTCTTACCTGTAAAACCTCTACTGTGATATTTCCGCCTTGACCTGGTGGGCCCATGGGACCATCATTTCCCTGTATGCCTTTAAGACCTCTGGGCCCATTCAGCCCGGGGCGGCCTGGAGGTCCATTGATACTGATGCCGGGCTCACCGTTCTCTCCCTACAGGGAAAAAACAAAACAAGATGAACTTGATATGATGAGCTTGTACAGAAACCTCTAACTCTCTTTCCAAAAAAAAAAAAATTGCCTTTGAAAAACATCCTTGTAGAATGTCTTTTCTTTATGCAGACTGTGGCACATCGATGTATTGGATCTCACGAGCAAGAATAAGAGATGAAAATGTACGAAAGAGAATAACCGAGAAAAGTAGAGGGCAGCACTCACCTTAGGTCCTCTAGGCCCGTGCATACCCGTTGAACCATCAGCTCCCTAGGTAAGAAAAGAAGAATAACACATAGTTTACACCAATAGTCATAGCAGCAACTGTCAAAAAACAAAAAAAATCATCTTCTCCCAATTATAAGACTCACTTCTTTTTTTAAACTTAGCACCCCAAAAATTTTCCCATAAGTATATAGAAGGCTCGTTGCCAATTTGCACTGCCCAATTTTTCATTGAAGATTTGTGAAAAATCAATTTCAAGATTTTTTTAACATTCGAGTGATTAGCCATGTATGTAGTCAATTCATTAGGGTAAGGCAAAGGCATTCAACCATACTGCTACAGCAGGTTTCATCGAATGCTGTACATTAATTACAAATAATCAAATAATGTGACATATTAATGTTCTCTCCAATTACTGCCTCAATAACACCCCCAGCCCCCTTTTCTCTTTCTTTCTTTTGAATGTGACATGAAAAATGAGAGACTTCTTTACTTATAGCACAACAGATTGGCTATGATGAGATGACTAAAAACGAAAGAGTTTAATACTTTACAGCAGAAATTACAAATTTTCACCAAGAGAAAATAACCCAAAGATTTCTATCCTCACATTTTCATACAATGTCATACAATGGAAAGGGGCGGGGGGGGGGGGGGGGGAGGGGAGGGAATCCTGGATTTCTCCAAATTTATATTCCTGTTGAACCCAGTTTTGAAAATTCCCCTTTCCAACATGCGTGCAAACCCGATGTGTCGTTAAAGAAGCGAAATTTATTAAAAGGTAAACCGCAACTTTTGAAAGCAGTCAAAATCAAAAGACTTACCAACGTACAGGGCATGAGAACTTACTTCTACAATGTTATTTATATTACCAAATATTACTTCCTTATGACCCTCCTTTACTATCCTCTCCTTTTAAATTGATTTTCCTACGAAGGCAACTAATGGCCTTCCATTCTAGTGAGGGAGTTTACCTGCCAGGCATGACTAAAAGACATAAGATAACAAGAGCCCAAGGGCACTGTGGTTCCTTGCTTGGGGTATATGACAATACACATAATATTATCAAGCAAGATTGGGCTCAAATAGTCCAAGTAATTGTGGTCCTACATGTTCCCATAAAGTAACCAACACTATAGCCAACACTTTTGTGATCACAAAATGTGATCGGATTTTTTATCAAAAGGCACTTTTGAGATCTAAATATGGCGTCGAAAATGTAAGAAATATAAGAGACCTACAAGCGTGTCAACAGATATGATAACAATGGTGACCTCAGATGACATGACCTTTAAGTTTCAAAATGTTCCACCACCCCATTCACAACTTGTCCCAAAATATCAGCCATGTCACACCTTGGCATTGAGATTTAATTGCATTAAATGTCAAAAAATTAACTTTGAACTTGTATGTAACTTCACACACAAAGGTCACCCGGAGGTCAACCAATTGACATTTTTGATCGGTGAGACCTAAATAGAGCATGAATGTAAAAATTCAAACATTTTTTCTTAGCCCATTTTCTCCCCCCATAATACTACTTTTTTTAACATTAGCTGACCTTTGGTGACCTTGGATCACATGACGGTTAAGTTTGAAAATATTCCCCTATACCATTTGCAACTTGTCCAAAAAAATCAACCTTGTTCACCTTGGCACTGGGAGTTGTTGCATTAAATGTGTGAAAATTAACTTTGACCTCAAATAACTTCGCACACGAAGGTCACACGGGGGTCAACCCATTGACATTTATGATCAGAAGGTACCTTTAACATCTGAAAATAGAATCGAAACTGTAAAAATCCACAAAACACGAAAAGGTCACCAGAGGTCAAATTGAGGTCAAGGATTTCCCAGATGCGGGTCAACAATTGGATTACATCGAAGCAACTCCCAACCCTAACGGACAATTTGTTCTCAAGTTGTCGCAAAAATACTAGTTTTTTATCATTAATTGACCTTTGGTGACCTTGTATCACATGACCATTAAGTTTGCAAATATTCCCCTATACCATTTGCAACTACTCCAAAAATATCAACCTTGTCACACCTTGGAACTGGGAATTATTGCATTAAATGTCTGAAAATTAACTTTGAACTCATATAACTTCGCACACGAAGGTCACACGGGGGTCAACCCATTGACATTTATGATCAGAAGTTACCTTTAACATCTGAAAATAGCATCGAAACTGTAAAAATCCACAAAACACTAAAAAGGTCACCAGAGGTCAAATTGAGGTCAAGGGTCACCCAGATGCGGGTCGACAATTGGATTACATCGAAGCAACTCCCAACCCTAACGGACAATTTGTTCTCACGTTATCGCAAAAATACTAGTTTTTTATCATTAATTGACCTTTGGTGACCTCGGATCACATGACCGTTAAGTTTGAAAATATTTCCCTATACCATTTGCAACTTGTCTCAAAATATCAACTGTGTAACACCTTGACACTGGGAGTTATTACACTAAATGTCTGAAAATTAACTTTGAACTCATATAACTTAACATACAAAGGTCACCTTGGGTCAACTTATTGACATTTTTGATTGATGAGACCTAAATTAGAGCATCAAACTATAAAAATTCAAACATTTTTTTCTTTGCCCATTTTCTACCCCCAAAATACCAGTTTTTTGACATTAATTGACCTTTGGTGACCTCGGATCACATGACCGTTAAGTTTGAAAATATTCCCCTATACCATTTGCAACTTGTCCAAAAATATCAACCATGTCACACCTTGGAACTGGGAGTTGTTGCATTAAATGTCTGAAAATTAACTTTGACCTTGTATAACTTCGCACACGAAGGTCACACGGGTGTCAACCAATTGATATTTTTGATCGGAAGGTACATATGATATCCAAATCTAGCATCAAAACCAAACATTTTCTTTTTTGCTGGTTTCCTCCCAAAATAAGCACGTTTTTTCTAATGTGACCTTTGACCTTTTGACCTTGGTTTCAGATGTAGTTTAATCTCCTGATTCCAAAAAACAAAACGAAAAGTCTGTACAACCATCCTAACTCCGACCGAAAAACTTTGACCCCATATAACTTCGCACATAAAGGTCACATGGGGTCAACTTATTGACATTTATGATCAGAAGGTACCTTTGACATCTGAAAATAGCATCGAAACTGTAAAAATCCCAAAAACATTCGTTCATATCTCTGGTTTCGTGAAAT